>NW_023270498.1:471445-525279 GCF_011800145.1 Mirounga leonina
CTCAGTACCCCCTCCGGACTCAGTACCCCGCCTTGCCCATCCTTCTCTTTGTGCTCCTGGGGGGGCACCCTTGAGCAGACCACCCCCAGCACCCCGTGGACTCAGTACCCCTCTGGACTGAGCACCCCGCTTTAGCCATCCTTCTCCCTGCGCTTCTGGGGGGACGCCCTTCAGCGGACCACCCCCAGCACCCTGTGGACTCAGTACTCCTCCAGACTCATTACCCCGCATACCCATCCTTCTTCTTGCACTCCTGGGGAGATTGCGGACCACCCACAACACCCCATGGATTCAGTACTCCTCTGGACTGAGTATCTCGCCTTACCTATTTTCCTTGTGCTCCTGGGGGGACGCCCTTGAGTGTATTTAATCTCCACAGCACCCTGTGCACTCAGTACTCCTGCAGGCTCAGTACCCTGCCTTACCCATCCTTCTTCCTGCTCTCCTGGGGCAATGTCCTCGAGCATATTTAACCTCCGCAGCACCCCGTGTACTCAGTGCCCCACCATACTCAGTACTCTGCCGTACGCATCCCTCTTCTGTGCTCCAGGGCTGAAGCCCTTGAGTGACCACCCCTGCAGCATCTCCTGTACTCAGTACCCCCCCATACCCATCCTCCCTGTTTTCTTGGGGTGACATCCTTGAGCGTATTTAATCTCCGGAGCACTCTGTGTACTTAGTACCCCGCCATACTCAACACCCCGCCATACCCATCATTCTTCCTGTTCTCTTGGGGTGACACCCTTGAGCATATTTAACCTCCATGTCACCCTGTGGACTCAGTACCTCTCTGGACTCCACACCCCACCTTACCCATCCTTCTCCCTGAGCTCCTGGGGTCACTACTCTGTACTCAATACTCTGCCATACAGAACCTCACATACCCATCCTTGCTGTGCTCCTGGGGTGACATGCTTGAACAGACCACCCCACAGCACTCTATGTACTCAGTACTCCTCCATGCTTAGTACCACTCCAACCCCATAACTTTGGGCACTCCTGGGGAGAGGCCCTCGAGCATATTTAATCTCCACATCACACCGTGTACTCAGTACCCCTCCGGACTCAGCACCCTGCCTTACCCGTCCTTCTCCCTGTGCCCCTGGGGAGATGCCCTTGAGCGGACCATCCCGCAGCATCCCACCGTACTCGTCCTTCCTCCAGAGGTCTGAGAGCCCGTGTAGAGATGAAGCGCATTTCTTGGAGTAGCGCACCAGTCATGCATCTCTTCCACTTCACGGAGCTCCCAGAGGGAAGTGTAAGTTGTGTGCTGAGACTCAGTAGAAAAGCGGTGGTTGCACACGGAGGAGAGATGAGTCCGAGGCCTGAGGTGAGACCTCTGTCTGGTGTTCCTTTGTGCCCTATTCTGCAGGCCTGGCCTGTGGAGCAGGGACTGGGGGCGTGCTTCCAGGCTCACTGCTCTGAGCAGCTGCAGGACAAGTGGCCTGGACTGGAGCCTTGTTTGCATAGTGGCAGGAGCTGTGACAGTCAAACTGCAGCGTTTTCCTGCGGACACGTTTCACATGAAAATATGCAGTACTCTTCTAGCTTTGCAAAGGAGCCGAGGACTGGTTCTTGGAAAGTTGGAGAAAGATCGGAGTTTGCTGATGATTGAGAGCACTTTCCACGTTCCAGTTTTTTTTCCTTTGCAACACTTTGGAGATACAGTTCATGAGCTGTACCATTCACTCACTTAAAATACACGATTAAATGATTTGTCATTTATTCACAGTTATGCAACCATCACCGCAGTTCGGTTACTTTTAAAAACTAATTTCAGAAGCATGAATTTCTGGGGTTTCATTTAAATTTGCACAGTTTATTAAATATCCATCATGTTTATTGTATGTCTATCACACCTACACATGTGTGTACTTATGTGCATATCAGATCTACTTTTAACTGATCTCACTCCCCACTGCCCCATTTGAAGAAAATACTATACTATCTACCTTTTAAATTTTTAGATAGTTTTTTTAAATTTTGGGATAATTGCAGTTGAGATTTATTTTGATAATTGTACATATAAATTTGTTATATGCAGTTACAACAAATAGTATGAGAGATTCCAGTGTCCCTTTGCCTAGTTTCCTCAAATGATAACATTTTGCAGAAACTAGAGTATGATATCACACCCAGGTACTGACATTGATAACAGCCAAGATACAGAATATTTCCCTCATCACAAGGATCCCTCCTCTTGCCTTTTTATAGCCACACATTCTTTCCTCCTGCTTCCATCTCCTTAGCTCCTGGCAGCCACTAATCTGCTCTCCATTTCTATGATTTTGGCAAATGAAGCGGGTTATATAAAGAGAATCATAAGGTATGTAACCTTTTGGGATTGGCTTTTTGCACTCTTCAATTTTCTGAAAATGAATGCAGCTTGCTGCCTTCATTTAGCTCCTTTTTATGCCTCCAGGCCTTGGATGCAACACCATTGGCTCACCCATTAAAGGAGGTCTGAGTTGTTTCCATTCTTTGGCTATTATCAATAAGGCTCCTAGAAGCATTCCTGTGCAGGTTTTTATGTGAACCTAAGTTTTTGTCTCTCTGGGATAGATGCCTGGCTGTGCAATTACGAGGTCATATGGTGGTTGCATGTCTAGTACTTTTAAGAAACAGCCTTGGGCGCCTGGGTGGCTCAGTTGGTTAAGCGACTGCCTTCGGCTCAGGTCGTGATCCTGGAGTCCCAGGATCGAGTCCCGCATCAGGCTCCCTGCTCAGCAGGGGGTCTGCTTCTCCCTTTGACTCTCTTCCCTTTCGTGCTCTCTGTCTCTCATTCTCTCTCCCAAATAAATAAATAAAATCTTTAAAAAAAAAAAATAGCTTTCTGTGCCTTCTCTGGCAGAAGCCAGGATTATTTCAACAGAGACTTAAAGCTATTTAAAATTGATCAGCCTTGGGCGCCTGGGTGGCTCAGTTGGTTAAGTGACTGCCTTCGGCTCAGGTCATGATCCTGGAGTCCCGGGATCGAGTCCCACATCGGGCTCCCTGCTCGGCAGGGAGTCTGCTTCTCCCTCTGACCCTCCTCCCTCTCATGTGCTCTCTCTCTCATTCTCTCTCTCTCAAATAAATAAAATAAAAAATAAAATAAAATCTTAAAAAAAAAAGAAAAGAAATAGACGAACTTGGCTGTGCCATTTTACCTTCCCACTAGTAATGTATTTGAGGTCCACTTTCTCCACATCATTGCCAGCATTTCATGATGTCACTATTTTTTTTATTTTAGCCATTCTAATAGCTATGTGGTGATGTCTCATTGTGCTTTCAGTTTGCATTTCCCTGATGGCTGCTGATATTGAACACGTTTTCATGTGCTTATTTGCCATCTGTATATCCACTTGAGTTATGCCCCTTTTTTGGTCTTCTGCCCATTTTATGGTAGTTTTTTTTTTAAATATTGAGTTTTGAGAATTCTTTATATATTATAGCCCTTCGTTGGATATGTGGTTTGCAAATATTTTCTCCTCATCTATAGCTTGTCATTTTCTTAAGATATTTTGCAGGGCAAAAGTTTTAATTTTGATGAAGTCCAGTTTATCAATTTTGTCTTTTATGGATCCTGCTTTTTTTTTTTTTAAGATTTTATTTATTTATTTGACAGCGAGAGAGGGAACACAGTAGGAGGAGTGGGAGAGGGAGAAACAGGCTTCCCGCTGAGCATGGAGCCCGATGCAGGGCTCGATCCCAAGACCCTGGGACCATGACCTGAGCCGAAGACAGACGCTTAACGACTGAGCCACCCAGGCGCCCCCTGGATCCTACTTTTGGTGTCAGGTTTAAGAACTCTGCTAGCTCTAGTTCCTGGAGATTTCCTGTTGTGTACTTTTGTATAAGTTTCATAGTTTTGTATTGTACATTTAAGTCTCTGATTCATTTTGAGTTAATTTCTATATAAGGTGTGAACTCTAGTTTGAGATGTGTTTGGTTTTTTTGGGGGGGGGGAGGGGTTGCCTATGAATCTCCAGTCAACACTGTTGAAAAGATCGTTCTTCCTCCATTAAATTGCTTTTGCACTTTTGTCAGAAATCAGATATGTTTATGTGGGTCTGTTTTAGAGTTCTCTGTTCTGTTCCATTGGACTTTTTGTCCATCTTAACCATCAGTACCACACAATCTTGATTACTGCAGGTACATAGTAAATCTTGAAATCGAGTAGATTTGTTCTTCCCACTTTATTCTTCCTTTTCAAAATTGTTTTAGCTAATCTAGTTCCTTTGCCTTCTCATGTAAATTTTAGAATAATCTTACCTCTATCTACGAAAGAAATTACTGGGATTTTGGTAAGGATTGTGTTTTCCTTGTATATCAATTTGGAGGTAATCAACATCTTTACCACGTTCAGTGCTCCAGTCTGAACACAATATGTCTCTCCATTTACTTAGATTTTTTATTTTTTTCATCTGTGTTTTGTAGTTTTCAGCCTACAGGTCCTGCATATGTTTTGTTGGACTTAAACTGAGTATTTCTTTTTAAAAACTTCTGGTTTTCATGTGTTTGTTGATAACATATAGAAATACTGTTGATTTTTTTATGTTTATCTTGTATTCTGTGACCCTGATGAATTCATTTATTCTGTGTTTTTGTAGATTCCTTGAGGTTTTATATAAAGACAATCATGTCATCTGCAGATAAGAGTGGTTTTCTTTCTTAATCTCTGCCCTGTGTGCTTTTCAGTTCCTTTTCTTGCCTTTTTGTTCTGGCAGCAATTCTCAATACTATGTTGAATAGTAGACATGAGAGTAGACATCCTTGTGTTGCTCCCAATTTTGGAAAGAAGGATTCAGTCTTTCACTATTAAATATAATGTTCGCTGGATGTTTTTGTGGATGCTCTATATCAAGTTTATATCCCCCTTTAATCCTAGCTTTCTGAGGGTTTTATCATGAGTGGGTGTTGAATTTTGTCAAGTGCTTTATCAGCATCTATTGATATGACCATGTGATTTTTCTTCTCTAGCTTGTCAGTATGGTTTTTCTTCTCTAGCTTGTCAGTATTCTTTAAAAATGTGGGGTTATAAAATTATGTATTTCAAGTTGGGTTAGTTGTGGCAGTTTATACTTCTGTGGAGTTCCTCATGTCTAGCTGTTCTGTCCCTTGTTGAAAGAGGGCACTTGCAAGTCTCCAACTATAACTGTGAGTTTGTCTTCTTCCCTTTTGTTAGTCTGGTTAACGGATTTTGCACTTACGTTGTTTGATGCACACACACTGCTCTATCTTCTTAGTGGGTTGATCTGTTATCATTATATAATGTCTCTGTCTTGTAATTTTTTTTTGTCCTGATGTCTACTTTATTTGATGATAATATTGCACCCCTGCTTTCCTTTGATTAACGTTTACATAATATGTAATTTTTCACCTTTTCACTTACAGTCTTTTTTTTTTTTTAAGGTTTTATTTATTTGACAGAGAGAGACACAGCGAGAGAGGGAACACAAGCAGGGGGAGTGGGAGAGGGAGAAGCAGGCTTCCCACTGAGCAGGGAGCCCGATGCAGGGCTTGATCCCAGGACCCTGGGATCATGACCTGAGCCGAAGGCAGACTCTTAACAACTGAGCCACCCAGGCACCCCTTCACTTTCAGTCTTTATCATTTTTTTGAATTGAGTTTCTTGTAGGCGTGCATATAGTAGGATCCTGTTGTTTTATCCACTTTGCCAATCTCTGTCTTCTAATTGGTGTATTTAGATCCTTTACATTTAATGTAATACGTTGTTGATATATTGGGAGGTAAGTAACAATTTCTTTACTTTCTGTTTTTTATTTCTTTGCTTTCTTTTTCCTGACCTCTTGCGGGTTATTTGAACACGTTAAAATTTTACTTGTTTCTGTATATAGTGATTTTGAGTATATTTCTTTGAATAGCCTTTTTAGTGGTTGGGTATCCCATTATATGTATGTAATTTATCTTAGTCTATAGGTGTCATCATTATATCAGTTTGAGGGAGGTGTAGAAACCGTATGTCCATTTATATCTCTTTTCCTTCCCTCATTTAAAATTGTCTTTTTTTTTTTTTTAAGATTTTATTTATTTGACAGAGAGAGACACAGCAAGAGAGGGAACACAAGCAGGGGGAGTGGGAGAGGGAGAAGCAGGCTTCCCGCCGAGCAGGGAACCTGATGCGGGGCTCAATCCCAGGACCCTGGGATCATGACCTGAGCCGAAGGCAGACGCTTAATGACTGAGCCACCCAGGCGCCCCTAAAATTGTCTTAAGTATTACCTTTATATATGTTTAGAACCACATCAGACATGTTGCAATATTTGTTTCATCTATCACACATAATTAGAAGATTCAGGAGGTGAAGGAAATGATATTTATCCGTATACTGTTCTTTCTTATTTCATGATGTTGCAGTATTGCTTATTTTATCATTTCATTTCTGTTCAGAGAATTTCATTTAGCCAATCGTTTAAGGTAGGTCTGCTGGTGGCATATTCTCTTAGCTTTTCTTCATCCTTCATCCTTTCATTCCTGAAGAATATTTTCACTGGATGTAGGAATCTGGGTTCACAATGATTCTCCTTCAGCCCTTGAACGCTGTTGTGCCACTTTCTCTTGGCCTCCATAGTTTCTGGTGAGAAATATGCTCTTCAAATTGTTTGTAATTTTCAGGTTTGATTATGGTGTGTCTTGCAGTGGATTTCTTTAAGTTTATTCCTTTGGGTTCATTAAGTTTCTCACATCTGTAGGTTTTTGTCATTTGCCAAATTTGAGAAGTTTTTGCCATTATTTTTTTGAATACTTTTTAAGCCCCTACCTCTTTCTTTTTCTCTTGAGATTCTGATGACATTTTCATGTCATCAATAATATGATGACATTCATATTCATCATGAAATCTTGTGTTAATGGTCCTACATGTCACTGAGGCCCTGTTCATTTTTCTTTCAGTGTGTATTCCCTGTTGCTCAACTTGAGTAATTTTTTTGTTCTGTCTTTGTTCACTGAGTTTTTTCTATCCCTTTCATTCTGCAATTTAACCCATCCATCAATTTTTTTTTTTTATTTTGGTTGTTGTTATTTTTCAGTTCTGAATTACCATTTGGTTCTTTTTTATATCTTTCATTTCTTTGTTGAGGCTTTTAATTTTTTTTTTTACTTGTTTTCAAGCATGTTCATAGTTGCTCAAGGAAGCATTATAAAGCTGGCTCCCTTAAACTTTTTGCTAGATAATTCTAACATTTTTGTCTTCTTGGTGTCTATAGATTGTCTTTGGGGGGGGGGGTTGGTTGAAATAATCCTGGTTCTTGATGTGTGAGTGATCCTTGGTTATGTCTTGGACATTTTGGGTGTTACATAATGAGACTTGAATCTTGAATGTCTGAACACAGAGAACAGATTTCTGCTGACAGTGCTGAAGGTCTGTGGGTGCTGCCTGGTTACTACTGGGCAGGGTGGAATCTGGACTCCCCACCCAGCCTCCTTGGTATCTGTGGGGAGGGACTTGTTGTTATTGCTGTGTGGGTGTAAGTCCCCCATTAAGCCTTTGTGATTCAACCCTGCCCGGGAAGGGAGGGGTGCTGCCCTGTTACTGCTGGGCACAGGTGGAATGCAGGCTCCCTCCTGGCCTCCACTGCCCTTGCGCGGGTCACCTGGTGGGGGTGGAAGTCCCTGATCTTCTCTGACACGACTGGTTGGTGTAGAGGTGGTCAACAGTGTTTTCTCTAGAGTTGGCTGCAGGCTGCGGTAGAGCAATGATTGTCTAAAAATATTCTGTCCTGCTATATAACCCTTTTCTGGTCCTTTGACCAGAGAGAGCAGGCTTTGTTTGCAGCTTGTCTATGTCAATCGTCATTTCTGGGTTGCCAGCTTCTTCAGCACCTAGTCTGGGGTATATGAAGCAGAAAGAAAATTGAGGACTTGATGCTGTGCCTTTTTGGGCCCCCAGATCCCTTCCCAGTCTGCCTCCTCCTCTCCACCTTTCAGAGTCTTATGTTTTCTTTGGTTTAAATGTAATGTCTTATTTCTTTAGTTGCATTTAGTGGGAAACAGAAGTCCTATATGTGCCTTTGTTTGTTTTAAGATTTACTTATTTTGGAGGGGAGGGGCAGAGGGAGAGGGCAAGAGAAATGCAAGCAGACTCCGTGCTGAGTACAGAGCCTGATGTAGGGCTCGATCTCATGACCCTGAGAGCATGACCTGAGCCAAAACCAAGAGTCAGATGCTTAACCGACTATGCCACCCAGGCACCCGCTGTATGTGCTTTTAAATTTTTAATAAATACTGACGAATGGTCTTGTTTTCCATTAATACTTAATCTGTAGTCTGATCAACACCCTTGAAGAATGCCTGTCTAGCTACACCCTAGAGTACCACACAGTGGTGGTCTGGGTGAAGACAGGTCAGCCTTGAGACCTACGCACTGAAGCTTGTTGGGAGTTCTGACCTCAGAGATGGAAGCTCTTAGTAATCTGGTCAGCTACCTGCTCCATATTAATTTACGTTTAGGTTTACCTTGGGAACTTAAGCTTTTTAAGAGATACCATTAGTTGGTCTTTTTTTCCTGCTGGTAAGCAGTGATTCTTTGGTCATAGAACACTCTCAGAGTATGCAAAGTGCTCTCATGTTTGTACCATAATCACAAAAAGCGATGGGTGGGAACAAGATTGATCGCTGCCGTCACTTTCTGGCAAAGGAACCTGAACACGGAGCCAGTGACATGTTTGAGGCTCGTGTGGCAACCGAGAGTCCCTTTGCCTCTTTGCCCTGTAGGCTCGCTCAACCATCATTTCTACCAAGTAATGGCGAGATACCTTTGCACATTGAAAGTGATCCTCACCACTTCCCTGTCCTTCAGTTTATGCTTGATGAGGCGTCACAAGTGAAAGACATCGAATTCTTTTAGATTTTCCGCCAGGAAGGGGAGAGTTCCTATTTGTGCTCTCCGTGCATGTCCTTGCATCACTGTGGGAAGTATGATAAGTGCAGCCATGGAAGGAACAGCTGTAGGCATGTCGCACACATGGTCTTCTTGGTTCATCATGAGCATCTCAACGAGTCTGAAACCACAAAAGAAAGAAAGGAGAATGTCTTCAAGATCAGTTGTTGTGCTTTTTAAATGGCTGTCAGGTAACACACAGGGAAACAGCCGCTTAACGATGCAGGCTCTTTTCCTCAGACCCGGGGAGCTGCCTGGGCTGTCCTCGCTAGACCTTGCCTCTGTGATTGCACCTCTGCCTCGCCGACGTGACTTTGATAGCGTCAGGAGTCGGTTTATCTCTGCATCCTCTGCATGGGGAGGTGGCCTTGGGTAAAGTGTGTGTCCAGTGGGGGAAGGTCCAGGCACGGATAAAGTCCTGTTCTACGTCAGCATGTACTTTCCTAAGGGCAGTATACCGAATCCTTAATCACAAGTTTTGCCTTGGTTTTTGCTTATCTTAAATGTTCTTTTTCCCGAAGGCACAGGTCTATACCTGCATCTCGAAATTAACGGGTTACAAATAGGGTCATTTTGTGGGCTTTACCAATACTAATAGAATCACTTACGTGTTTTCTTAGACGTAGTTTTGTGTTTTTTTAAACAATGTCTTTGTGCAATTCATATACCACACAATTCACCCATTTAAGTTTCACAATTGGATGTTTCCCAGTATATCGGAAGGCTTTGCAGCCATCAGCATAATCTAGTTGTAGAGCATCTTCATCCTCCTCTGAAGAAAAGCCACACCCATTAGCAGACACATGTCCTCTCTGCCCCCACCGCCATGCAGCCACCAGCAGGCTGTCTGTAGAGATTTGCCTCTACTAAACATTCTACATGATAAAATCACATGACCTGTTGTTTTCTGTGGATGACTTTGCTCACATAACACTCTCGAGGTTCGTCTGAGTCGCAGCACGGATCTGTAGCACATCCTTTTTTACTGCCAGCTGCTGTCACCCTGTGGGCTGTAGCACGTTCTGTACACCCTTCCATCAGTTAATGGACGTTTGGGTTGTTACCGTGTTTTGGCGACTCATGAATAATGCCACTGTGAACGTTCACGTACAAAGGTTCGTATAGACATATGTTTTTGTTTCTCTTGGTTACGTACCTAGGAATGGGAGTACTGAGTCATGCGGTAGCTCTATGTTTAACTTTCTGAGGACCTGCCACACCGCATTCCCCGGCGGCTACACTCCCACCAGCAGTGCGCAAGGGCTCCCGTTTCTCCACATCCTCCCCAATACCTGTGTTCTCTTTGATCATGTCCAGTCTAGTGGGCATCAAGTGGTATCTTGTAGTTTTGATTTGAAGCTCTTGAATGAATAATGATTTTGAACATCTTTTAATGTGTTTGTTGGCCAATTCTGTATCTTCTTTGGAGAAACGTCTACTCGTGTCCTGTGGTGGTTGTCTGACTTGGTTATTTTTCTCTTTACTGTTGAATTGTAAGAGGGTTTTTGAATGTATTTTGTATATAATTGTGTGATTTGTAAATGTTTTTTTCCTATTTTGTGTTTGTGTTTTCTGTTTCTTGATGGTGTCTGTGATGACACACAAAGGTTTTTATTTTGATGGGGTCCAATTTATCTGTTTATTCATTCGTTTGTACTTTTGGTATCCTAAGAATCCATTACCTGACTCAGGGCCTACAAAGATTTACTACATTGTAACGTGGAAGTTATAAAACGTTTAAGACTCTTAGAGGTTTTTTAGCCCTTGCATTTAGGTCTTTGGTCCATTTTGAGTTAATTTTCTATATGGTGTGAGATAGGGATCTAATTTCACGCTCTTTTTTGTGGAACTGTGGTTGTCCCATCACCATCTTTTGAAAGGACTAGTTTTTGGTATCCTTGTCAAATAAAAATCTTCATCCAAACCAAAGTCAGAACACATGGACTTTTTGGATAACCCAAGGTTTTCATGAAAGTGTTTGAACAATTGAACGTCTCTACCAAATGATGCACTGTTCTTTTTTTTTAAGATTTTATTTATTTATTTGACAGACAGAGACACAGCAAGAGAGGGAACACAAGCAGGGGGAGTGGGAGATGGAAAAGCAGGCTCCCCGCGGAGCAGGGAGCCTGATGCGGGGCTCGATCCCAGGACCCTGGGATCATGACCTGAGCCAAAGGCAGACGCTTAACCAACTGAGCCACCCAGGCGCCCCTGATGCACTGTTCTTATAGTGACTCTGGGATTGGAAAGACGGAATCTGGTTTTTCCAAAATCTGGAATGTAAACCCAGTGTCTGCTCAGGTCCATCAGATCGTAGGCATCCTTGGGTGGAGCCATCCACTCCCCTTTGTTAAGGGCAGTTTGACAGTTGCCATGTATCCCGGTGACTGTCTGGGCAGCCGTGAGCTCTGTGTCAGTTTCAGTGACTGCAGACAGCAGCTAAGGTAACACGGGCTGTTTGCAGCGTCGTGTTGGAAGGACCGATTTTGGCGGAACCGAAGGAATGAGTGGTTTGTGGTTGTCAGTGTGGTACCTGGGTCACTGGGCATCCCAGCAGCTCAGTAGTGACAGTTGGTGGCGGTGAGACTACTGTGTCCTGGGAGGAGAGCCCGATGCAGAGACCGTGGCGTGGCTCAGGAGGCTCGGACGACAGAGACGCTGGAGGGGAAACAACGAGCGCTTTGCTTTGGATGTACGTCATGAAAAGCCGCGGCGGTGGTTTCTGTCATCCCTGCGTTGGCTGGGGCTCGATGGAGAGCCGCGTGGTGAGGGCCAGGGAGAGCGGACGTGAAGTGGAGCGTGCGACTCCAAGGAGAAAATAGCGCAGCCTGAGATTGCGTTCCGTGGCCACTTCCGAAACCCGCGGCCTGCCCGTCTTGAACCTGTGAGGGGCAGGATGGCGTTGGTTGTGCCACTGGTTTCAGAGCACCTGCTCTGCTTCTTCCTTTTGCTGGCCTGTCTTTGTGAAGCAGCAGGGCGGGCCGGCGCCCCTTGCGTCCGAGGCCGTGTGTGTATTCTGAGCTTTTTGGGCCGAGAGGAAGAGTTCCTATAAACAGTACCCAGGGTAGTTTGTACAACAGTTATTTCTGGGGAATTCTCAGCACGATTCAGGGCTTGGATCTCCTTCAGGTAGGTGTGGAGGTGGGTGTGATTCCAGCCAGGGCGCCTCCTTCGAGGCACAGGCTCAGGCAAGGCCTTAGGCCAGCACGCATGGCAACCTGGGGCAGAGGGCTGTGGTGTGAGCCTTGCTCCCCTCCCCTCCCCGCCCGGGGCCCCTGGGCACCCAGGATTCTTGGGGAGGGGGAGCAGCACCGTGTCCTTGTCGCTGCCAGCAGGGGCCCTGCCCGCAGGCGTGCTGGGTTCTCAGGCATGGTTGGAATTGGTTCAAGATTCTCTGGAACGGTCTGAACTCTTGCACGGTCTGGCGGCTGCAGCCGCTTGTTTTATAACATGGCTGTGTTTGATAGAGGTATGTGTTAAATTTAGTAAAATTATGACCATCAAGCGCAAGGTCCAGTCAGAAGCAAAGAAGTACCTGCCCCGCCCCGCCCCCCGCAGTCCTTTCCTTCTCGTCCTGGCCTCACCCTTCCTCTTCAGCCGCTGAAGGGCCATGCAGAACAGGAAGACGGGCGTTGCATCCTGGCCCTGCTGTTAGTGGCCCTATGACCTTAGGGACTTTCTTTCGAGAAAGAAACTAAAACTCAGAAAGGCAGTCGGTAAACAGAAGAGCTGGTGCCTGCCTTCTAAGGGGTTTGCCGGGTTCGTGAGGAGTCCTAACGTGTCACAGGGCGGGTAAACATTTCTGTCACGGTCGCTGTGTGCACTTCCCCTTTGGAACCTGTTTAGAGCGCAGCCCCTGCCTGTCAGGCCTTCCCAAGCTCCCCGGTGCTTATGAAGTGTGACCACGTTCTTGGGGGTGGCGTCAGGACCCTCCACGCAGTCCTGTCCAGCTCACCCCCCTCCCCCGTCTCGTGTCAGACAGCTCTTGCTCTTCCTCTGTGTTCCTTCACGCTTTCCCACGTCTCTGTCTCTCCCGCTCCTGATTCTTCGGCTTAGAATGCCTCCTCCCCTTCACGGCTAAATGCTTCCTCGAGGCCTGAAAGCTGTAGCCTTCCCAAAGCTTCCCTTGTCTGTTCTTTCCTCCCACCTGGAAGGAACGGGCCTTTGGAGGGGTTCTGTTGACATTTTGGGTGCCTGTCAGGGACTCAGTGTCTTCTCTGCAGTGTCTTTTTCCTTTTTTATTCTTTTTCTCTTCTGCCTGATGATAAATTATTTGAGGGTGACCAAAATATTTTTCCAGCTTCTGTGTATGTTCCAGAACACCATGAGTCCAGGAGCTGCTCAGTAGTTTCAGGATAGATTAGAAATATCTTTCTCATTTTATGGTTAATCTTAATCTAATCCTCATGAAATAATCTTTGTTGCCTTTTCTGTGATTGTCTTGCGCATAAACTTTAGAACGTCCCATGTGTATCGTTGGCCTCACATCCCTCCAGCGAGACCGCAGCTGCGTCTTCGCCTCCGTGTCACGTGGAGCACGGCCCCGTACATAGAAGATGGGTTTGGGTGGACACGTGTGCACGCGCTCGGTCGTGTCCTCTGCGCCCGGACCCGGGCCCTGACGCGGAGCTCACGGCCACGAGTGTCTCCGCCAGCCACAGTCTGCACAGGTTTTCCCTGTCTGATGAAATGCCCTTTCTGACTTTTCTTCCTTTTTTTGTGCAGACCGTCGTGAGAGACATCAGGACAAGAATGTTTCACTTAAGGACTTGTGCTGCTAAGTTGAGGCCGTTGACGGCTTCCCAGACTGTGAAGACATTTTCACAAAACAGACCAGCAGCAGCTAGGACGTTGGGGCAGATTCGGTGCTTTACCGCCCCCGTTGCTGCCGAGCCCTTCCTCAGTGGGACTAGTTCCAACTATGTGGAAGAAATGTACTATGCATGGTTGGAAAACCCCAAAAGCGTACACAAGGTAAGGGTCCCAGGAGCGGATGTCTTCGTGTGTTTGCAGTCTTGGCCTGATGTTGGCCGGCTGTCCAGGTAAGTACCTGTGTCCTGAGGAGCCTTCTGGAAGGCAGGCCGGCCGGCTAGCTGGCAGCAAAAAAGCCCACCGAGCGGAGTCCTCTGCATTGGCAACTCGGCCATCAGCCCGGGCCCTGCAGCGACCACCTCTCTGGAGGAGCGCTCCCCTCTTGCTTGACACACCGCACACTTGAGACCCGCTCCCTGGGACAGAAGGCCTGTTTGACCTGCAAGGGTCTGAAGAGGCTCGTGCACCCTTTCCAGGGCCTCCCGGAGGATGCTGTGGGATAGACGCCGAAGACAGGATGCAAACAGAAGCCACGACCCTGCCGGATACTCCATCCCATCTTCCTGAGAAACCTTAAAATCATCACATGCAAATGCTGTGTAAATGGCATTTTCAATCAGTATGCTCCTGTATCTGAGAGTAAATTCTGTGCGGGCTTCTTTCTAATTCCCTTCTGTCGCCCGTAAGGCACGTCCTCGAGAGCCCCCGTGTGCACACGTGTGCTTGATACAGGGCGTGCCCGGCCGCCGAGTTTCCTCCCAGCATTCTGGCCGGTGATGTTTATGGGTTTTCAGGCTGGGCAGCTGGCCCGGTTGCAGGAACTGGAGGGTGGGTCCCCAAGTTGCCATCTGTGCCACATTTGCAGGCCATGGGAGGTTTGGAGGAGACATGGGTACGTGTAAGGTGCCCAGGGTCTGCACAGAGGAGTGCCCAACAGAGGCTGGCCACCGTTAGCTGCTGCTTTGGCCTCTTCCTTACTTGTGAATCTTGGGGTCTTGTCATCAAAAGGCAGCCTGCTTCCACTGGGCCCCTGAGAACAAGCTTCACCCTGAAATGTTCGTGACATTTAAAGGTGGATACGTTCGTGTGGCTGCCGGAGCCACTGGCCTTATTTCATCCTGGTCTGAGCCTCCTTGATCGGCAAAGGAAGGCATCCAGCCGGGTCCTTCCCTGTTCCCTTGGCAACCTGGAGGCCACGTGGCTCCCTGAGCAAGGTGAGACCTGGTTTCCTGTGAGAGTAGATGTTTCCCTGGCCTGTAAACAAAGGGACCACGCAGAGGTGACCCTAGAAAGCAGCCCTCCGTGCGGTGCTGGCTGTCAGACGCTCTGAAGACAGGCGCTGCGCGGTGGGCTCTGGGCTAAACCTCGCCAGAGGCTCCGGGTGTCACACTGTCATCTGGTGCCCAGGCCTGTCCCTCGGCCTTCCTCTCCCCAAACATAATGTCTGTGGAACCAACCACATCTTCTGTCCTCTGGGCTGTAGCAGGGTGTGGGCTCTGGGCAAGGGGTCATGTGCCTTTTCACTCTGCAATGTCCTGACTTCATTCCCACTCCTGGGGAGCACAGCACAGTGACGGCTCACTCACAGGCCAGGGAGGAGTCCAGGGTGGGCACTGGGTCCTTGGACTCTGCCGGTCAGAGCGAACACTCACAGACATGCTGCAGAGCAGGTGTGCAGGGTCTCAGAAAGGGACTTGCCAGTTGAATACGAGAATCCATGCAGGTGGCATCCTGGGGCCAGATTTTATGTGCTGGTTTCAGTTGCGGGGATTCTTCAGGGGACACCACGTCTTCAGGACCGGGGAGGGGTGGGCAGGGCGGTGTAAATCAGGGGGCATGCCCCTCATCCACTGTCCCAGCCACAGGGAATCGATTGCCTCTCCAAGGTGGGATAGGCCTCCTACCTGATGTGTTCGTGTTTCTTCAGAGACACAATCCTGAGCTTGCGTCAGATTCCAGTGGCCTCTGTGACTCAGGGAAGTCCGTAGAAATATTGACTTTCCGAAGAATGCTTCATTTGTGCTCATGTTTTAGAACACGTAGTTCAAGCAGAAATGATGAATTGGATTTGAAACTTGAGATCGATTGGCTTTCAGAACCCCCACGTGTGGGTTGTGCAGTGTGGGCTCCGTGCCCTGAGGGCTGGCCCTGTCCTCTCTCTCCTCTGTTGATGCAGACCTGGTTCATATCTGGTGGAAACAACAATTTTAGCATCTGCCCTCCCTGCCCTGCTACACTCAGCTTTCCAGTTATTGTTTTAATTTTTTATGATACTTTCAAACAAATGGTAGAAGAGAATAAAACGAGCCCCTGCGAGGAGACCCATGTCCAGCCTCAATAGCACTCCACAGTTTGCCAGTTTCCAGAACCCCTTCCTGCCCCACTCTTTTTTGCTTGTTGATTTTGCTTGGGTGGGGGCCCAGGGGAGTGTTTGAAGCAAATCCAGACCTGGGTCATTTCAGCACGACTCTCACTAATGGGAATGTTGTCTTCACCACACCTAACAGACTTCACAAGATAACTCGCCAGCGTCTACTTCTCAGCCTCAGCCAGCTGTGCCTCTCTTAAAGCGTATGTGCTTTTTGGTTTTTTTTTAAAGATTTTATTTATTTATTCGACAGAGAGAGAGAGCATTAGCAGGGGCAGAGGCAGAGGGAGAAGCAGACTCCTTGCTGAGCAGGGAGCCCGATGCGGGGCTCGATCCCAGGACCCCGGGATCATGATCTGAGCTGAAGGCAGACGCTGAACCCACTGAGCCCCCCAGGTGCCCCGTGTGTGCTTGTTTTTAAAGAACACTTGTATTTTCAAATGTTTCATCGTGAACATTGTTTTTGGTGACGTACGCGAGCAATTCTGAGCTGGAGCCCCTCGTGCTCCTGGTGCCCAGGCGGGCGGCTGGCCCCGACTGCACCCCATCCCCGTCACCACCTCTAGTCTAAATGCCTTGTCAAGCACAGCCCACCGCTGGACCCCATCAGGTGCCCTCAGCAGGGGCCTGTGTGTCAGCACGCGAAGCCTCCCTCATCAGGGTCTCAGCCATGTTGGGGACAAGTCAGATATTTAAGTCTTAGAAACACTTAGAATAAAAGCCAGATTGCCCCGTCAGTATTTAAGACAAGCAGGCCTTGGGCACTGCCAGGCCCTATTTGTGCACGGAGGCACCCCCCCCACCCCCCCGCCAGGCGGACCGTGGTGTCAGCCCCGCTGGGGAGGACCCTGGCTTGCTCCTGGTGCTGGGGCTGGAGGGAGGGCCCTCCCTCCCTCTGGCCGTCCCCGGAGCCTCAGAGCTTGCTTTCCCTGCCAGCCCTTCTTAGTGGCCTGAGCTCGCGTCCGAAGCACTGTCTTCCTCTTCCCGTTAACCACACGCGTCTCTCATGCCATCGGGGCCGCTCCAAGGGTAGTGACGGCTCTGGTCCCTCGTGGTCGCTGCACCAGGCGCAGAGTGTCACCTTCAGTCCCACCTCCTGCGGGCTGTGCCATTCTGCCTCTTCCCTCCGTGCTCATGAGACACGATGCTGTCGTTTTGTGTAAGGGAGGCAGACAAGCAGAGAAAAAAGACATCAGCCCCAGTTCACGGTGACACGTGCCTTTTCACCCTGCAGTTCTGAAAGCTCCCTGGCTGTGCTCGAGACCTCTGTGCTGGCCTCGGCGACAGACACGTATAGTGCAGGTCCGTGGGGTACTTTGTGGGATTTGGCCGATGGAGGCTGTGAAGCGGCGGTGACACTCTCCCTCGGTGACACTCGGCTTCCGACATCAGAGGTACCTCCACCACGGTGGTTTGTGTGTGGAGTCACCCAGTAGGCGGAGTACCTTCGCTAACGTCCGCACGTGCCTCCAGGGGGACTCACTTGCACAGTTCTGGTAGGGAGCTAGGGTTTGCAGCCTGTCCCTGTCGGTCTGAGCGCGGTGGCGAGGGGCTGCAGGGAGACGTGCTGGGGCAGGGGCCTTGTGCGTGCGGCCTGGGCGCCACCTCTCAGGCCTCGGGCCCCAGGTCTGCCACCCCCGCAGGGGGCTGTGGTGAGCCAAGCCCTGAGCCGGCTGAAGGTCTGCGGGCTCTTGACTGCTGCCCTGCGCTTGGGGGTTGGGAAGGAGGCCTCTCCTCTACGTGGTCGTGACTCCCAGACGCAGATTCTCTGGGAAGCTGCGGGGGGTGTGCTGCAGGCGTGGGAGGACCCGAGGCCACCAGACAGCCCCCCGAGGTCCTCTCTGTCACCGTCCAAAGGGGCTGCCAGCCTTCATCTCGAGCAGAGACCGGGGAGCGGCGGTCAAGGTCAGCAGACTGCACAGGGCAGAGCTGAGGCAGCGTTCCTTTGCTCGTCTTGGCGGGTTGCTGAGGTTCTGCTCACGCGCCCTCACAGAGGGAAGGTCACCGAGCTCGTCTGCAGACGTTCCCTCATCTGTGCTCTGCTGGGCTTTGAACACGATGGTGTCGCTCTGAGCATCAGTTCTCTCGGTTTCTGTGACCGAGGGGTACCCAGGCAGAACGCCCAATTTTAACTGCTTGCGTATAGACAGCTCCATGGCAACAAGTCAAGCAGGCCCGGACTCCAGGGCACGGAGTCCCTGCCTCCCAGACGCGGTGCTGGGCCAGGGCTGAGTGCGGCCCTGCCAGCGGACAGAAGGGGCAGAGCCACACGGTGTTTTCAGGGAAGACTGGGACCCAGCAGCTGGCACAAAGAGGGCACATGGGGCGCACGTGGGGACTGTCCAGTGCAGCCTTTTCGGGCACAGCAGGGACACGAGGCATGTGACAGCATGCCATGGCTGGGCCGCTGGGCACAGTAACCTGAACACATATGACATGGTGCAGAGCTTCGAGCACACCTTCGAAGCTGGAGGACCCGTGTGCGGGGGCCTGGGGAGGGTGGGAGCCTCAGAGCAGCACTGGCGGCCTGAGAACCACCAGTGACCACCCTTAGCTTGAGGAACCGCTGCCTGCCCATCTGTTTAACTGAAGTAGCCTGAAGCAGCCAAACCCTTGCGTCAGGATGGCCACTGGCCACTTCTTGCCCTGACTTTCGTGCTCGTGGCAGTTAGGAAGCATTGTTAATACCAGAACTTAATAACGCAGTTGTTTGTCAAGGTGCTGGGGTCTGACCCAGACCCAAAGTTCATCAGCCTTGGGCTGGCCTTTGAGCCAGGGTTTAGGCCAGTCCAGAGGCTGCCTTACCCACTCCCCAGGCTGGTTTTACGTCAGGGTCCTTGGCAGGGCGCCGGCAGAGGGCGGTGGTGGCATCGGGTGACATGTACCAGACCGAGCTGCGTCACGTGGGCGTGTAGGGCCAGGTGAAGCAGCATCTGAAAGGGACTTTGGACAGGAGGAAACGGGGTGGTGAGCCCAGAAGCCAGCGGCGTGGAATTGGGTGGCTAGAGTAAACATCAGTGACCCCAGGGTTGAGTGTTGATCTCAGCTTCTGGAACAGATCCAACTCTCCTGCAGCTGCTGTTCAAAATGTGAGAAGGTGTGCAAGGACACCAGGGGTGTCTCCCTCAGCTCGCGGGCCAGGATCTGGCAGGCGCACAGCTGGAGCGGCTTCCCTGCCCAGCCGGTGGGAGGCGGGCTCGCCACCACGGTGCGCTCGCTGTGCGTGGGGCCCTTAGGTCGCGCACTCGGCTGGCCGCCAGTCACACACACCCTGGGGGCCTTCCAGGCGGGGGGAAGGGCTCGGGGTGGCTTGCTTGCCGCCCCTCCCGACACTGAAGCGCCGCGTGAACAATCTCTGATGCGAACTCCACGGCCAGGAACTGGTCCCTGAGGCGCCTGTGATCTGCTGACAAGAAGTAACTGAGGGCAGGGTTCCCTTGCCTCACTAACTCCTCACACCCATGTGCCACATTCACCAGCATCAGCACCTTTTCCGGGTGAGGTGGAGCCTCTCGATTCTGGAGGCCACAGGTGTTTACAGCTGACCCCTCACCTGCCACCCCCCCATAGTGCACCTGACACCCCACCTGGCACCGCAGCTGACCTGTCAGGCTGTTCACCCTCAGGAGGAGTCTGAACCTGTCTGAATTTGACTCTGCTGTGTGCAAAGCCTGGAGTAGCTTCCTTAGGACGTTGCAGAGGGAAAGGGACCCGTGCGCAGCCTTCGAAGGGCTTCCTCTGCTTAGGAGAGACGGTGTGTGACGGCCGGGAGAGCCCGTCGTGGGTACGGGAGGTCTGGGAGGTTGGCAGGGTGTGGGGGTGATGGATTTTGGAACAGAGCTTCGAGGCTATAGGTGAATGCTTTCGTTCATGTGAAATTGGAAGTCAGAATTCTGGTGTCGTTTCAACCATAATACTCTACTCATTCACACTTAAAACCTACCGTGTTTTGGTGAGGTCATTTCAGCAACAAGTGATGGTCTCAGCTCCACTGATGGCTGTCCCCTCTTCCCGCCTGGCCTGTGGCCTGGCTCCATCCAACTCTGCAGTCTTGTCTCTACCGGGTCACCCTGTCCCGCAGGGCTCACGGCACTAGCTGCCCCCGAAGTCCCATCTTCTGCCCCCGAATTCCCACGCTCACTCCTGTTCCTGCCGTTCCTGAGGGAGGGGCTCTGTGTGGTCGTCCACCGTCCCCAAACCTGAAAGCAGGCTGCGCAGAGGCAGCCTCCACGGGTGTCCGTGGGATTGAACTTGTGAGTGACATGCTCACCTGGTCACAGAGCGCTGCCTGCGCACGTCCCGAGTGCCTTTGGGAAGCCCGCTCCAGTGCGGGCAGAACGTCCCTGGAAGCCTCCCGCCCTGCTGGGTCGAGGAGCTGGCCCCCCGGGGGCAGGCGCCTTCTCTCGTCGCCCTGGTGCTCAGGCCACCACTCCCTCTCCAGCGGTGCACAGAGGACAGAGCGTCCGTTGGCAGCCACTGGTAGGTTCAAGGGCAGGCGGGGGGATGGAGAGATTCCTCGGGGGGTTGGTTGTGCGCCAGAGGCAGATGGAGAGGTTGGCGACGGGGTGTGTGGACCCCGGCGTGAGTCTGTGGTGGCTGGTGGCTTGCGTGGCACTTGGAGGAGGCGGTGAGCGCATGGCCCGGCTGCGTCTGACACAGAAGGCCACCCTCTGGGCCAAGTACCGCAGCCCCAGACCACAGCCAGGGTCGGCTGTGCCCTGTTGGTCGGGGGTGTTCCAGAGACTCTGCCGGACGCGCTCTTAGGGTCTGTGCTGTGAAATCTGCCCCACCGGCCGGTCCCTGGGTTTCCTTTCGCTCCGGCTTTGTCGCTGCAGTTACTGCTGGAGCCCCAGGGTTGGGGTGTCCAGAAAAGGAATGGGTTTGGCTCGGAGAAGAATGCGAATGTGCCCTGTGTGCACGTGTTTGCACCCACTCAAGCCTGGGGCCGCTCGCCCCCATGGAGCAGGTGGGCGGGGCAGACATCCTCTGCTGGAAGCTTCCTCCTCCAGAGGGAGGGGCTCCCCTGACGGGCCGCTGCAGCCTTGCGGCCCCCTCTCCATGAGTGTGGCAGCCGGTGAGCGTGCAGGTCTGTAAAACCTGCTGCTGAGGTGTGCACCAGCGAGGGCTGCGCCCCTCGGACAGGAAGCCCTCTCCGGGTGATGACGAGGCCCCGTGCCCCCCCCCCTGCCCTGGGTTCGGGGGCAGGGGTGAGGGAGGGAGAGAGGCTCCTTGGGCAGCAGAAACCATTGGAGGGATGGAAGCGGCTCTGTGGGGTGGTGAGGCCTGCAGCCAAAACATGACCTCCGCTTCCAGAGACCTATTCAGTGAGCTTTGGTGAGGTCTGGGTGACCCTGAAACGTGCCCGTTTTAGGTTGAGGGGCGGTGGGTGTGCAAGTGCATGCAGCCACGCCGCCCCGGAGTCCCGCTGCAGAGGTCTGCGTGTGAAAGCCTCCCGGGTCTTGGTGGCAGGCGGCCCGCTGCTGTTGGGGGGGGCCCGCTGGAGGGCAGGTGTCCAGGCCGGCTGGGTGTGGGGGTGAGTGACGGGAGGCAGGCGCCGCATTCAGCTGTGGTCCTGCTGCTGGCTCCCCGTCCCTGCAGGACTGGAGTGAACCAGTTTCTTCTGACCGCCTCCAGCACCAGCCGGGTTTGCAGCTGTGGGTTTGTCCTCAGCCAATTGGAGATCACCTGGAGTTTGACTCCAAGCACAAAAGAAGGTCAGAGAGAGGAGGCCCGATGGTGGCGATCGCCTGCGCCCCCCCTTCCCGGGGCCAGGCTGGATGGGGCCCCTGCCGCTCTTGTCTCTGGCTGTGCCCTCCGCCTCCGCTGGAGAGGCCTTTCATGTCTGCATTTCCTCGGCAGGGGGGCGGGTGCGCGATGGTGTTTACGTGAGGGCTGCCGCTGACCCGTGTCCCTGTGGCCGTCCCCATGGTCTGGCCGTCCCAGTGCTCTGGGCGGTATGCTGTTGGCTTTTGCCTCACTGCCGCCTCCGAGGGGCTCCTTCTGGGCCAGGCCCTCGGTCACTGGAGGCCTGGACGGAGGCCAGCGAGAGCCCTGGGCCAGAGCCACTCCCCAGATGCAGGGGCTCACTTGGACGTGCTGGAAGAGCTCCACGAGGTCAGAAGTACATGGGGGGTCCAGTGTGTTAGCTCCTTGTGTCCTTGTAGCGAAGCAGGTGGGAGCAGAGAGGCAGCCTCCCTTCCCTTAGGAGTCGATACTCAGGTGGCCTCTTTCCCTCCAGAAACGAAGGCAGCTGTCTTCCCTGGTGAACACGCTGCCCTTCACCCATGTCAAAGGAGGGCCAGAGAGTTGGCACCAGTTGGAGGGGCGAGGGGAGGGCCTGGGCCCCCGGGTCCTGGATTGCAGAGGGTGCCCCGGCTGTCAGTTTTTGTCACACAAGAGGCCTTATGTCGGCGGTAAAGGCAGGTGCCGGGAGAGAGCCCCACATCCTGTCTACCATCAGCTGACACGCTGAAAATTAACCAGCGAGGTAAAAACAGTAAAACCTGGACTAATGGGTTAAAACATTTTAAAACTGTTACCGAGACACAAAATCACATAAAGTGTACCACTCCGTGTTGGATGGTCATCCCACTAATGATTGGATTTTTAAAAATTACCTTTTCTGAACACAAAAGGGAGAATACGTTCTCATTGTAGAATGATTTAAATGTTCTGCAAAGCTCCCTCCAAAGCAGTTGTAGGGAGAGGCCAGGCTGCCCCACGTGAGGAAGTGCGCCAGGCCCCTGAGTGACCCCGAACAGAGCCTGCCTGAGAAAGCCAGAAGACCGTGAGGACCCACGCCATGGCGTCAGTCCGCATACGGACCACCCATGCGATGCCCGCCGAGCCCTGGCCGAGCTCCTCGGGACAGCATCCCGGTAGCTCCTCCTGGGATGGTGGGCACAAAAATCCAGCAGCGTTTGTCATGGGTCTCAATCTGCTTACTGACAGAAAGGTCCTCAGACACTGAGGAAGGATGACATTTTTGTGTGTCTGAACTTACTGGTTTTCAATAGTGTTCTTTTTTCCAAAGGAATGTTATTAAGCCTTCAGTTCTCTGAGCTCGGAAATATGTTTTTTTGGAAACCTTACATCTTTGCTTGAGGTGATAAACTGTCGTAGTTCATGGTATCTCTGTAAATTGCAAATGGAATCTTCCGAGCACGGAATACCGAGAACAGAAGGACAGAAGGAAATGAGATCGTTCGTGTTGGCACAGAGGAAATCACGAGCAGCGGTAACGCCAGTGAAGTTCTTGCTGCCCACGGACTGCGTTCTGAGAAGAGTCTTTAGCCATGTGATTCGATCTCTACAACAGACCTGCGAGGGTTACGCACGGGTGTCCTCCTCTTACAGGTGACAGAGCACAGGAAGTTGGGTGACTCACCCATGTGTCGGAGCTGAGATCCCAAGTTCAGTCTCTGAGCCCGCACCCCGCATCTCCTAAGTGGCCCTCCTGAATTACAGACGGGGCCGTTTCTCCAGCGGCCAGTGAAGGAGCATGGCAGGCTTCCAGATACGAGCCCTGGGCTCCTTACAAGGGCCCCAATTCCATCTTGCACCTGGGAACACAAGCATGAGCAAGGCCGGCCCGGGCCCCCCAAGACTGTGCCCAGCCTCTGGGTCTGGAGAGAGACTTGGAATGCTCGGCCCCCCTCAGGTGGTCCCGTCGGGGCAGCTGCAGACAAGGGCCAGGAGCGCTGGTCTTCCAGATAACTGGGCCGGGGCCAGATGGGGCGGGAAGGCCTCTGTTCACCTGCCTCCCGGGCCGCCCGCCCCGAAGCAGTCGGCGTGTCACTGGAGTGCCGCAGAGCTGTGTGACCTTGGGCCTTTGGGGTTTTGATGGAAGGGCAGCCTTACATAATCTGCGTCTTAGGGGTGGGGTAAGAGGGGGCATCCCGGGGGAATAATGGAAGCAGGGCCCCACCCTTCTGGGGCGGAATCGGGCTGTGCAGCGTAGGAGCAAGTCGCCCCACCAGCCTGCTGGCGGGCGAATATAACCGGGACGTGACTTGCCTGCCAAGAACACTGCTCTTTGGGGCTGAAAACGAGTCCTACGTCCTAGGTGAGCCATGGGGTAATGCGAGTTCCTTCTTTGTCTTTAGTCGTGGGACATTTTCTTCCGAAATACCAACGCTGGAGCGCTGCCGGGCACCGCCTACCAGAGCCCGCTCCCCCTGAGCCCGGGCTCCCTGTCTGCCGTGGCGCGAGCACAGCCCCTGGTGGACGCCCAGCCCAACGTGGACAAGCTGGTGGAGGACCACCTGGCAGTGCAGTCTCTCATCAGAGCCTACCAGGTAAGGCCCACCCGCCGGCCGGCGGTACGTCAGCAACGGAGGGCGCCCCGACTGACGTGTCGTGGAACCAGGCACCTCTCCGTGCCCGGGAGCCGGGGGGGCAAACACGAAATACGCCAGGAGCCGGAGAGCCGGGACGGACAGTCTGACCCCGCTTGAGCACGTTTGCTGCCCGTAGCACCTGCCCTGTAAACAGCTCCTATTTCTTTCCACAAGTTGGCAAGCAAAACTGTGGGCAGGGAAAAGCCGTCCTTGCTGGGGTGTCGAGGGGGCTGCTGATCACCAGGAGGGAGCAGTGACCGGAAGGGGTGCGCCCCCTTCTCAGTCGCCAGCACCCACATCCGACCAGAGGAAATGAACCTGTAGAGTTTGGGACAGAAGCAGAGCCCACGAGTGCATGAGAGGTGGGTGAGGGGCAGGCGGTCTCCAGGAGTCTTCCAGTTAGCGGTCCATGCCGTCAGAGGCTGTTGGGCAGGACACGTGGGGCTCCCCCCACCTTTCTCCCCCTGGCAGGGAGGAGCCCAGAATTCAGACCAGAACACCTGCTCTGAGATGAGAGTAGCTCTGAAGACAGGAGGAGAAATCAGGCCTGCGGGGGGAGTCCTTTCCAGGGTCCCTGGGCACCTGGGCTCCCCTGCCGCCGCCTCTTCCAGGGACCACACGGAGTTCTCGTCTCCCCTGAGCACATTTCCAGGAGACGCCACGGGTCGGGACAGCAGGTCCTGGCGAGTGGGCAGGCGCTCCGAGCCATGGGGTCGGCGTGGCCATGTGCTCTGGAGCGTTGTTCAGTGGTCATTTCTGGAGGAAGGTGCATTTGGTGGGTGTTGCCCGCCTCGTGTAGCCTCAGTAACTTCGCGCGGTCCCAGGTCCCCCTCAGCAGCCACCCGCTCTCAAACAGTCGTGGGTCCGGTAGCCAAGACTGGAAGTTGGGAGGGATTGTCTTCCTCCTTTTGCTTCTTAGTTCAGACCAGAAACCGAAGTCCTAGCGCCCCTCGGCGGGGCCTGGGCTCCCCTCCTCGGGGGCACTAACGTGCTGAGCTGCGTGGCCCCACGCGGGCATCAACCCATGTCCCACTTCGTTTATCCAGGGGAACTGCAAGGGTCCCCAGAACTGCCCAGTTTACTGTGACCCGAGTTTATCTCTTCTTATAAGCACAAGAGCACTTTCACGATAAAATGTTTGAAGGCTTTTTTTTTTTTTTTTAACTAATTTTGTTACTTTGGGTTCAAGTTTGACCAAGTGTAACTTTTCCCCCCCACAGCCCGCGGGTCCTGCTTAACGACTGCTTGTGTTATTGCTTCCAGGTCAGGGGTCACCACATTGCAAAACTTGATCCTCTCGGAATTAGTTGTGTAAATTTTGATGATGCTCCGGTAACTGTTTCTTCAAACGTGGGTGAGAATTAATCTGTAAATGCTAATTTTAATGTAATTTTACTTTTTTTTACCCCTTCCCTCTTTTTTTTCTCCTGTCCTTTTGTGTGTGTCCCCCTCCCTCGCTGGCCCATCCGTAGATACGAGGGCACCATGTAGCGCAGCTGGACCCCCTGGGGATTTTGGACGCCGATCTGGACTCGTCCGTGCCCGCTGACATTATCTCCTCCACAGACAAACTTGGTGAGGGTCTGGGAGCGGCCAGCGCTGCGCTGCTTAGCTGCTCTGCGTCACGGCTGTGGCGGCCAGGACGTCCTCAGACGGAAGGGAGAGGCTCTTAAGTTTCCTTCGTCCTGATCACTTGAAATTTAGCGTGTTTGGGGCAAGTTACTTTCATCCCAGCTTTTCAGCCAGACTCCATGAGCTCCATTGTCTGAGTCTCAAAATCGGAGAGTAAAATTTGGGGCAGACGAGGTTTGTGGCACCGAGGAAAAGATGACCTCCCGGGCAGGCGGGTCACCTGACATGCCAGACGCCGGCTCTGCTGGCTTGGTTGCCAGGTCCCGATTCAGCACGGCCTCCGCCCGACGCGGCCTCGCTGCGCGCTGGGCTCCTTGGCGCACAGCACGGCCTGCCTTTAACGGGCGGGCTCCAGAGCGCGCGGTGCTCCAGGTGTCGATTCCTAAACGCTGGTGATCACACTGAGGAAGGAAACTTTGGAAGGCATCCCGGCGCGCGGGGAGGTGTGTGGAGCTCAGGCAGCTGCTGTCACACGTCCCCGCTCCTTCCTCTGCCACCAGGAAGCACACACAGGGCGCGGCTGGGCTCCCCCTGCAGTTGCTTTCTCAAGTTAATCTGCTCTCGGTCACCGTGCCGCTAACCTGTGCTGAGATGACTGATCCGGAGATGGCCAGGTGCCCACCGGACGCACCGTGCATGCTAATAAAACTTACGATTGCCTCCCTGCCCTATGCTGCTCCCCGGGAGGGGACGGAACTCGCCTCCTCGAGCAGTGGTCTCTAACCCTCTGTGACGCCCCAGCACTCTGTAGCACCCCTGGGCTGTGGCGTGGGTGGTCAGGCTCGAGCCAGGTAAGGCAAGGTTTCCGACAGCGTCGGCTTCAGGGTCCGTGTTAGCTGGCGGTCCGTCACCGCCGTCTTCACTGGAGAAAGGCCCCCCACTGCTGGGGGGTCCGGGGCTGCTTCCCCTCTCTTCCTCCTCCCCACACATCCCCAGCCGCACCCTGCCCCACACGGCCTGTGCTCGCCTGGCCTGAAGCACCGTGGGGCCCCCACAGGTGTTGAAGGCCTGGGGCCTCTCCAGAGAGGGGTGAGGGCCTCTGACACCGTGAGGCATTCCAGCAGGAGGGGGCACAGGAGGTAGGGGGCACCCTCTCCTGCCCCAAACTGCATCACCAATTCATGGTTGTCAGTTTCTTGGTATTAAAATGGGTGTTTTTTGGTGGTTCTCCACTCTCCTTCGAACTTCAGGGCGGGGAGGGGGGAGATGTGAAGCTGTGCTCGGTCTTACGTGAGACTGGTCAGGGCAGGACAGAGCCGCAGCCTGCAGGCACCGGCAGAGGTTGCTTAGAGATCCCCCGACACTCCCAGCCCGGCTGGTCCGTGCAGGCTGGGACGCCTGGCGACGCTCCAGTGTCCTGTCCCAGCGCTGGTCGAGGGCAGACGCAGGGGTGGGGGCAGGGCCTCCGTCATTCTTCCCAGTTTGTTCCCGGCCACCGTGGCCTCACCCTACATTCCCTCCTGGAGTGGTGCCCCGAAAGTTCGTGAGGCACCAGGAGGGCCACATAGACGTGGCCCCAGAGCCCCCCGGGCTCTTCTGAGGAAGGAGATGCTGCCTCCCCTGGCCAGGAGCCCTTCAGAACCACCAGGACCAAGTCAGGGAGCAGTCCCCTGCTTTGTAGAGGAAAGAGCATTTTCATCCTGAGAATTTGAAATAGTTGTGATGAATTCTTTCTTTGGGTGCAAAAAGCAGAAATAGTGAATCTGCAAGAAAGTTAGTTTGAATTGTGTCACCTTTGGTGCATGTAGGTCTTCGGGAAAACAGCCGGTCCAGCCCGACCGCTGCTCGTGGACCTGGACACTTCTGGGTGCTTCCATGCCCCTCGCCTCCTCTGGGCCACGGGCCTGGCCTCAGAGCTAGCTCCCCGGGCGGGAGCCCCATCTCAGCCAGGACCAGCCTGCACTTCCTCATCTGTAAGGCGGCTTCAGAATTAAATAAAATCCTTAGAACAGTGCCTGGAGCTTCCTAAGCTCCATGAAGTTGTGAGCTAGTGCGATTGTTAACGATCTTTCGAGCTAGGTCGCTGCCAGGCCCTCTGGTAATGAGGTAAATTCAGAAACGGAGGGACGGAGCACGCAGCCTGGGGTCACACCAGAGCTGATCGTGGTGAGGGAGCCCCGGAGCTGGGGCTGGAGCAGGGTGGCCTACGTGTTCCGTGTGGAGCCTGGGTGCCTCTTGTGTCTCCTCTGGCCTGACCTCCCCTTCTCCCTGTGGATGCAGGCAGTTTCTCCATCCCCTTGTGGGGAACCCAGGCTCGGGAGATGCTCGCTCCCCACATGTCTGAGAGCACGTTGTACTGCTGGGGAAGCAGGTGGGTGGAGGGGCAGCGGTGGGCAGGCGTGAGCCCAGGGGGCAGCGGATGCTGGCGTGCAGCGCGAGCAGGGCTATGTCCACTCCCAGTTTTTTAAATAAAGTAGATTGTGTGAAATAATTTCCATTAAGCTCTTGACCTTTGACTGGTTTGGAGAAGGTTGGGAATTGAGGCCTAGGGTCCCTACCCTGACATCACACACATTCTCCTGGCTCCCGAAGTGACGGGTGGAGAGAATTCATGGGCAGGCTCTTACTAGTCACGGGAGACTCGGCGGGCGTGCAGGGCCCCTGGGTGGCGGGATGCTGGGCTTGCCAGCAGATGGGCGCCCACACAGCGTACTGCCTTCCGCCAGCGCGGCAGAAGCGTTGTTGAGTGGTGGCGGTAATTAAGATTTTAAATGCAAACTAACGTCAGTACAGTTTCTCAGCTGGCCCATAATTGGGTGGATGATTATTAGCAACAGGGTACCTTTCCCCAGGATGTGTTTTGTCAGGAGCCGGGTTCCAGGTGGGCCCCAGGAACACATCCTCATCTGTACCCGGTCGTCCCGTCAAACCCACGCCCGTGGACGAGGGTCGGGAGCACTGACACGAGACGCCCGGGGGCATGTTCCACCTTGAATCCCTCAGGAGGTCCGGACAGGATCGGGTTTCCTAGCGAGGCCTTTCTGGTTGGCCCTAGATTAGGGTCGGCGTGTGGCTATCGACGGAAAGGTCCAGACGGGGAGTCCCGCGGGGTCAGGGTCATTGCTGTCTTCACTACAGACAAACTGGACGTAACCACACCTGTGTCCTCTGTGGGCATGCAGCGCTGGCTTTGTTCGGATGGGGAGGGAGCTGAGCCACCCTCGGCTGGTCTGGGACGTGCAGAAACGTCCCACTGACCTGCCTTCCGTGTCTTGCTTTCACATGCGGCGCGTGATGTGCTGGCGCCTCTGGGTCTGTGTAGATGTGTACCGTGATTGCTCACGGGGACAGAGGTGACGGACATTTACTGTGATGTGAGGTTGCAACATAATCACAGGGGAACTTGAAACCCATTCTGTAGATCACAGGGAGGAAACCGTGATGCCTCTCTTGTTTGCTGTCGGTGTTTGCACACCGCCCGTCTCGGGAAATGAGCTTGAGCTGAGGTCCTGCGGGCTCGGCTCCAGACCAGCGCAGGAGAGCCAGCGCGGCCACAGAGCGAGCCCCGGGAGCTCTCTGGTGCCCCGTGCACCCGAGAGCGCGGTCTGCCCCGTGGCCGGGCAAGTGTGCAGTAGCCACACCGTGTTGGAGCAAAGGCAGCATGCACGCCGTCCCGCCAACTGTCCTCCGAGCTGTCGGGCTCCGCACAGCACAGCACTGTGCAGGTGGGATAAGAGAGGTTCGGAATGTGGCGAGAATGACCAAAATGTGACGCAGACAGGAAGTGAGCACATACTGTTGGGGAAATGGGGCCCATGGGCGTACTGGGTACAGGGCTGCCGCAAAGTTGTAAATTCCTAAAATTTGTAAAAGAAAGAAAAACACAAAAAACTCAGTATCTGTGAAGTGCGATAAGACAAGGTGTGCCTGTGGTTAAAAAGCCAAATCAGAAGTCCAAAATGGCAACACTTTGACCACGTCAGTGGGCTAGCTCGTTCCGGCGTGGCCTGGGCCGGAGTCTCGCTGCCGGCCTGCTGACCTCTAGAGCACTCCATGTCCACCATGGCCACTTTTGCTCCCTTGACATCTGGGGAGAATAACTAAAAATAGAGTTGATCTTTAGTTAGCTTTCCTAATTTCGGAGCAACACAGAGCAGTTCACTTGACATCTGTAGGCTGCCGTGTGCGGCCATGAGTGAAGAGCTGGGGGTCGGGCTCACGCCGAGCCAAGGTCGCAGGGGTCATGCCTTGCAGAGGTGTCCTCCCAGATGCCCAGGCAGGCCGGGGGGCACCGTGGCTGAATCCCAGCCGCTCCGTGTCTCCGGCAGGGTCATGTGCACATCAGGGAGTAACGTGTGGCTTGCAGGGACCCCCATGTGCTCTCTGCAGATGACACAACACCAGCTGTTCGTGTCTTCTCTTGAATCTGCCAGGAAGTACACATAAGAATCCACAGAACCAGTACCCGGAGTGAACAGATGTCAGCCTTTCAAGACATTCCGTGTGTCACCTATAGAGTTTCTGAAAATAGGGCACGCTTGCAGTTCGCTGTTGCGGCGGGGCGCGGTCCTCTGTCTCGATTCTGAGGATTGCAGGGGAAAAAGGAAGATTCTTTTTTCTTGCCCGTAAGCAAGGCATCCACACTTCTGTGAGGAACTTGGATGATCTGTTGTCTTAAGAGCCACCGGCTCTGTGGTCTTTGCTGGGTGCTGCTGTCCCCGCAGGCGAGGAGGAGGGCTTGCCCACCCCGAGCAGGGGGCCCTGCCCTGACTCAGAGTTTTTGCTCTCCACCTCCAAGGCAGCGTCCGCTGGCCTTCCTCTGCACTGCCAGGGCAGGGAGCAGCTGCGGTGACCGTGAGCACGCTCCCACCACTCAGCTGCCTGCCCTTGCATGCCCTGCCGCCACGACCCTCCCGGCCCCCGGACCCCAGGGGACCAGGGTCAGGAGAAGGAAGGTGCTTTGTGTATCCAGACGAACACCTTGGCTTTCACCAGCGGCCGGGAAAGCTTGCTGCAGGAGGACCGTGGGCAGGCCTGGGGCGGTTCTGTGCAGCTGAACTCCCTCCCGGTTCTGCCTTGTTGCCGAGTGGGGACCAAGGACCCACCTCTGTCCTTAGGACCCATCAGAATCTGGAGGGTTAGGGTCTAGCCCATTACCTGCTGCCCCACTTGTGAGGACTGTCTGCTAGAAATTAGGCCTTTTCATTTTCTGTTCCCTGGTTTTGTCACCCCGAAGCTGGGTTGGGTGGGTTCGATTTCCCAGGAGAGTGCTGTGTCAGCCTCTTCTTCAGGACAGGGAAGCGAGGAGTTCTTCCCTGCATCAGGAAGCAGCCTTTCCCTCCTTTGGGCTCACCTCATTCCAGCTGTTTCTGAGCAGTTCCCACAGGTACCCCAGTAGCTGTCGGCCCCCTGAGCCCCACCCTGTCCCCCTTCGGTGTCTGTCTGTGTGGCGGTGTCTGTCCCCCCGTGACCGCGGTGACAGTGCAGGGTTGGGATGTCTGGGTCTTGAACTAACTCTCACTGTCTTTTTCCTTCTGCTCTCACCCACGCCACCTCACTCTGCCTCTCAGACCTTGCAGTGTTCAAGGAACGACTCCGAATGCTAACAGTAGGAGGTAGGAAAATAACGCGCCTTTCACCTTTCTGGAGCTGAGGACCTCATTTGAACAGGATGTGCAACTTTTCCCAGCATGCGATTTGGGGAAAGTTGACTGTTAATTGTACTGAAGTGCGTTGTCCCGTCATTCAGCTGTCACCCAGCAGGGATCGCCACTTCTGTGTCATATCTGTTTCTGTCCATTCTCACCTCCCGTGTGTCTTGCCTCCGCTTCGCTGAGCTTGTCTTCTAGTGCAGGCTGCCTGGAGCTCCTGCCGAGCCGGCGGGGGGCGGAGGCCACACGGCATTCTGCATGTCGGCACACCCTTTCCTCCACCTCTGCACTGTGTCTTCGACTGGGCTCTGGATTCTTTGAGATTCTGCTTCCTGGGCATTTGGGACGAGATTTCTCTGTTGATCTTCCCATGTTTGAAGGACAATTGAAGTATTGATAAAAACTTACTCCATGAAGTAAGGAATCCTCAGTGACCCATGGTTCTGGGCAAAGCACCTTTGAAGAATCCAGAGTGAGGTGCTGGGGGCCGTCTGCCTGTTGTCACTTCCCCGGTGGCCAGGCTTCCCTCCATGCCAGGTGGCCCTGAGAAGTTCTCGTTTTCCTCCATCTGATCGTAGCTGTGAGACCCCAGTTTTGATTACACCTTTTGTTTTTGCGATCATCATAGATTAATATGCAGTTGTAAGAATTCACAGGGAGCCTCGTGCCTCACAGCCAGTCCCACGGTGGTAACGTCTTGTACACCATAGCACATCCCACCAGGGTGCTGGCTAGGCCACACGTCACCTCGTCACCTCGGGGGTGCCTCCCTGCAGCCTTCCTTAGCCACACCCGCTTCCCCTCCATCCTACTCCCATTTAACCCCCAGGAGCCACTATCCTGGGCTCCATTTCTGTAATTCGTCAGTGCAAGAATGTTATGCAAATGCAATCATAGTGTGTAATATTTTGGAATTGCCAGTTTTCAGTCAACCTGATTTTTCTGGGGTTCGAGCCAGGTGGCTTTGTAATACTGGCTTGTCCCTTCTTGCTGAGCAGAACTCCTTGTCGTGGGTGTCCCACACTTGCTTCCACTATTCATTCACTCGGAGGACCTTTGCATCATTCCCATTCTTTGGCCAATCGGGTCTTTTGCCGGGCAAAATCTTGAATTCTGATAAAGTCTAGTTTGCCAGCGTTCCCTTTTATGAATTGTGCTTTTGTTGCCAAACCTCAGAACCCAGATTTTCTTCTACATATTTTTCTTTTTTTTCTTTAGGATGTATTTATTTATTTTAGAGAGAGAGGGTGAGTGGGGAGACGGGCAGAGGCAGAGGGAGAGAGAGAATCTTTTTTTTTTTTTTTTTTTTAAAGATTTTATTTATTCATTCAAGACACAGAGAAGAGAGAGAGCACGAGCAGGGGGAGAGGCAGAGGGAGAAGCAGGCTCCCCGCTGAGCCAGAGCTGGACATGGGGCTCGATCCCAGGACCCTGGGATCATGACCCGAGCCGAAGGCAGATGCTTAACCATCTGAGCCACCCAGGCGCCCCGAGAGAGAATCTTAAGTAGGCTCCACACCAAGCGAGTAGCCAGACGCTGGGCTTGATCTCCTAACCCGGAGATCATGACCTGAACTGAAATCAAGAGTTGGCCTCTTAACCTTCTGAGCCACCCAGGCACCCCTTCTATCTATTTTTCTAATGGTTCTCTAGTTTTGCATTTTACATTTAAATCTATGATCCATTTTGAGTTAATTTCTGTATAAAACCTGAAGTTTAGGTCAAGGGTTTTTTTTTGTTTTTTGCCTATGGATGTCCGGTTTCCCCGACACCTGGAAACTTTGTCTTCCCTCTCTTTAATTGCTTTTGCATTTTTGTCAAAAATCAGTTGGATTGACTTGCGCCGATCTGTTCCTGGATTCTCGATCCTTTCCTAGCCTGTGTGTCTGTTCCCCAACCACTGTCACTCTCTGGGTTACCGTAGCTACTGAGCTTTATTTTCCTGCTTCAGAACTGTTTTGGCCTTTCTCTTTCCAGATGAATTTGAGAGAAGGCTTGTCTGTGTTTACAAAACAACTTGCTGACATTTTGGTAACAATGGTGCTAAACCTACAGATCTGTTTAAGAGAATTGGCGTGTTTACTCCATTGCCTCCCAATCCATGAACATAGTATGCCTCTCCATTTATTTAGATCTTTTTTTGATCTATTTTATCAGCTTTTCGTAGTTTTCAATGTGCAAGTCATGTGTGTGTTTTGTTAGATTTATGCCCAAGATTCTTTTTCTTTTTAATTTTAGTGTCTACATATCATTACTAGTATCTAGAAATACAGTTGATTTTTGTGTTTATATTATATCCTGTGGTCTTGCTGAGCTCACTTATTCTAGGACTTTTTTTTTTTTTTTTTGGTAGATTCCTTAGGATTGTCTGTGTAGATAATCATATCATCTGACAAGAGGAACAATTCTTTCTTTCTTTTTAACCTGTGTGCCTTTTATTTCCTTTTCATGCCTAATTGCGTTGGCTGGAACTTTTAGCACCATGTTAAGTAAGAGTCCTGAGAATGTACATCTTTACCTTGTTTTTGATCTTAGGGGGAAAGTTCTGTCTTTCATCACCAAGTATAATATTAGCTATAGATTTTTTGTAGATGTTATCAAGTTGAAGAAGTTCCCTTCTATTCCTATTTTTTTGCTAGTTTTTATTTTGAAGAAGTGTGAAAATTTTCTGCATCTACTGATACAGCCAGGTGATTTTTCTTCTTTAACTTGATAGTATAGCAGATTACACTGATTTTCAGATGTTGAACCAATATTGTATCACTGGAATAGACTTCACTTGGTCATGGTGCCAAATTCTTTTTTTTTTTAAAGATTTTATTTATTCAGTCTTCAGAGACAGAGAGAGAGAGAGAGAAAGAGAAGCAGAGGGAGAAGCAGGCTCCCAAGGAGCAGGGAGCCCGATGCGGGACTCGATCCCAGGACCCTGGGATCATGACCTGAGCCGAAGGCAGATGCTTAACCATCTGAGCCACCCAGGCGCCCGCCAAATTCTTTTTAAATATTGCTGCACCTATGTATTTCTTGCATCTGTATTAATGAGGGATATTGGTTTGTAATTTTCTTTTTTCATTTGTCTTTGCCATTTGTATCAAGGTTGTCCTAGCCTCATAAAATGAGCTGTTGTTGTTGTTTTTCCTTTTCTGCTTAATATTTTGAAAGAGATTTTAGAGCTGGTGTTAATTCTTCTTTAAGTATTTGGTAGAATTCTGCAACAAAACCATGTGGGTTTGGAGATTTCTTTTTCAGAAGCTTTTTATTTAGGAATTCAATGTCCTTAATAGTTGTAGAGCTATTGGGGCGCCTGGGTGACTCAGATGGTTAAGCATCTGCTTTCAGCTCAGGTCATGATCCCAGAGTCCTGGGATCAAGCCCCACATTGGGCTCTTGGCTCAGCGGGGAGCCTGCTTCTCCCTTTCCTTCTCCCTCTAGCCCTGCTCATGTTCTCTCTGTCTGTATGTCTTTCTCTCGAATAAATAAAATAAAATAAATCTTTAAAAAAAAAATAGTTGCAGAACTATTGCAAATTATCTGTTTCATACTGGGTGAGTAGTGGCAGTTCATATTGTTCTAGGAATGGTATGTTTCATCTGAGTTGTCAAGTGTACATATATAGAGTTGTTCATAGTATTCCCTTAGTCTTGTTGATATCCGTGGGGTCTGTATTGCTATCCTGTTTTGTTCCTGATATTGGTAATTTGTGTCTTTGTTAGTGTTTTGTTCTGTTTTTTAAGATTTTACTTACTTGAGAGAGAGAGAGCGTATGTGCACAGAGGGAGAGTGAGAGGGAGAAGAAGACTCCGCTGAGTGGAGAGCCCGATGTAGGACTCAAACCCAGGATCCCAGGATCATGACCTGAGCCAAAGGCAGATGCTTAACTGATTGAGCCACCCTGGTGCCCCTTTTCCTTTGTTAGTCTTATTAGAGGTTTGTCAGTGTTACTGATCTTTTCAGAGAACCAGCTCCTTGTTTCGTTGACTTTTCTCTGTTGTTTTGCTGTTTTCAGTACAATTGATTTAAATAGATTTCTGCTCTTATCTTTATTATTTCCTTATTTCTACTTTCTGTGTGGGTTTTTCCCCCTCCTTTTCTAGGTTCTTGTGGTGGGAGTTTAGATTACTGATATGAGATTTTTCCTCTTTTTTTTTTTTAAGATTTTATTTATTTAGAAAGAGAGAGAGAGAGAGAGGGAGAGAGAGAGAGTGCACAGGAGGAGGGGCAGAGGGAGAGGGAGAATTCCAAGCAGACTCCACGCTGAGCACGGACCCTGATGCAGAGCCGATCTCACGACCCTGAGAGCAAGACCTGAACTAAAACCAAGAGTCAGACACTTAACTGACAGAGCCACTCAGACACCCTGAGACTTCCTCTTTTGTAATGTGTGTGCTTATTGCTGTAAATTTCCCTCTGGGAAACTGCTTTAGCTGTCCCACAAAATTTGGTATTTCGTATTTTCATTTTCATTCAGTTCCGTGTATTGATACCCTTTAATACTTCCTCTGTCATCCATGGATTATTTAGGAGTGTGTTGTTTCATTTCTAATAATTTGGAGAGTTTCCTTTTATCTGTTATTGATTTCTAGTCTCATTCCATTGTGGTTAGAGAATGCATTCTGTATGATTTCAGTTCTGCTAAATTTGTTGAGGATTTTTTATGGCCCAGTGAACTGTCTGTCTTGGCATATGTTCCATGGGCACTTGGGAAGTACGTGTATTCTGCTGTTGTCAGGCGAAGTGTTCTGTAAATGCCCATTTACAGATCCTGTTGGTTGGTGGTTGTTGAGTCCTATATCCTTGGCAATTTCCTGTTTTCCTTTTAAATGAAAGGAGATAGAGCCAGAGAGCACAAGCAGAGGGAATAGCAGAAGGAAAGGAGAAGCAGGCTCCCCACTGAGCAGGAAGCCTGATGCAGGGCCCGATCCCAGGCCCCTAGGATCATGACCTGAGCCAAAGGCAGACACTTAACCATCTGAGCCACCCAGCCGCCTCTTTTTCTCCTTTCTGTCCTCAGTTTTTGGTTCACATTATTTGTAGGTCCATCGTTGGGTTCATGCACAGTTGAGATTCCTCTGTCTTCTAGATGGATTGACCTATCATCATGTAATGTCCCTCTCTGTGTCTAGTAATTTTCTTTGCTCTGATGTCTACTTTATCTGATAATAATGGAGCCACCTCTGCTTTTGATTGTGTTTACAAGTTATATCTTTTTCTATCCTTTTACTTCTAATTTGTCTATATCATTATATTTGAAGTGGGTTTCTTGTAGACAGGCATATCGTCAGGTCTTTTTTTATTTTTTAATCCACTTTGCCAACCTCTGTCTTCTAGTTGGCATATTTAGATCATTTATATTTAATGTAATTATTAATATGCTGGGGCTTAAGTCTAACATCTTGTTCTTTATTTTGTTTGTTTTCTTTTTCATTTCTCTTCCCTCTTTTTCCTGACTTCAGATGGGTTTTTAAGCCTGTATTTTAGAATTCCAGTTTTATTTGTGTATAATATTTTTAGTCATATCTTTGTGTTTTTAGTAGTTGTTTTCAGGGTTTTTTGTGGCCATCTGGGTATGATATTATATATACACGGCTTATCACAATCTAGTGGTGTCATTGTTTTATGAGTTCAAATGAAGTGTAGAAAGTGTACCTCCCTCTATATCCCTTTATCTTCTTCATTTAAAATCAAATTGTTTTAAATATTTTCTCTACATGTTTAGAACCACATCAGACAGTGTCATAAGTTTGGCCTCGACCATCAACCCTAAGTTAGAAGACCCAGGAGGAGAAGGGAAGTCTGCTTTATTAACCCGTACTTTTTTTTTAAAAGATTTTATTTATTTGACAGAGAGACACAGCGAGAGAGGGAACACGGGCAGGGGGAGCAGGAGAGGGAGAAGCAGGCTTCCCGCTGAGCAGGGAGCCCGATGCAGGGCTCGATCCCAGGACCCTGATCATGACCTGAGCCGAAGGCAGACACTTAACGACTGAGCCACCCAGGCGCCCCTAACCTGTACTTTTTATTCCATGTTCTGTCTTCCTTCCTAATGTCTAAGATCCCTTCTGATGTCACTTCCTTTCTCTGTAGAGAATTTTCTCTAGCCATTCCTGTAGGAGATAGACTGTCTTCATTCCCTGCAACTGAGAATGCTCCATTTCCCCTTCGTTCCTAAAGCGTGCCGTCCCCGGACACGGGGCTCTGAAAAGTGTGTGCCCCTGTTCTGCCCTCCCACCCCCACTCCTGATGAGAAACTCTGCCTTCAAGTGGTTTTTTTCCCTCCTTTTACTCTGGCTGCTTTCAGGATTTTTTCTTTGTCTTTAATTTTGAGAAGTGTAATTATGCTGTTTTGGCGTGGTTGTATTTGGGTTTCTCCTGTGGGCTCACACTGCTTCTTAGATCTGTGGGTTGAAGTCTCTGGCCATATTTGGGGCATTTCAGCCATTATTTTCCAGGTCCCTTTTTTCATCTTCCCTTCCCTCCTCCCCTTCTGGGATTCGTGGGCACAAACAAGAAGTCTTCTGTTTTATGTTACCTGTCCCCGAGGCTTTCTTCATTTCTCTCCATTGTTCAGGTTGGTTCATCTCTTTTGTTCTATCTTCACGGTCCCTGGTCCTCTGCCCTCCAGCCCACCTGCCCAACTTTAATTCAGGTGATTGCATTTTGCAGTTTCAGACTTTCCCGTTTGGTCCTTTTCTGCATCTTCAGTTTTTGTAGATACTTGGCTTCCCACCGTCCCTGTCACGTTCTGAGTGCTCACTAAAGTCGTCTGAGGATGGCTCCTGGAGAGCCCCAAGCGGGTAGTTCCATTGTCCATCTAGGAGCTAGTGTCTGTTGGTTATCTTTCCCCATTCAGTCTAAGGGATTCCGGGTTCTTGTTGTGAGGGATTCTTTTCTTGAAACCAGGATGTTTGGGTATTATCAGACTCGGAATTGTACTCTGATCTCTGTTACAGCAGGGCCCGTCTGAACACTGCCGTGGCAGGGAGGGGCCCCGGTCCCCATGGACCCTGCTGACGCCAGGATGGGGAAGTGGGCTGGTGCATCCTCTCTTGGAGGGAGCAAAGTCTGGGCTCCCTGGTGGGCCTTCTGTGAAACCCTGGGATGGAGCTGGACGTTGACATGCCTCGCAGCCTGCAGGGGTGTGGCTGGGCTGCAGTGTGTGCTGCATGTTTGGGTAGAATAGAGCAGTCATTGTCTGAGTTCTCAGCCCTGCTCAGCTGCCCCTCTCCTGACCCTTTAGAGAGAGTAGCTTTCGTTGGGGCTTTTTTGGTCTGCATGTGGAGGAGTTCTCAGGTTGTTTGTTCTTTGCCCCAAGTTTGGGATGTGGGAGCCCAGAAGGAAATCTGGGGTCCTCACTGGCTGGTCAGCCGCCTTCTCCACCTTCTGGCTTTGTCTTATGTTTGTTTTACCTATGATGTCTGAGCTCTGTAGTTGCAGCTAGTGGGGAATAGATAGGAGTACGTCTGCTCCACCTTCCTGGAAGCAGGTGTCCAAGAGTCAATTTCTTGTGTGACTGAAGAACATAGCCGCAGGGCTGGCCGTTTGGAGGCTCAGCAGGACAGCCCGGGAGTGGTCAGCACAGGGTGATGGAGCCGAGGAGCCGCCCTTGCACCAAGGCAGGGTCCTGCCAAGCTGAGGTTCTCTGGATCAGAGTGTTCCCGACAGGGTGTATACACCTGTTCTCAGCATCTAGGAAGAATGGCCCCCACATGATTCTGGCTGTCCTCCGTAAATACCACGAGCCAGGCGGTGATCGGCCCGAGCCTCAGCAGACCTCTGCGGTGGCCCGTCCCCATTCTGGGTAGAATAGCAGCAGGAAAGGGGCACGTGTGTTTCCCCAAGCCACTGCGGCCGTCACTGCCCCCATGTGAAAAAGCTTTTGTTTCAAGAAAGCAAGAAGGGTTTGGAAAACGTAGAATTTCCTTTTAAGACTTAAACAGTGTGTGCTGAGGTATTAAATGCATGCAGGCTATGGTCCCCACGGCAGCTTGGATGGGCACAGCCGGGCGTTCCTGGCCCCCACGCGCTGTGGGAGTCAGTGCTGGGCTGGGGCCTGCACGTGGGCGCTTCTTCAGCCCTCGCAGCGGTTCTGCCTGTGACGGCCGGAGGCCCCCTCTCGGCCATCCTGCGCTGTCGCGCTCAGTTAGGCCGACACGAGGTCAAAGTGTGACCTCGCGCAGCCGGGGGTCCCGGGCCGCGGTGCACTGGCGTCCCGGACGTTGGTGTGCCGTGGCGCATCCGCCTCGCCCAGCCAGCATGAGCTCTCAGGGCCAGGGTCGGCGGGAGCCCAGTCTGCTGTGTTACCCGACAGTCCTCCAGCCTCTTCCCCACGACGGTCACCGTGACGGGAAACAAGCCCGTCGTGCCCGACAGAGAGCCCTTCCTTCGCGTGTGTGTCAGTTGGAAATATGCTGTTAGAAGCGCCTTGCGTAGCGGGCGCTGCGGGAAATGCTGGTGACGAGTCAGTAGATCTGTGTTAGCGGGGGTTGGGGGGCCTGCGAGTACCCCGTACAGGACGGGTGCAGACAGGCAGTTCGGAGCAGGGGGCAGCCGTCACCCCTGCCTCAGCGCCCCCAGCTCCTGTCCCCTCCTCACACGGGACACGGGGCCCTTCCACACCAGTTCCTCAGTCGCTGCTTGAATCCCCTCCTTAACTACTTCTCATTTGCTTTCCGATTAACTTACCCAGTGCCTTTTCAAGTCAAAATTTGTGTCGCTGGGACCTTGAAAGACCTTTATCTCTAGATTATGAAAAATTGGTGCACTGGACTAATACACGCATAATATGAATTTTACTCTTGTTTAGCTGTGATGCTAGTAATATTCTCAGCTTCTGTTTGTTGCTACAGTGTGTGTTTCTGGCTGTAAAATATTACTTATTTTTACGTATATCAGAGATTTTTATGATTTTTCCTCTTCTCTCTTCTCTCCTCCGGGGAGTCCCTTCCCCTTTCCATAAACTGTGGCCTCCGTGTGGCTGTGCCCGTCTCTCCTCACCCCTGCAGGGTTCTACGGCCTGGACGAGTCCGACCTGGACAAGGTCTTTCACCTGCCCACCACGACGTTCATCGGGGGGCAGGAGTCGGCTCTTCCTCTGCGGGAGATCATCCGGCGGCTGGAGGTAAGGGCACATGGTGGCGTCCGCGGAAATCTCGTGCGCTTGCCCGAGACCTGTGTTGGCTGGAGGCCTCCCGACGGGCTGGTTATTTCTCTTGGTCCTCTGTCGTTTTAAAGTGGAAGAAAGAGGGGAGCTTTTTTGCTCTTTTATAGATAAAAATTCATGCTTTTCATTTTTACCATCAACCATAGAGGAGAACAAGCGTCTCTGTGCGTTTTGGTCTCTGTGGGAGCTTATTTCAGGTGTGGGGGTTCCCCGGAACCCGCTCCAGCCGCCGGGGACGAGGGTCCTTGGGCCGCGGCTAGAGCAGGGCTCCCCCGCCCAGACAGAAGTCTGCTGCTCGCCCGCTTTTCTGCTGTTTTCCTCTTTCCCTTCTCCTTTCTGGACCTGGTTCGCGCGGAGCCTGCTGGGCCTGCCGCGCACACTCCCAGCAGCTACGTGGGGGGCTCCGCTGCCACCTCCCTGGGTCCAGGCCTCGTCCGTACGGGGTGGGGGTCCGTGCCGACGCTGCCCAGTAGGACAGACGGAGGAAACAAGTACTCTGGACGGGGCTCCCCAGAAGGCATCGTGCCGTCACCTGGTGCTCGCTCGTGGGGGCACCTGGCGTCTTGGCACGCCCTGGCTGCACGACGCCCAGTAGTGGGGCTCTCCATGCCGGCCACCGGCACTGCCGCTCACACCCCCATCCGTGACTCGGGCGTGGTGAAGGGGACCCGCTCTAGCCGGTGGGGTCTGATCAGAATGCTCCCACTGCTGGTGCCGCATGTGGCTGTGCGGCCTAGGAAGGTCCGAGTGTCTGCTGGTGACGTGGTCTCTAACGTGCGACAGGCGTCCTGTGCTGTCAGCATCTCAGCTCGGCCTTCATCACCTCCCCACAGGCTACTGGGAAGATGTGGACACTCAGTGCCTTGGTGCCAACATGAGGGTGTGGACACTGGGAGGGGTGGGGAGGGGGCGGGAGGGGGCGGGATTAGCCAGTGGACCGACCCAGGACCTGGGTCATCCTTTTCCTCCGTTTGCACTGGCCTCACCACTGACTGCAGTGTCTAGACCCGCCCTGTCCCGACGTGGCCGGCAGTTGAGTTCTGGAAGCGTGCAGAATATCTGAGTGACTTAAGCATTGAAGAGAGAATGTGTTGATGCATTGACCAAATAGAGTCTGAGAGTTGATTCATCTCTGTTGGAAAAATTTAAATTTCCCCCGTGGTCATGTTCTGTTTCTCTGGGACATTTCTGACCTAGGGGCTCCCCTGGCCTGGACCCGAGAAATGGCACCCTTTGTAGACCAGTCCTCCTCCAAATGAGCCTGTCTGAACCTCTGTCCCGCCCGTGGGTGTCCCGGGCATCTGGGGCTGGTCTGTTTGTCTGGAAAGCAGAGGTTGGAGCAGTCTGCATGAGAGCTGGCGCAGTGCACCCGCCCCTCCTTCCCTTCCCCTGCATGGTCTCCAGTGGGGAGCTCAGCCCTCCTCCCAAGCCAGAAACCTTGCGGGCATGCCGGCCCCTCCTCTGGGGGCACCTTCAGCACCTTTCCTCCTGCAGAGCAGAGTGGGGGTGTGCAGAGTCCCGTGCTTGGCCTCCTCAGCCTTGAGTCCCCCATGGCCCTGAGCCCGGCGTCTGGAGGGCCAGAGCCCAGCGGCTCTCACTTTCAGCCCAGGAGTCGGGCTCTGGTTGTGGGACCTTGGCCGTAGCTCCCCCTGACCCCAGGGCGCCCACATCCCAGCCTGTGTGCCGTGTGCACGGCTTCCAGGTCTTTGGGCAAAGTTGCTGACCGTGGTGTGTACATTCACACGTGTGTGCGCACCAGGTTGCTGGCGTGAGCCGCTGGGACCACAGGCCGGCCCGGGACACCGGTGGCCTCTGAGAAGCTAGAGTAGGTGGGGCTTCAGAGCGCCCTCACACTGGCTCTCGCTGGACGGAGAAGCGAAGAACCAGCCCCTGGAAAGGCACGGCCTTTTCTCCTGGGGATTGAGCCAAGACCAGTAAAAACAACACGTGATCCAGGGCCCGGTAACCACGAGTCCAAGTTAATAGCTAGACTCATGCCCATGGTGATGGAGACACCCTAGTTTCTGGACTTTCCACCTCATCGTTTCCTTCCAGCTTTTAAGTTGTTCAAGTCAGGGAAGTAGTGCCCCTGGGGTGCAAGGAGCCTTGTTCACCTCCCCTCCCTCCCTCCTTCTCCCTCCCTTCCCCGTCCTCTCCCTTCCCCTCCCTCCCTCCCCTCTTCCCTCCTCCCCTCCCTCCCTTCCCCTGTCCTCTCCCTTCCCCTCCCTCCTCTTCCTTCCCTTCCTCCCTCACCCATCCTCTCCCCTCCCTGCCCACCCCCCCTCTGTCCTCTTCCCCTCCCTTCCTCTGCTTCCCCCTCCATCTCTCCCCTTCACCCTGCCCCTCCTCTCCCCTCATCCCCTCCCCCTCCCCTTCCCATCCCCCCTCTCCCCTTCATCTCTCCTTCCCTCCCCTCCTCTCCTCCTTCTCCCCTCCCTCCCTCCCCATTCCTGTCCCTTCTCTCCCCCTGCCTCTCCTCCTCTCCTTCGGTCCCTTCTCCTCCCCCCTCCCTTCCTCCACCTCCCTCTGCTCTCCCCTCCATCTCACTCCCCTCTGACCTGGCCTTGCAGCTCAGATTTAGGCCCCAGGAAAATCTTTTTTAAGCTGATGGAGGAGGGTTCCTGTTAACAAGACACTCCGGTTGGGCCGAGTGACTTGTTCTGTGGCTCAGTGGATCTGGGACCATGAGGCTCAGGCAGAAGAAGCAGGGGCTATTGCAGACTCTGAAGCCAGGAAGTCAGCCTGGATGGCCCAGCAGGCCCATCCCCCAGGCTTCTTGCTCCCGGTTTGCCACCTGAGATGTTGTCATAGAAGCAGCCAGGCCCTTCCCAGCTCCGCGTCCTCTTGGTCCTTTGGTGAGATCCTCCTCTCCTGGCCGGGATGATGGCTGGCGCGTGTGGTGCCTGGCGGTTAGTGTGAGCTCAGGCAGACCTTCCTCTGTTTCGTGACCATGGAGCTACATGCAGAGATGCCCACCCCCGCTCTGAAGGGCACACTCCCCCCCCCCTGCACCTTGCCAGCCGGCTCCATGTCTGTTGTGAAAACCAACGGAGCATGGACGGACCCTCTGAGCAGAGCCTGGCGGTCTGAGTGCTTGGATGGTGTGGCTGCTGGAGACGGTTTTGGGGTCTATAAAACCTCCCTATGCCACACCAGGGTGCTTCCTTCTTTAACTCTGGTGCTGATTTGGGGTTTGCTGTCACCCTGGACGGCTGGTGGGTGGAGGCAGAAGAGGGGCCCTGGTCACCTGCCTCAGGAAGGCACGGGCCCCTGCAAAGGCCCCCACCCTGAGGCCGGGCCCTCCTGTGGCCTTCCTGTCATCTCCCACTCCAGCTTCCTTTCCACTGAGCCTGTGCTTCCCACAGGACGCACGGCCTCTTTCCGAGCTGTAACGGGAGCGTCGTGGATGGGACACACCTGCTCTGTTCAGGGCCCCCTGTTTTGTAATGTGTGCAGTACACTTCTGTAGGACCCAGCCTTCCCAAGAGGGCTCACTTATTAAAAGAATTTAAAATCCAAACACCTGCGAATCTTAAGTGGCCACTGAGCTCTGTCACCCACCGGCAGCACAGTCCCTTTCTTGTGGCGCTGGCCACGGTCTAACCTTGAGGTCAGGGAAGCTGGCTTCCCAGAATCGTCCATCCCCTGGCTGGTGCCTCCATCTTCCTGCCACAAAGGAAAGCGCCTTGGCCTCACGGTTCTTGCTGTCCCCTCCCTGCTCGCCGGGCTCCGTGTGACCTGCAGAAGCATCTTGTGGGCCTGCTGGGAGTGAGGAGGCTGCAGGCCCCAACCCCATCTCTGCCCCGGCTCCCAGCTGGCTTCGCTGCCTTTGAAAGGGAGGCCCCTGTTCCCGCCAGCTCTCTGGCTGGATAGGCGGTCGATCCCCCGGGGTGAGCAGCGCTTGATGGGGGTGTGTGTGTCTGAACAGATGGCCTACTGCCGGCACATCGGGGTGGAGTTCATGTTCATCAACGACCTGGAGCAGTGCCAGTGGATCCGGCAGAAGTTCGAGACACCCGGGGTCATGCAGTTCACCAGCGAGGAGAAGCGGACCCTGCTGGCCAGGCTCGTGCGGTCCACCAGGTGCGGGCTGTGCGGGGATGGGGGCAGGGCTGGGCACCGTGCTGGGCCATCCCCGCGGGAGTGTGACCTGGTGGTCCCTGGCCAGGTTTGAGGATTTCCTGCAGCGAAAGTGGTCGTCGGAGAAGCGCTTCGGTCTGGAAGGGTGCGAGGTGCTGATCCCTGCGCTCAAGACCATCATCGACAAGTCCAGTGAGAACGGGGTGGACTACGTGATCATGGGGATGCCCCACAGGTACGTGCCCACCGCCCTGGTGACCGTCCCCGCAGGCCCCACCACCACCCTGTGGGGCCCCAGCCAGGGGGTTAGGGGAGCCGAGGCTGAGGGCAGAGCACTCCCCACGGGCCTGTTTTCCACCCGCCCTCCTCGCACCGCCGTGGCCTCGGGCTCACCCCCCTCTGTGTCCCAGGGGGCGGCTCAACGTGCTTGCCAACGTCATCAGGAAGGAGCTGGAACAGATTTTCTGTCAGTTCGATTCCAAGCTGGAAGCCGCTGATGAGGTGAGGCACCTGGTTTCTTCTCGAGAAACCCACCCGAGACCCTCAGCTCCACTTGTCGCTCAGGACAGCTGTGCCCTCAGCAGGCCGGGGGCCTCCACACTGTCACACAGGTGGTGGCCAGCGGGTCACAGTCCTCCCGCTGGGGGCAAGGCCCTTCTCCCGGAGCCACGGATGGGAGCCATCTGGGGGAAAACCTTCCCATGCCTGCAGGAATGGGGGTTCTGGGAGCAGAAATGGCACAGAGCAGAGGGGTCATGAAGCCTGAGCATCTCCCTCCCTCCGAGGATACAGCCCCATGTTTGTGTGTCAGGGCTCTGGGGACGTGAAGTACCACCTGGGGATGTACCACCGGCGGATCAACCGCGTGACCGACAGGAACATCACCCTGTCACTGGTGGCGAACCCTTCCCACCTTGAGGCCGCCGACCCCGTGGTGATGGGCAAGACAAAGGCGGAGCAGTTCTACTGTGGGGACACGGAGGGGAAGAAGGTAAGGTCGGGGGGGGCGGCCAGGGCAGCCCTGAGGCCACAGTGTCCGGGACGGGCTCCGAGCCCCAGTCACGTCTTCCACCTCGGGGTTGTGGAACTGAACAAAGTATTCTGAACAGACTGGGGCGGAATCCTAGATAGTGACCCAGTCGCGCCTCCAGAGGTGCTCCCTCCCAGGTCGCGAGTTCCAGAGCCGGGCAGGGGGTGGGCTGCTCCCGTCATCACACCTGTGGTGAAGCCAGGCTTGCAAATAAGAACCTTCTCTGGAGGTGACAGACGGGGCTGAGGTGCAGGTAGATTGGGGCACTGGGGGCAGAGTGGGGTGCGCTGGCGTAGGGGTGTCCTTAGAGGAGGCAGACTCTCTAGAGGTGGAGCCAAGTGTCAGCCTACTTGAAGTTCCGTAATTCGAAGTACCGTGGGTCTGCTAGTTCTGCGCTCGGAGAGCGACCCAGGGAACTGCCGTTCGCGGCAGTGGGTCTGCAGTGATGGGTCTGGGCGTGGCGTCGGGGCCGGACGTGTTTCCTGCACTGACAGGTACCCCCGCCCTCGTAGAGAAAGGGCCTGGCCCACGGGGAGCGGGGAGCCTGTCAGGATGTGAAGGTCATGGCCCTGGGAGCAGCAACGACACGGTGGCTGCAGGGGGTGGCGGTGGTCACCAGGGCCTCTAGCGCTCCCGTCGTCCTCGGCTAGGACACGGCCCGTGGAGCCAGGTTGGGGAACGAGGTTGCAGTAAAGTCTGTGCAATGTCCTCATTTGTAAGTGAGACAAAAAGCCCCTTGACCAGTGCTCACTCGGAGTGCTGGACACGTCCTGGAAAGCAACGAGTCACTAGGTGAAAGCCGAAGGACATCGAGCATGCTCCAGGTGATGGCAGCCGTCAGTCCCACCATGAGACAGGAGGCCAGGACAGGCTGGTTAGCCCCACGTGCTCACCAGGCACTCATTTTCGGGAGGGTTCTTTCCTGGTGTGCAAAGCCCACCCCTCGAGCACCCACCTCCGTGTAGGAGCCACTCGGACCCTCGCCTGCCCCAGCCATGGATCCAGACCCCACAGTCCTTCACACCTGTTCTCCTTGCTGCTTGTCCAGAACCCCCAGCAATTAGCTGATTTCTGTTAAACTGAGAACTCAGAGAGCTAGCGTCTGTTACGTGACCTTCCACATTTCAGAAAACTTATCTACTCTCTGTACACGGGACCAGGGTTGTTCTGTGACCTGGGAGAAGACAGGGCCTGACCCAGTAGGGCCCTGGGGTGTTTGTGGGGAAGCAACCCCCAGTGCAGGAGGGCGGCCCGCTCACTAGGGTGCCATCAGACGCAAGGAGCGGCGGGCCCCATGGTGTCAGCACCGAGCACCGCGCTGAGGGAGTCTCAGGGACGGCCGTGCAGCTGGGCGAGGGCCCCAGTGTGGCTTCCCCAGGAGGTCCAGATGGGAGGCTCCCCAAAGCGCCCAACAGTGGGAGGCCAAGCGTGTGCGGAGAAGGCTCTGGCAGGACTCCCCGTGGCCTTCCTACCTGCCCTTCTGAGGAGGCCCCTGCATAAACCTGTCCCAGGGAGCATCCCTGCGGCCAGAGGCAGGACACAAGGGTTCCATTTTGTCCCTGGAAAGGACACGGTAAACCCTCCCCTCCTGGCAGGGGGCACACGAGGGCTTCCGGGAGCAGTGTCTCGTGGTGCGGGAGGTGTCCGTGGATGCGGAGGGAGGACGGCACTGAACAGAGTCGGGTTGCACGCGGCAGCATCGCGTCCTCCTGTGGACGCAGATGCCGAGCAACACCTTTGTGCACAGGCTGGTCTACCCGGCCGTCCCTGCAAGCAGGCTCCTGGAGAAGTGTCTCCTTCCAGGCTGTGCAGGGGCCACCGTCCAGACGACACGGGGCCCCCACCCCGATTGTGGGACGATGGGAGCCGCCCAGTGTGATAGAAGTCAGTGACGGCCGACTGAATAGCATAGGAACCGTGAGCACACATGAATGCAAATAAAAGGCAAGAAGGGGAGGCTCTTGCAGATTCCTGTAGGAGGGACACCTGGCAGCACCCAGGAGAGGCTGCTGCTGCCGCCGGGCAGGGGCTGGTGAGGAGCGGGACCCCGAGGTTCTCATGACCGAGGGGGAACAGTGAGGGGGAGGGAGACGCTGTCCAGGAACACCGGGACGCCCGCCGGCGTGGGGCAGGCCAGCTGGGGCGTCGCCCGGTGTGGAGTGCGCCGTTCATGGGGTGGTCACGAAGGCCTGTCTGGGCCGTGGAGACAGCAGAGGCACTGGGCTGCCCCCCCGCCCCGGGCAGAGCCCGGCCAGCGTTGCCCTCCTGCCGGGAGGGTCCCGCGGGCCGTGCCCAGCATGGCGTCCGTGGGCTCTGTAGCAGACGGTGGCTGAGTGGCGGGTGTGCCAATGGCGCAAAGCAGGGCCCGGGCGGGGTCTGGGGGTCATGTGTTCTCCTGCCACTTTGGTGTTTGTTTTGTTAAGATTCTATTTATTTATTTGCCAGAGAGAGAGCACAAGTAGGCAGAGAGGCAGGCAGAGGGAGAGGGAGAAGCAGGCCTCCCACGGAGCAGGAGCCTGATGTGGGGCTCAATCCCAGGACCCCGGGACCATGACCTGAGCCTAAGGCAGACGCTCAACCATCTGAGCCACCAGGCGCCCCTCCTGCCACTTTGTTTTTGTTTCTAAGTTTGAAGTGATCTCAAAGTGCACTATTTTTGGAAAAGCAGATTGTGACTCAGTTTCTGGTGTGGCCTGCGGCTGTTTTGCATTTGGGGTTTCCTTTGCACGTCTGCAGGTCATGTCCATCCTTCTGCACGGAGACGCCGCCTTTGCCGGCCAGGGCATCGTGTATGAGACCTTCCACCTGAGCGACCTGCCCTCCTACACGACTCATGGCACCGTCCACGTGGTCGTCAACAACCAGGTAACCGGGGCCCCGGGACCATGGAGGCCACAGGCCTCCTCCTCAGGGCTCTGTGCTTACAGCCGTCTGACGTAGAGTGACATGTCTCAGTTATTGAGGACGGTTTTCTGATTATAAAGATACGTCTTTTATAAAAGATGTGGACAACGCGGGAAACATTTTTTAAAAAAGGAGAGATTTTGGTGATGTTATTTAAGACAGTGACATTACCTTGGAATATTTTCCTCCAGCTCCACAAGCATATAGATGGCTGTTCTTATTGAAGAAATTGAGGTTTTATACACGGTGTTCTACCCATTTCTTACTCATCTCATTATTATCTCATGTCCTTATATACTCTTAAAATATTAATTTTAAAGATTTTTTTTTCTTTATCTGAGAAAAAGAGAGCGCACACGTGTGTACAAGAGGGGGGCGGGGGAGCAGAGGGAGAAGCAGGCTCCCTGCAGAGCAGGGAGCCTGACGCAGGACTCGATCCCAGGACCCCAGGATCATGACCTGAGCCGAAGGCAGACGCCTCACTGAGCCACCCAGGCATCCCTTAAGATACTAATTTTAATGGAAATACCTGTCATAGGTTGCTTCATAAAACACGTTGCCATGTTGTGAGACTTACGGGATTCTCATTTCTCACTGTTCTAAGTAATGCTGTGAAGAACATTCTTGTAAGGGGATATTTCAGCCCAGTTCTGACATATCCCGCTGCCTATCGCCAGCCCGTGTAAACTGTCCTGTGACAGATACTCTGGGGCCTCCGCGGGCAGGTGCTGCACCAGGCCGCAGCAGAGAGAGAGCGTGCTCCCCGCCGCCTCGGAGCTTGCACGGGTTTCCCCGAGGGTTTGATCTCTAAGTGCAGATTGATGGCCCAGTAGGCAAATGATGGGGACATCGGATCCAGGCAGGGAAGGGGTCCCTGTGTCCAAGGGAGGGGATGAGGCCATCCGCACTGAGTTTGGTCAGTGCACGGCCATCGGCCAGCTTCTGTCGGGCCCCACGTGCAGGAGGAGGCCACTGGAAGGACAGGAGCGAGGGAGTGACGGGATAGCTTCATTTGCAGAGGTGATTTGTTTGGGGGTGGGTGGTGCCTAGAGGAAGCAGGGACAGTTGCAGCGGGGCGCAGGGAGGGAGCAGGAAGAGCGTAAACATCGAAGTCAGCGCGGCGGCCATTCTGCTGTAAAGCCGGAGAGCCCGAAATGTGAAAGGTCGGGCACGAACATAACATGCAGTGTGACCTACTGTGTGCTGGGTGCCAAGCTAGGCACGCACGGGAGCTCCTACCACGGCCACTGTGCCCTGGGTGGAATCGTTCCAGTTCTCCAGAAGAGAGACTGGAGCAGAGAGTGGATAGCTTGCTTGAGAGTCAGTATTCGATGTGCTTTGTTTCAAAGAACGGTATCAGGAAGAATTTTGAAAAAATGCCAAAGACACCGAAAGGTCTAGAAACCCACAAAAAACCCGTCACTTCATGGGGCGCCTGGGTGGCTCAGTTGGTTCAGCGACTGCCTTCGGCTCAGGTCATGATCCTGGAGTCCCGGGATCGAGTCCCGCATCGGGCTCCCTGCTCGGCAGGGAGTCTGCTTCTCCCTCTGACCCTCCCCCCTCTCATGCTCCCTGTCTTTCATTCTCTTTCTCTCAAATAAATAAATAAAATCTTTAAAAAAAAAACAAAAAACCCGTCACTTCAGTAGTCTGAACAGATGACCAAGAACAGAGTAGACTCCTTGCTTGTGGGTTGGGGCTGCCATGCTAACAGGAGAACAGTCTTCACTCTGGAGGAAGGGCAGCCGAGGTCAGAGTGACTGGAAGCCCAAGACACAGGGTAGCTCACTAGAATCTAGGTAGAATTTTCCAGTTGTTTCCAGACTGGGGGAGACCAGTAAAAGGTAACCTCTTCGGGATCCTGATAGGCTGCCGGACACCTGCAACATTTTGTCCTAGGGAACAGAAAGGACAGGCTCTAGTCCCAGGAAAAGGCCTGACCAGATTCTCAGCCCAGTCTCGGGAGGCGTCCGGCAGCACTCAGTGCAGACGCGGGAATTAGATGAGCTTTTTATTGCTGTCCTCTCCGTATGGTAGAGTCCAGCCGTGCTGGTGCGCGCTCCTCCGGGCCAGGACAGGTGCTGCGGGCACACGCTGTCCTCTCCCAGCCCGCCGCCACCGTGGCCCGTGAACGGAGACCTGCAGTGCGGGCCGCACCCCCCCAGCGAGACCGCTCCACGTGCATCCGAGTTCATGGGGGTCGGTTCCTCGGCCTCTGCGTGGTTCTCAGTGGTATAGTCCGTCGCCACGGTGGGTGGGAATTTGCATCGTTCCCAGCTTGGCGGTGAGGACTGAAGTCACTGTAGAGGTTCACAGACAGATTTCGGCATGCACGTCAGTTTCTCACTCCGTGAGATTACCGAATGCACGATAACTGGGGACTGTACCCAGAACGCCCGCGCCGTCTGCAGTGAATGAGGTCGCCGGCCTTAGTGGCCTGGGTGTTGTCAGACCTGCCGGCCTGCAGTATAGCACATGGCTCGCTCTTCCTTCTCCTAAAGGCTAAAGACGGGGGCGTCCTCTACAGAAGGGGGCTCTGGGGAGGCTGCTGCTTTTATTGCTAAAACTCGAGAGTTCTTTATACCTTCTGGATGCAAATCCCTTATAGCAAAGATGTGTTTGCAAAGGTTTCTTCCCATTCTGTGGCTTATCTTCGTTCTCCAACCATTATCTTTCACAGACCAGGAATTTTTTATCCTGGTGAAGTCCAATTTATGATTTTATTGCTTTTGCGGATCATGTTTTTGATGCCAGGTCTAAGGAAAGTTTGCCTGACCGAGGTCACAAAGATTCCCCTCCAGCTGCTGGAAGTTTCACAGTTTCACGTTTTGTGTGTAAGTCTGTGTTGCATTTGGAGTTTGGAAAGGGATATCGATATCCCTTGTTTCAGGATAATCTGTTGAAAGGACTGTTCTTGCTGGAAATGAATTGACCACGCATCTGCGGGTCTATTCTTCTCCACTGATGTGTGTCTGTCCGTTCGGCCGACACCGCACCCCCTCGATGACCATGGCTCTGCCCTCAGTCTGGAAACTGGCGCGAGTCCTCCAACGTTGCTACTTCTTAAAGTTGTTGTGGTGATTCTGTCCCTAGCTTTTTCATATACATTTTACAGTCAGCTTATTGATTTCCACAAAGAAAACTCTGCTAGTGTTTTGATTAGAAGTCTGTGGAATCAGTATGTCCATTTGGGAAGAATTGCAGCCTTCACAACACTGAGCCTTCTGATCTGACAATACGATACAGTTTCCCTTGTAGGTATTTTGTAGCTCTCAGCCTATAGATCCTGCACATTTTGTGAGGCTTACTCCTAAATATTTGATTGTTTGGGGGCCATTTTAAATGATACTTTGTAAAAATTTCAGTTTCTGATGGTTACCAAGATGTAGAAATAGAATTCAGTTTTGCGTTTTGTACCCCACAACCTTATTAAACTCACTTTCAGTAATTTGTTTGTGATGCTGTGGAATCTTGTATAAACAGTCGTGTCTCAACGAGAGTCGATCTTGTTTCTTCCTTTCCAACGCTTGTAGATAAGTGTCTTGTATTCCTGTCTCTCAGCCTGCTGTGTGGCCGGCACGGTGCGTGAGTGGGCAGCGTGGACAGCCCGTCCTCGTTCCCGATTTAGGAGAAAAGCTTTCGGTCTTGGCCTTTCACTGCAGTGCTTACTGAAGGTTTTCTGCCGTGTCCTTTGCAGGCTAAGGGAGCTCTCTTCTGTTCCTGATTCGTGGACGGTATTTATCACAAATGGATGTTTTTTGTCCGATGCTTCTCCGCGTCTGTTAAGATGACCCTGTGGTTTGCTGGTGGCAGATTCCATCCTGAGTGTGGAGTCTTGTGTCTGCGCTCGTGTGTTCTTGTTGCGTCTGCCTGGGGTTGGTGTCGGGGTCGGGGTCGTGCCAGCCTCGGCAGGTAGGAGGGGGACTGCTCCCTCCCACTCTGTTTTCTGGACAAGTCTGTGTAGGACTGGTGTTAACTTCCTCTGTAAGCGCTCGGGGGAATCTGCCAGTAGGGGACCTCTGGGCCTAAGTTTTCTTTACGGGAAGGCTCTTTCCCTTTGTCTTCCGTTTCCAGAAGCTCGGTGAGATGTGCCTTGGCATGGATGTCTTTGGGATCAGCCTGTTTGGGGTTTGCTCAGCTCTTCTCTGTTTGTTTTAACAGCTTTCCTGAGATCTAATTCACACACCACACACTTTGCCCACTCACGGCATACAATGGAGCTGCTTCTAGTGTCTTCACAGACACCACAGCTTCCGCCCCAGTTGTAGAACATGTTATCATCTCAGGGAGTTCTGCGTCCCTTAGCCGTCCCGCGCCTGCCCTGTCCTTCCCAGCCCCAAGCAGCTGTTACCGTATCATAATCGGGACTTCCTCCCTTTAATGCCCATGCAGTATCTAGTGTGTGGCTCTGGCGAGTTCCGTTCCCCCATTTATCAGGTGAGGGACATTGGAGTTACTTAAGCCTCCTGGCTGTTACTGTGATGTGGCGCTGCTCTGGGCACAGGTGTCCGTGTGGCATGTACCCGGGAGTGGGATTGTGGGTCACGTGGGGGCTCCGTGTACCCCTGTGAGGGCCCAGCACACTGTTTTCCAAGGTGGCTGCGCCGTTGGGCCTGCCAGCAATGTATGAGGGTTCCAGTTCTCCCTCCTCTTCATGACGCCCGTTCTTGTCTCCTTTCTCTCGTAGCCACCGAAGTAGATGAGAACTGGTGTTGGCTTGCATTTCCCTAGTGACTGATGACGTTGAGCATCTGCACACGTGTCTTTTGGCCTTGTGTATGTCTTCTTTGGAGAAATGTCTACAAAGATCTTCTGCCCGTTTTTAGTTTTTTAAATTTTTTTTAAAAGATTTTTATTTGAGAGAGAGAGAGAGAGACAGCGAGAGAGGCAGAGGGAGGAGCAGGCTTCCCCGCCGAGCAGGGAGCCCGATGCGGGGCTCGATCCCAGGACCCTGAGATCATGACCTGAGCCGAAGGCAGGCGCTTAACGACTGAGCCACCCAGGCGCCCTTAATCAAAAAATATACATATTTTT
>NW_023270498.1:525289-551071 GCF_011800145.1 Mirounga leonina
AAGTGAGAGAGCACAAGCAGGGGGAAGGGCAGAGGGAGAAGCAGGCTTCCCGCTGAGCAGGGAGCCCGACGCGGGGCTCGGTCCGAGGACCCTGAGACCATGACCTGAGCCGAAGGCAGGCGCTTAACCGACTGAGCCCCCCAGGCGCCCCTCTTCTGCCCATTTTTAAATTAGATTGCCTTTTTATTATTGAGTTGTAAGAATTCTTCATATAGTGTGGATACGAGCCCTTCATCAGGTATATGACTTGCAAATACTTTCTCTCTGGGGGTTTTTCACTTTCTTGGATGTCTTTTGAAGCACCAAAGTTTTGTTTTCTCGCTCCTGTGTTTTCCTCGAAGCTCTTAATGTCTGTGACCCCCTGGTGTTACCTTCTACGTGTGGGCCAAGGAAGGAGCTTCATTCTGTTAGACGCGGACACTGCCTCTGGAGAAGATCTTTCCCCCGCCCAAGTGACTTGGCATCATTCAGCGTCTCCAGTCTGTAAATTTACAGCTTTTGACACACTTGGGGGATTTTCAAACATTATTTCTTTTTTTCTTTAAGCCACGGCCTTCACCCCTTTTACCCATGCTCTCCACCCCTCACCTCTGGCAACCACCAATATGTTCTCTTGTGTCTGTGAGTTTGGGTTTTGTCTTGTTTTAGGCTTTACATACAAATGAGATCATATAGTATTTGTCTTCGACTTATTTCGCTTAGTGTAATGCCCTCCAGGTCCATACGTGTCGTCACAGACGGAAGATTTCCTTCTTTGATTTCTGAATAATACTCCATTGTGTATCTATACACCACGTCTTCATCCATTCGTCCGTTGATGGATACTTGGCTATTGTAGATAATGCTGCAGTAAACATAGGGGTGCATGTATCTTTTTGAGTTAGCGATTTTGTTTTCTTAGGATAAATACCCAGAAGTGGAATTACTGGATCACACGGGATTTCCATTTTTAACTTTTTGAGGAACCTCCATACTGTTGTCCAGAGGTGGCATTCCCACCAACAGTGCACGAGGGGTCCCCTTTCTCTGCATCCTCGCCAACATCTGTTGTTTCTGGTGTTGTTGACTTAGCCATTTTGGCAGGTGTGAGGTGGTATCTCATTGTGCTTTTGATTTGCATTTCCCTGATGATGAGTGATGTGGAGCATCTTTTCAGGTGTCTTTTGGACATCTGGATGTCTTCTTTGGAAAAGTGTCTATTTGGGCCCTCTGCCTATTTTTTAATTGGATTGTTTGGTTTTTGCTGAGTTGTATCAGTTCTTCATATATTTTGGATATGAATCCCTAATCAGACATACAATTTGCAGATATTTTCTCCCATCCCATAGGCTGCTTTTTCGTCGTTAATCGTTTCCTTTGCTGTGCAGAAGCTTTTTAGTTTGACATAATCCCACTGGTTTATCTTTGCTTTTGGTGTCAGATCCCCAAAATCACGAAGACTGATGTCCAGGAGCTTATTATGCCTGTGTTTTCTTCTGGGAGTAAGAGGTCTTACATTCAAGTCTTTAATCCATTTTGAGTTTATTTTTGTGTGTGGTGTAAGAATGGGGTCCAGTCTCATTCTTGTGCACATGGCCGTCCAGGTTTCCCAGCGCCACTTGGGGAAGAGACTGTGCTTTCCTCTTTGTATATTTTTGGCCCCTTTTTCATAACTTAACTGGCCACGTAGGCATGGGTTCTGTACCATCGGTGGGTGCCTTCCTGTGCCAGCACCACGCTGGTTGGGTTACTACGACTCTGCAGGATCGTTTGGAGTCAGGCAACGTCGTGACACCTCCAGGTCTGTTCTTCCTCCTCGGTGCAGCTGTGGCTACTCGTGGTCTTGAGGTTCCATGTACATTTTAGGATTTGTTGCTCTATTTCTGTGTAAAAACGCCCCTGGTATTTTGGTAGGGATTGTGTTCAATCTGTAGATTGCTTTGGGCAGTGTGGACATTTTAATGTTAATTCCTCCAATCCATGAGCATGGTGCGTCTTTCCATTTGTCTGTGTCGTCTTCAGTTTCTTTCATCAACATGGTACAGTTTTCAGAGGACAGTTCTCTCCCCTCGCTGCATTCACTCCTACAGACGCGATTTCTTATTTCAGGTACTTACTCAGCCCCGCATCTCCTGTTTCTGGGTCTCCAGGGGCACTAGCACCAGACCTGTCGTTACAGCCTCCGGTTCCAGTCAGGCTCTCCGTTTGTTGAGATTCGGGGTGACCTCAAGGTCACGGGTTCTTTCCTCTCTGCCCCCGTTCTGCTGTAGAGAGCTCCATCCAGGTTTTTCCCCCCAGTTTTTTGTTTGTTTTTGTTTCTTAGAGAGAGCACGAGTAGGGTGGAGGGGCAGAGGGAGGAAGAGAGAGTCTCAAGCAGACTCCTACACTCAGCACAGAGCCTGACGCAGGGTTCAATCTCCTGACGCTGAGATCGTGACCTGACCCAAAATCAAGAATGGGACGCTCAACCGACTGAGCCACCCGGATCCCCCAGCATTTTTTTATTTTCCGGTTCTAAACTTTTCACGTCACTCTCGTTTCTTTTCTTTTATGTCTTTGCTGAGAGTTTTTATTTTTTCATGTGTTTCAGGCATGTTCATAATTTTCATCGAAGCATTTTTATGATCTCTTTTTTAATATCTTTGTCAGGTAATTCTAACATCCGTGTCATCTTGGTGTTGGCTTCTGATGATTGCTTTTCTCATTCAACCTGAGGTTTTTCCAGTTGTTGTTTTTCACATGAAACCAGGACATCTTGGGCTTTGTGTCGAGACTCAGATCTCACTTAAATCTTCTGTTGGGGGCGCCTGGGTGGCTCAGTTGGTTAAGCGACTGCCTTCGGCTCAGGTCATGATCCTGGAGTCCCAGGATCGAGTCCCGCATCGGGCTCCCTGCTCAGCGGGGAGTCTGCTTCTCCTTCTGGCCCTCCTCCCTCTCATGTGCTCTCTCTCATTCTCTCTCAAATAAATAAATAAAATCTTTAAAAAAAAAAAGTGAGAAGACGGGGGCGCCTGGGTGGCTCAGATGGGTAAGCGTCTGCCTTCGGCTCAGGTCATGGTCCCAAGGTCCCGGGATCGAGTCCCGCATCGGGCTCCCTGCTCGGCGGGGAGCCTGCTTCTGCCTCTGACCCTCCCCCCTCTCATGTGCTCTCTCTCTCTCATTCTCTCTGTCTCAGATAAATAAATAAAATCTTTGAAAAAAAAAAAAAATCTTCTGTTGGGACTCACCTCCTGGGCATCTCAGTTGGGGGTGGGAGTCCAGGTTCCCCACCCGTATCTTCCATGCCCCAGGGAGGGGAGGGCAGGCAGGGCGGCACATGGGCTCTGGTGCTGCTCTGCACCTGGCCTCCCCTGGCACCAGGGAGGGGTGGGTGCCTAATCAGCTCATTGCCGCTGGCCTGGCCCCCCACCCCAGCCTTTGTTGGTGGGGGTGGGGAAGGCCGTGAGCTGACAGGGTAGTTACTAATCTAAGAATGTTGGCTCCTAGGGGCGCCTGGGTGGCTCAGTGGGCAGAGCATGCGACTCTCGATCTCAGGGTCAGGAGTCCGAGCCCTACGTTGGGGTAGAGATTACTTTAGAATAAATAAATAATTTAAAATTCAAAAACCTCAAAAATAGAACAGTATTAATTTTTAGAAAAAAGAAATATTGTATTTTGAGGGTCTTGCTCTTGGTCCTCTGGTTTTTCCTCGTCTGTTCCTGCTGGTGTGTCTGCGCTTCCTGCCTCTCTAGCGCCCAGGCTGGGGCACGGGAGGGGACAGACAGTGCTGGGACCTGTCACTGAGTCGCTCCTCGGAGCCTGAGGTCCCTGGCTGGTCTGCCTTCTTCTGTCTGCCGTCAGAGTGTCGTGTTTGTACTGCATATGACATCCTGGGTTTCCAGCCGCCCTTGGCAGGAGGAATAGGGAAAAGCTCATCTTCATCTTGCAGAAGTGGAAGTCCCTATGAGAACATTTGTTTTAAGTATAAATTCAATTTCTTTAGTAAATATAAGACTATCCAAGTGACCCGTTTGTTCTTGAGTGGCTCTGATGACTTCTTTAAGTGGTAGAATTTATGGTCCAGGAGTCTGTAATGTTCTGTTCTTAGAGTCTGTACTGAGGGCCCTTCTCTCGTTCCTGATCCTGATAATTCAGGTCTTTTCTCTTTTTTTTGTAGTTGGTCTGGCTGTAGATTTGCCATTCCTTTCAGAGGAACAGCTCTGGTTTCGTTGCATTTTCTGCATTTCCCTGTTTTTTAGTCGTTGATTTCTGCTCTTTGTTAGCCCTTTCCTTCTACTTGCTTTGGATTTAATTTAGCCTCCTCTCTCTGGTTTCTTAGATCACTGATTTGAAACCTTCCTTCTTTGCAATGTAACATTTAATAACATTCCAGTATGAGGACCACATGACACAAATACAGTGTAGGTGGGCCGTGGGTTTGTCGAGCTTCTCGTGACAGAATGTGACGCATTTTGGTGGCACTTAAGCGAGACCGTGTCCAGGGACGAGTGTCGCAGGATGGCACAGGGTCTGGAAGCTGCCATACCAGCAGTGACCCAGGAAGCCGGAAGACCCCTGGGAGCATGAGAGCTGTTTTACCAGAATCAGGGATTCGTGTCGCAGGAGTGCGCTGGCAGAGTGGGTAACAGCCACCAGAAAGCAGACTTCGGCTGAGTGACAGGAAGACCTTCCAGCAGTCAGATCGGCTCCAGCCGGGGACTAGCTTCAGGGTTGGAGGAGACGGGGCCCCAGCCAGGGATGACAAGAGTAAACCATTTGGCTTTGGGGTCTCTGGCGCTCACACCAGCAGCTCCACTTAGTGGGGTCTTCGCACTGGTACACCCTGCCGGATGTCCACCCAGAGCTGTCTTTGAAGACCTCGCTGCTGCACTGAGACCAGAAGCCAGAATTTTCATCTCTAGGTCAATAGGGAGCTGGTTAAGTAATTAATGGTGTACCCATACGTGTGTTAGAAGACTTAAGTGAATTAACTCATGAAAATCAATATACATAAAATGCTCAGAATAGCGCCTGGCCTGTAAGTAGGCACCGTGTGAGTTGACTGCAGTGAAACTATTTAGAAGACTGTTGACTGATCCACCGGATCTATTAGGCGGAGGAAAGCAGAGAGCATTGTGCACATACACCCGTCTCCCTGTGTCCACACGTGTGTGCGCGCACATCCACACGCGCTCGAAGACACAGAAGTTGGTAGCGGCAGAGGGTATTTGGAGGGCGGCCAGCGGACCGAGGTCTTGTCAAAGCAGCACACGTCCCACGAAGTTCTAGAAACAACGTGCATATCGTGACCACCTGCTCACAGTTCCTGCACTTGTTTCCCTAAATGAGGAGACCCGGATGGGACGATGAGATTGTTCAAGACGTGTTCATCAGAATTCTCCCCGGTACATCGTTCTTTAGTGTTCTCGTCAGTTCCTGACCATTTCTGACCTGTTCTTTAGGCAGTGTGTTCAAGAGATTATGTAAAATTCCCAGACTTCGTCAGAGCTCCGGTTCTGCTCGAGTTATCTTTAATCTCTACACCGACTTGGACGCCACAGATCATGACCTGCTGTGGGGGTCAGGCCCGTGACATCTGTAGCAGGAGAAGAGGTGCTGCTTTCCTGACGCTCCCCCCGTTGCTCTGAGACCACGCCTAGGATTTGACCTTCTGAAATTCTCTCCTGAGGAAGCTTGTCAGATGCTCAAGATTTGTCTGTGTTTGTCAAAACCATAATTGTACTACTTTGAAAAGTAGGAAGGAAGCCACGTGTCCGACACCAGAAGTCTTGGCCTACATTTTGGCAAAGTCCTAGGAAGCAGTGCTGTATAATCTGAAAACATTTAATACCCCGGAGAAATGGTCAGAGTCGGGGGCAAGGCGGTACGGGGCACGCACTTGCTGCTGGCCGGAGCGCGAGGGGCCCCCCACGGCCGAGAGCAGTCCGCTGGCGTCGGCGGCCTGCGGCTCAGTGCTCCCTTCCCGGGTGCGCTCAGTGTTCGCTGGAGCAAACCTGTGTGGGAATGTGTCCACCAACGGGGAGCGGACGGATGCCAGTGCCGTGAAAACCAAGGAAGGCGGGCAGTCTTCCAGATTAAGGGAGACGAGAGAGGGCACAGGGTGCTGGATTGGACACTGGGCCGGGGCAGAAAGGTCGGGCGGGCGTCACGAGGCAGACAGTGTGTGTGTGGAGACAGTGGGTCAGGTGACCCACTCTGGGACGTGGAATTGGTCAGGCTGGTCAGGGAACGTCCCTGTTTTAGCAAATGCGGACTCCCTTCAACTTAGCCCTGCATGGCCGGGGAGGAAGAGCGTGGACCGCAAAAGGAAACAAGTGACAGGTGGCAAATCTGAGTAGACTCTGGGAATTCTTTGTGTTATTCTTTCAACTTTCTCAAATCTGAAATTGTATAAAAACTGTGAAGTAGCGACAAGCCTAAGAAGATCGTGTGTGTTGTTTGGGCCGCGAAGGCCCCGCTGCAGCAGAAGTGGGTCATGTTCCGGGAGCTCAGGCGTGACCACTGTGGTATTATCAAGTGTGTGTGGTGTGACGTGTTTCGTAGACATCAACAGGAAGTGCAGGTTACAAAATTATGAATATAGACTTTTTAGTACCTCGACAGAGTAAGGAGTATCATGAAGGCCTTAAATTTGCCTTTCCAAGAAACAGTGCTCATAATGTTAGCTCATCATGTTAAGTGAACAAACTGCTGAGTTATAGAACAGCGTCCAAAGTTTTACATATGTATTATATGTACATGGGCAAAGAAAAACATCAAAATATTTACACTGTAGCTAGTGGAAAGACACGTAACTTTGTTTAAATTAACTTTATATTTTTATACTGTCTTCTAAACTGTATGTGTTGAACATGTATGAAATTTATTTGCAGAATAGGAAACAACAAAACAATAAAAAAACAAAAACCCAGGGGCACCTGGGTGGCTCAGTCGGTTAAACATCTGCCTTTGGCTCAGATTGTGATCTCAGGGTCCTGGGATCGAATCCTGAGTCAGGCTCCCTGCTCAGGGAGCCTGCTTCTGTCTTTCCCTCTGCCCCTGCTTGAGCACTCTCTCCCTGTCAAATGAATAAATAATCTTAAAATTAAAAAAAAAAAAAAAACCCACAAAAACCTGAATAGCCACTTGGGGACTCAGGAGGGCAGGCTTGGCCGGGTGGCCACCAGCTAGTGGCGCTCCACCCCACCCTACCCCCCACCGCCAGCACCCAGCCCCGCCCAGCAGCATGTCCCTTGCAGATCGGCTTCACCACAGACCCGCGCATGGCCCGCTCCTCGCCCTACCCCACTGACGTGGCCCGCGTTGTGAACGCCCCCATTTTCCACGTGAACTCGGACGACCCAGAGGCCGTCATGTACGTGTGCAAGGTGGCAGCCGAGTGGCGGAGCACCTTTCACAAGGACGTGGTGGTGGACCTGGTGAGTGGCTTCCATCTGTGGCCGTGGAGCTGGGGCGGGCTCCCTGGGGGGGCAGGCTCACCACCATGGCTCCCCACATGGGCTCCCACACACAGTGGACCTGCCAGCATGCATGGGCCTTTCCGGGGTCACCTGGCTGCCCCTCCCCAGGGCTCCTGAGGCCCTAGCCTGGGGTCTTGTGCCAGGGTGTCCCCAAGTCCCTCATTTCATCTCCTGTAACAGCGACTGCTGCGAAGGAGGTCTAGATGGTAGAGGAGGTACACTGGGGCGCTGTGTAGGAGAGCGGCAGGTGCTGCTGGGTCCTGACGCCGGCGTATCCCTGCTGTGTCCAGGTGTGTTACCGGCGCAACGGCCACAATGAGATGGACGAGCCCATGTTCACGCAGCCGCTCATGTACAAGCAGATCCGCAAGCAGAAGCCCGTGTTGCAGAAGTACGCCGAGCTGCTGGTGTCCCAGGGCGTGGTCAACCAGCCCGAGTACGAGGTGTGTCCCTGGCTCTGGCCGGGAGGGGTAGAGAGAGGCCAGGCGGGCCGGGGCTCCGACTCCGAGCAGGCCTGCAGCCAGCAGATGTGGCGACGAAGGCAGGGCCAGAGACAGGGACACGGTGGGCTTCTCGTGGGCCTTGGAGTGGTGGCGCACGCTGGGGGGTGGGGGGGGGGCACTGTGCGGAGCGCCCCCCGACGGCTGCGCTGTGCCCGACCCTCCAGGAGGAGATCTCCAAGTACGACAAGATCTGTGAGGAGGCCTTCACCAGGTCCAAGGACGAGAAGATCCTGCACATCAAGCACTGGCTGGACTCCCCCTGGCCTGGTGAGCCAGGGACATCACCTGTGTGCTTCCCCCCGCCCCCACCATACCCCCTGTGGGCCCCAGTTGGTTCCTGAAAGAGTGGCGGCCATGTGGCAGCTTGTCCTCCTGTCCTAGGCTTCTTCACCCTGGACGGGCAGCCGAGGAGCATGACCTGCCCCTCCACGGGCCTGACGGAGGACATCCTGGCGCACATCGGGAACGTGGCCAGCTCCGTGCCCGTGGAGAACTTCACCATTCATGGGGGTGAGGACGCCACTGACCTGTGGAGGTGTTGGGCCACGTCCGTGGACTTCTCTCCAGCGTGGGGCAGGCCCCGTGGTGGAGGACAGGGTGGGACATCACAGCTGCTGGCCGGGCTGCCGGGGCGCCGCTCCTGTCGCGAGTGGGCGGCCAGTGAGCACCATGTCTGCGCAGGGCTGAGCCGCATCCTGAAGACCCGCGGGGAGCTGGTGAAGAACAGGACCGTGGACTGGGCTCTGGCGGAGTACATGGCCTTCGGCTCGCTCCTGAAGGAGGGCATCCACATCCGGCTGAGCGGCCAGGATGTGGAGCGCGGCACCTTCAGGTAACGCTCTCGGGGTTCTGGCGGCACCGCAAAGCGCAGCGGGCGGAAAGGGAGGGCTTCGGCGTTTCTCAGGAAGGGAATCCCGTGTCGGCCGGAAGCAGCCTTGCCCTGCTCTGACGTGGACACTTCCGGGAGAAGTGGCCACCTCTGGGGTCCGCGTGGCGGGGTGGAGCGCAGGCGCCGTGCCTCCTGATCTGTGCTCTTGTGTCTCAGCCACCGCCACCACGTGCTCCACGACCAGAACGTGGACAAGAAGACCTGCATCCCCATGAACCACCTCTGGCCCAACCAGGCCCCCTACACGGTGTGCAACAGCTCGCTGTCCGAGTACGGCGTCCTGGGTGAGTGCCCCGGCCCCCCGGCCCTGCTCCCCACGCCCGGCCCGCCGCAGCCCCCCGACTCACTCTGCTCCTGTCCCGCCTCCTCGCTCTGCAGGCTTTGAGCTGGGCTTTGCCATGGCCAGCCCCAACGCCCTGGTCCTCTGGGAGGCCCAGTTTGGGGACTTCCACAACACGGCCCAGTGCATCATCGACCAGTTCATCTGTCCGGGACAGGCCAAGTGGGTCCGGCAGAACGGCATCGTGCTGCTGCTGCCCCATGGCATGGAGGGCATGGTGAGCCCCCCCGGCCCCAGAAGCTGGCATGGCGCAGTGGTGCGCCCCCGTCTGCGAGGGCGGGTGGCGGTCCTGCTCCACCTCTGGGGAGGAGCAGGGGTGCCGGCTCAGACGCCCCTGCTCCCCTCGCTGCAGAGGCCCGTGGGAGACCGTGCAGAGCCAGGCTGTGGGCCCCTCCACGCTCTGGGGGAGGGCAGGGGGTTGGTTGAAGCACTAGTGGGGTCAGTGCAGCTCGGCGCCTTTCAGACCAGGAGTGACCCCGGTCCGTTAAGGAAGAGATGTGGCGAGTGCACCGCCCACCTCTGCAGAGCCCCCGAACCGTAATTTGTGTGTGGTTCCAGGGCCCGGAACATTCCTCCGCCCGGCCGGAGCGGTTCCTGCAGATGTGCAATGATGATCCGGACGTCCTGCCGGTGAGCAGAGCGGCCACCCCACAGCCACCGTGGCTCCGCGCCCAGGCCTCGGGGGGTGATGGGTGGGCGCTCCAGCTGGCCCCCCAGAAGTGAGAGTCCCCCTCCTGCCGCGTGAGGAGCAGCTGTCTGCACCGGGTTCGGGCAGACGTCTTAGAGGAAAGAACTCGGGCATCTTTGGGCTGGGTTCAGTGGAGCATTAGGACTTGGCACAGGGTGACCAGGAGTCGGTCTCTAAAGCGAATCAGGCTGGGCTGTAGGTAGACCCGAGGTCCAGGCGTGGCTGTGCTCTCAGAGGAGTGGGAGGGATGGAGTGGGACAGAGACCCCGCCACGTGAGCTCCTGCCGGGGTCCCCGTGGCAGCTGGGGCAGCCCCGCGGCAGGGGCTCAGTCGGCCGCCCCCGGCCTCTCCCTCGAGCTGCAGAACCTGGAGGAAGCCAACTTCGACATAAACCAGCTGTACGACTGCAACTGGGTTGTCGTCAACTGCTCCACTCCCGGCAACTTCTTCCACGTGCTGCGGCGTCAGATTCTCTTGCCCTTCCGGAAGCCGGTCAGTTGGGGGCGTCCCTGCCCAGTGGGAGGATGGCCATGTGAGCGGGTGGTGGGCGGTGGGGCGCCGAGCGTGGACGAGGGCTGCGCAGGGTCCCCGCCAGCAGGCTCCCAGGCAGGGCGTGGAATGGTGAGTAGAAGTGTGTGTGAAAGGCCCACAGGTCAAGACAGCCCCGGCCCTGGGTGGGGACCCCGCGGAGAGGCTGGGCTCTGTCTCCTGGGTCCAGGGCAGGGGCACCGGGGCTCAGCAGGCTGGGACACGTCCTGGCAGAGTGCACATGCAGTTGCACGGGAAGCAGCAGCGTCCCGGCCCCTCCCGCCCGCAGAGCTGAGAGCGCGGGACCAGGTCCCCAGCCTGGAGACACGCAGGGGCCATGCTGCTGGGCTTCCTGCCAGAACCCGTGGGGCCTGATCTGTCGCGGGCCTGTGCTTCTCTTCCAGCTAATCATCTTCACCCCCAAGTCCTTGCTGCGGCACCCCGAGGCCAGAACCAGCTTCGACGAGATGCTCTCAGGTGGGTGTGGGGCAGGCTGCCGCTCTGTGGGGCTTGGGGCCTGTTCCTGAGCCTCTCACTGTGGCCACCGTTTCGGTCGTTGGATGAAGACCAGTGAACACGGCAGCCCACGGGTCGGAGCTTGCTTGTGAGGTGCTTAGAGGGAGTGTCTTGCGCCCCACCCACGTCTGTGGCCTTCACCTGGGTGCGCCCCAGGCCTCCTTTAGAGGCGGGGAAGCAAGTCTGAGCTCACAGTAGCCCCGCTGCCCGGCCGCTGCTCCCGGAGGGCGTGCAGTGAGGCCCACAGTGTTGAGGTCCCCACCTGGACGGCAGGCCGCGGACACAGCACGGAGCGGCCGCGTGTCCCCGGGCTCACTGGGCCGGGGGAGCCCCCCTCCTCCCAGCCGTGGAGCCCCCTTAGTCGTCAGTCAAGGTGAAGCCCTCCTTGGTTGGGTCGTTTTCCCATTTATCGTTACTACGGTGAAATACACATAAAAGTTAAACCAGAGGTGTTTTTACGTGTGCAGCTCATGAGCCCTAAGTGCATGTGCTCACACAGCTCTGCGGCCACCTCCAGAGCTCCCACTTTCTGTCCCCGGTCCCAGCTGTCAGAGGCCCCGCGTGTATGTGTGGGTGTGCGGCAGGTGTCCCCCTGTGTCTGCTCCTTGCCCCACGTCGCAGCAGGTGTCAGAACCCCTTCCCGCTTTAAGGCTGATTAAGATTCCAGCGTGTCGATGAACCACTTGGCCTCTGTCCATCGGTGGAGATTGGTTGCCTCCACTTTGGAGTGGCTGTGAATGATGCTGCTGTGAGCGTGGGTGTGCGGATATCTCTTCGTTTGGGCATATCCCCGGAGGTGGAACTGCGGGGTCGCACAGTGATTCTGTTTTTAGGTTTTTGAGGAACCTCTGTACTGTTTTCCCCAACAGCTGTGCCTTTTTATTTCCCCACCTAACACTGGCGAGGGTTCCAGCTTTTCCACATCCGTGTCAGCCCTTGGTTTTTGTTTATAACGGCCATCCTACCACCCATGAAGTAGGACCCCTTGTTGGGGTTTTGGCCTGCATTTACCTGCTGATGAGTGATGGTGAGCCTCTTCTCATGCATCTGCTTTGGAGAAGTGTCTTTTGGGTCCTTTGCCTGATTTTGTCGGGTTGTTTGCGTTGTTAAATTTTAGAAGTTCTTTCTATATGTTGGATACTAATCCAGCATCAGGTAGATGATTTGCAGCTCTTTTCTCCCATTCTGTGTGCTCTCCTTTTTTTTTTTTTTTTTAAAGATTTTATTGATTTGTGAGAGAGGGAGGGAGAGAGCGAGCAAGTGAGTGAGGGGGAGGGGCAGAGGGAGAGGGAGAAGCAGGCTTCCCGCCGAGCAGGGAGCCTGACGGGGGACTCTGTCCCAGGACCCTGGAATCATGACATGAGCCGAAGACAGACGCTTAACGACTGAGCCACCAGGTGCCACCCCCCCATATGTTGTCTCCTGATGCACAAAATGTTTAAAATTCCATGAAGTCTATTTTTTTCTTTTGTTGCTGGCGCCGTTGACGTCACTTCCAGGAAGTCACTACCACATCCGCTGTCGTGAAGCGTTTGCCCTGTTTTCTTCTAAGAGTTTTATCGTGGTGGCTCGTATGTTGAAGTCTTTAGCACATTTTGGGTTAATTTTCGTGTGTGGCGTGAGGGTCCTTCCCCTACACGTGGACGTCCAGTTTTCCCAGCGTTCGCCGGGAAGACTCCCTCTCTTTCCCCACTGAACGGTCTGTGCATCTCCGTGCCGGGTTCTGAAGTCGGGAACTGGGCCTCCCGCAGCCTCGCTCTTCTGTTCTAGGATCGCTCCGCCTATTCGGGGGCCTTTGCACTTCCATGAAATTTAGGATGGATTTCTCAATGTCTGCAGAATACGTCACTGGGCTTTTGGTCGGACTGAATCCATAGACCACTTTGGGGCCCGTGGATGTCATAGCAGCAGCGGGCCTGCCCGCGGGTGAACACACAGCTGTTCGGTTGGCTCGTGTCTTTCATTTCTTCCAGAACGCCTTGCAGTTTTCGGTGTGCAGGTCTTCCCTGTCTTCGTTTATTTTTCAGTATTTTATTCCTTTTGATGCTGTGGCAAATGGAGTTTCTTATTTGTGTTTGGATCGGCCGTCCTTAGCGTGCAGAAATGCATCTGTGCTCTGAGTGTTGATTTTTTTATCCCGCAACTTTGCTGAGTTCGTTCATTCTAATTTTGGGGTTTTCTACATATGAGATCATGTCATCCACACACAGATAATTTTATCTCTTCCTTTCCAATTTAGAGGCCTTTTATCTTCTCCCCCAGCTGCTCTGGCTGGGACTTCCAGTGCGAGGCTGGATGCGAGCAGTGACGTGAGCCTCCCAGTCTTGTTCCTGATCTTAGAGGAGAAGCTCAGTCTCGCACCACTGAGTATGACGTTTGCTGTGGGCCTTTCACATCTGGCCTTTATCCCGTGGGGGCAGTGTCCCTCCGTGGCACGAACGTGCGTGGGGGGGAGTGCACATCACCAGGGGAGACCCTTTGCTGGGCGTCGCTTCCGGAAGGCAGCTCGTTCCCCTTGTGGGGCCCGGCGCCGACAGTGGGGATCTGTGCGGAAGGCTTCAGTGTTTGTAACCTCGGGGGGAGCCTGAGCAGAGGGATCAGACTCCGTTGCCCTGGACTTCCGGGATGGGCTGTTCGGAAGAAGGAACTGGCGTCGCTTGCGGTCCGCAGCTGGCCTTGGCCTACTGTGCGCTGCGCACCCTGTGCTTCTCAAGGCTCTCTTGGCCTGGATGGATTCGGCGGCATCCGGGGCTGGTGCACATTGGCAGCTGCGTGTTGTGGCGTTTGCCCGTGTCATGGCCCTGCCTTGGGGGCCCCGCTCGTGCACAGCAGCAGTGGGAGGACTCCGGGTGTCCTCCGCCAAGTCCTGAGACAACCCCGGCCGCGGGGATTCTCTCGTAGGAACCCACTTCCAGCGGGTCATCCCAGAAGATGGCCTTGCGGCCCAGAACCCAGAGAACGTCAAGAGACTTCTGTTCTGCACGGGCAAGGTGTACTATGACCTCACCCGGGAGCGGAAGGCACGGGGCATGGCGGAGCAGGTGGCCATCACGAGGATCGAACAGGTGAGGGTGGGCGGTGCGCGGCCAGGGCCCCCGAGTCGCCTCCGAGCTTCTGGAGCATCCCCCCGGGGTCGCTCTTTGCTCCCCCCTGACCGCACCCCTCGCTCCGTCCGCAGCTCTCCCCATTCCCCTTCGACCTCCTGCTGCGGGAGGTGCAGAAGTACCCCAACGCCGAGCTGGGCTGGTGCCAGGAAGAGCACAAGAACCAGGGCTACTACGACTACGTGAAGCCCAGGCTGCGGACCACCATCAACCGCGCCAAGCCCGTGTGGTGCGTGGGGACCCGGAGAGCCGCGGGGGCTGGGCCGTCCGTGGCTCGGCCCTCACGCCCGCTGTCACCCCCTCAGGTATGCCGGCCGGGACCCCGCCGCCGCTCCAGCCACCGGCAACAAGAAGACCCACCTCACGGAGCTGCAGCGCCTCCTGGACACGGCCTTCGACCTGGACGCCTTCAAGAACTTCTCGTAGACGCTGCCTGGGCCTCTGCCTCCGCAGCCACGGCAGCCCCTCGCTTCTCAACTAAAGAATGGTGCCTCAGCGCTGCCCACCTCCGCCCATCCGCTGCACCGCTCTCCCCCTCGCCCGCGTACCCAGTAGGCCGCTGTCCCCCGTGTGCTTGGCTGCCCCCCCCAGGCCAGAGGCCCCCAGGCGCTGTGACTTCCGTCCAGCCGAGCATCCTTCGTGGAGGCCCGGGGAGCAGGAGGAGAGGGAGCCCCTGCGGGTGTCCTGGGAGGGCCACCTGTGCCCCAGGCCTCCCGCTGCCCCTGCAGGACCAGCCTCGTGTGGCCTCCCAGGTACCGGCCGTCCTGGGTCGCCCAGCAAGGGGGCTGCTGCGCCTGGACGAGGTGGCCGTCTCTTCCCAGCCCGAGCCCCAGGCCCCTCGGAGGCGGCCGTCACTGTCCAGACCTGCGGGGTGGGCCGGGCTCTGGTGGGGCTCTCCCTGCGCGCGGAACCGCGGCACCGCTTGGGCGGCTGGCAGGAGGGGGCCTGCACCCGGCCTGGTACAGAGAGGGCAGGTCCGCTCTCTGCAGTGTCCACTCCCACCCCTCGAGAGGGTCCCGGGCCACCTGGGGCTCAGGGCTCAGGGCTCAGGCCAGGCTGCTGCCCGCCTGCCCGCCCGGCCGGCCGGCCCACTCCAACACCGTGGAGGCGGAAGGGTTCTTCTCTGTGCCGCCACGCCACAGCTGGTCAGGAGGGGAGAGGAGTGCTGGGGCCGACGGGCAGCTGGAGGAGAGGGGTCGCTTCCCTCACCCATCACAGGGACAGATCTGATTTATTTATTTTGGTTAAAAAAAAAGAACAAAACAACTTTGCATTGCATTTGGCTTGACCCATAAACGAAGTTACCCTCGGGCCTGTCTGTGTGTCCTCCTTTCTGTCCGCCCCGCCCCTGCCCCCAGAAGAGGCTGACCCAGGCCTCCCCACCCTGCCTGGGAGGCAGCCCCTTGCTGCTCGGCCCTGTTGTGCCTGGTGCACCCCGCTCCTCAGCCTCCCCTGCTCCCCAGCTGGTCTGCGCCCCTGGAAGCCCACACAGCTCCTCTGACCTCTGCCGGGGCTCCAGCCATGCCAGCAGGGCCCCAGGGGCTCCGTGGCCCCTCTTCACGAGAGCCCCGCCATCTTGAGCCCACAGCACACCGTCCTTGGCCTCCTGGAGACTCAGGGAAAGGCCTGGGTAAGGACATAGAGGCTGATGACCACCCCATCCTCTAGGCCACACCTGGGCCCCTTGTCCTTGAAGCCTGCTTGGAATCTCTTCCCTGTGTCCTTTGTGCTCCCTGCAGCTCGGGTCCTCCAGCCCTGGTGGGACAGTGGCCACGCACAGGCGGAGCTGGGCGTGGGGTCTGGGCAGCCCAACCAGCACACCCCTGTGTCTGACGCAGTCGGCTGGCTGGATTAGGGCACGAACACGGAGGGAGAGCCACGGGGGCATCTGTGCGGAGAGGGGGGGCGCTGGGCCCTCCCAGGTCAGCTCTGTGCACTCGGCCTGCGGTCATCCCTGCCCCCTGATCGTGCGAAGGAAGAAGCTTCACATCCAAGAGAGCATCCCGTGTGCTCAGCCGGGGCTTTGGGGAGGACGGGTGTGTGAGTGCACGTCAGCGTGAGCACACGTGTGTGTGTGCATGCTCGGGTGTGCGTGGGCCTGCTGAGGGGGAGGCCCGGGGTTTTCTGGACGGATGGGCTCTTTCAACGCCCGCACCAGCTTGAAAGCGGTGGGAGAGACTCGGCCGGCTCTGCTGCGGGGTCGAGGCCTGAGCAGGCTGCAGCCCCCCAACGGGTGCGCCTGGGCCCAGGAGAGGCCTGGGAGTGGCACGGGTGGGCGGGGGTTGTGTGACATGGTGCCCACCCACTGGGCTGACTCCACCTCCTCCAGTGGAAAGTGAGGGAATTGGAATCCGTGTCGAACCTGGTTCTGCCCGGAGTTAGCCGGGGCCGTGAGCTCCCCGTCAGGACAGCATTCCCCTGGGACTGCGCTGAGCAGAGACGGTAGAAACTGTCGGAGCGAGCCTCACGTGTCACGGTGCCCGGCTCAGGCCCTGCTGCTCCCCCCGCCTCCCGCCACGCGCCAGCCCCTCACCCACGGCCTCACCAGGCCCTTTGTGCAGCTGAGCTGTAAGTGACAGGACGTTGGTTTCAGGTATATGACACAGTGCCTTCACACAGACAGCAAGGGGATGGGCTCCGTGTCCCCATCTGTGACACATACTTAGCTACTGTTTCATGTGATGAGAATTTGCTCTTAGAAACTGCTGGTTGTGCAACACAGTATCATTAACTACAATCACCATGCTGCACACTAGACCCCAGGACTTTCCCCACGGTAGGACTGGAAATGTGTACCTTTGGCCCCCTGCCCCAGGGCCTCAACAACCCTCCCTCCACCGCCCCAGCCTCCAGGACCATGAGCTGAGCTGGTGGCGGACGCTTAACTGACTGAGCACGCGGGCGCCCGGTGCATTTACTTCCATAAACTACCCTCTCAGCACTGCTTTAGTTACGGCTCACAAATTTAGGTATGTTGTATTTTTTCATTTTCATCGGGTTTGGTTCATTTAAAAATCTTCCCTTGAGACTCCCTCTCTAAAATACGTGTTGTTTCCTGTTCTCTTTCTGTTACTGATTAGTGTGATTTCACTGTCACTAGAGAAAGGCACTCTAGTGCCTTTCAGTTCTGTTGCACTCACTGACATTTGCTTTATGGCCCAAGATACGGTCCATCTTGGCGTGTGTTCCGTGGGCGCTCAGAAAGAACGTGCATTGGGTGAAGTGCTCTGTCAATGTCCAGTAGATCCTGTGGGTTCAGGCTGTTGAGTCCTTCTCTGTCCTTGCTGATTTTCTATCTAGTTTCCCATCAGTTGTTGACAGAGAGGTGGTGAAGTCTCCACCTAGAGCTCTGGGTTTCTCTCTTTCTCCTTTTGGTCCCGTTTTAGGTTCACGTATTTTGTAGCTTTGTTGTTTGGTGTACGCATATTTAGGATTGCTGTGTCGTCTTGGTAGGTTGACCCTTTTTTTCATTATGTAATGTTCCTCTCTGATAATTTTCTTTGCTCTGAAGTCTACTTTATCTGAAAATAACAGAGCTGCCTCTGCTTTTCTATGGTTAATATTTGCATGTATATGTACAGCTTTGTTTATCTCTTTCCATCCCTTGACTCTCAACCTGCCTATAAGTGATTTTTTAAGTGATAGTCTTGTAGACAGCATGTATTTTTTATCCACTCTTCCAATCTTTGTCTTTTAATTGGTATACTTAGACCATTTACACTTAGCGTAATTTTTACTATGTCAGAGCTTAAGTATGCCATATTATTTTTGTTTTCTGTTTGTTCTTTCTAATTTTAATTTCTCTCCTTTTTTTTTCCTGCCTTTCTGTGAGTTACCACATTTTTTATAATTCCATTTTTATTTATCTATGCTGTTTTTGACCATTGGTATTTGTCTATGGTATAGCTTTTTAGTGGTTGCTCTAGGTATGACATTACATATACATAACTTATAACAGTCTTTTGGTGTCATTTTAACAGTTCAAGTAAAGTGCATCCCATTACCCTTCCCACTTAAAATATAATTGCCCTAAACATTTCCTCCGTGTACATTTAGAACCACATCAGACAGTGTTAAGTTCTGCTTCAACCACCAAACATAATTTAGAAGGCCCAGTTCTATTTTATTTAACAACATGTTTTGCTGTCTGTGTTATTTTTTCCTCTCTGGTATTCAAAGATGCTTTCTCTTATCATTTCCTTTCTGTTTAGAGAATGCGTTTTAGCTATTCTTTTAGGGTGGGTCTACTGGTGACAAATTCTCTTATTTCTCCCACATCTGAGAATGTATTGGCTGCCTCTTAATTCCTGAAGGACATTTTTGCTGGATAGAGGATTCTGGGTTGACAGTTCTTTTAGTATTTGGAAAATGTGTCACTTCCTTCTGGCCTCCCTGGTTTCTGATGAGAAATCCTCTCTTGTATTAACTGCCCTGCATGGAACAATTTGTATTCAACTTCAGTTTTTAGAAGTTTGCTTATGATGTGTCTTGGCCTTGGTTTCTTTGGGTTTATTCACTCTGGGATTTGCTCACCTTCCTGAATCTGTATGTATCTGCCTTCCATCGTATTCGGGATGCTTTCAGCCACTCTTTCCATGGGTGCTTTTCCAGCTGCCTTCCTTCTCCTCTCCTTCCAGGACTCTGATTAACACAAATGTTAGACCTTTTGTTATAACCCCACAAGTCCCTGAGCTCTGTTTTATTTTGTTTTTCCAGTCAATTTTCTTTCCGTTGTTCAGATTGGGTAATTTCTATTGTTCTTCCTTCCAGCTGCTTGATCCTCTGTCCTCTCCATTGCCAGTAAGCCTATCCAGTGAGTTTTTAAATTTCAGTTACTGTATTTTTTACTTCTAAATTTCCCATTTGGTTCTTCTTTATATCTTCCACTTATTGAGGCATTCTGTTTTTTATATTTGTTTTGAAAGTGTTCAGAAGTGCTTGTTGAAGCATGTTCACATGGCTGCTTAAAATCTTCGTCAGATAATTCTAACATTTCTTTCACTTTGGTGTTAGCATCTATTGATTGTCTTCTTAAATTTGGTTTGATATCTTCCTGAGTTTTGGTACGACAAGTGCTTTTTCTTAAAAACTGGACGTTTTGATTATTATAAGACTCTGGATCTTATTTAAATCTTTTATTTTAAATGGCATCTTCGTACATCACGTCAGTGGGAGATGGGAGAGTACCTCCTCACTGCTGCCCGGCTGGTGCTCCCCACTGGGCCTCCACTCTCACCTCCGTGGCTGGGGCGGGGAGGGGCATGAGCATCTTGCGACTGTATCCACGTGGGTGGTCTCCACTGGGGTTTGTACTACCACCGAGAGTGGTAAGTGCACCTCTGACTGCATGCACCTGGCTGGCTCAGTCACTGGAGCATGCAACTCTTGATCTCAGGGTCATGAGCTCAAGCCCCACATTGGGCATGGAGCCTACTTTAAATAAATTACTTTTTTAAAAAGGGCTCGCACACTAAGGCCAGCTGAGGATGGAGGTCTCAGCTCCCCACTCACCCTTTGCTTGGACAGTGGTGTTGGCTGGGCAGGGTTGTTATTGTCTCAAAGTTTTCGGTCCTCCTTGGCTGCCCCTTTCTTGGTCCCATGGCCAGAGACAGCTGGCTTTTCTTGGCGCTCTCTTGGTCCACACAGGTTGGTGTTTCTGGTTTGCCAGCTTCTCTAGCATCCAGTCTGGGATACGGGAAGGAGAAGAAAACTCAGCGGATTTACTGCTTGGCCATTCCTTGGGTTCCGAGGTCCCTAGTCTGTCTGTCTTCTTCAGAGACTTCTTATGTTGTATTTATATATAGCGTCTAAGGTTTTTGTTGTACTTAGGAAGAATAGGGAAAGTATATCTACTCCATCTTTCCAGAAGTAGGGTCTCCATCAATAAGTGGTAAGAGTACAAACTTGTCCCGAGACCAAAAAATATGGGAGCCACTGACCCAAAGGAAATAAGGGAATAAGACATGTAGGAATCTGGGAAAGAAGCAAAGGAGTGAAAAGACAAGGAGTTGGAGAGGTTTGGGGTCAGTGGGTGGCCCAGCATGGCCCGAGCACAGCGAGCATAGAGAGTCCCCAAGGTGAAGGTAGGGGGTCACTGGGCAGAGCATGCAGCCACGGGCTCTGAGAAGAGGTGCGTCACATGCTGAGCTACGCTTCAAAGGGCTCACTCTGCTGGCTGAGGGAGGGAGGGACAGAGACGGGCCACCATCGCCAGGCTTGCACCTGCTCCAGGTGAGGCACTTGTCACCACTTCTGGTCAACACCGTGTGGAAGTCCTAGCCAGGGCGCTTGGGCAAGAAAATGAAATAAAAGACAGATGGCAAGAGGAGAAGTAAAACTATCTCCATTTGCAGATGATATGATCTCATATAAGGAAAATCCTACAGAATCCATTTTCAAAACTAGTAGAATTACAAAATGAAGCAAGCTGCATTGCAGGATACAAGATCATTACGTAAGAATCTGTGTGTTTCTAGAACGTGGCAACGGACAGAATGAAAATGAAATGAGGATTCCGTGTACAACAGCATCAGAGAGATAAAGTGCTTCAGAATAATTACCAACAAAGTGTGAAATGTATACTCTGAAAACTACTAACTATTGTTGAGCACAAAGAACACCTAATCACATGAAAGACATCTCACGTTCATGGATCAAAAGGCTTAATATCGTGAAGATGGCATCACTCTCAAAAATTGATCTGCAGATTCAACATAATCCCTATCAAAATCCCACATTTTTCTGTAAAAACTGGCAAGTTGATTCTAAAATTCATATAGAACTTCAAGAGACCCAGCATATCCAAACCAACCCTGAAGAAGGAAAGCAAAGTTGGAGGACTCACAGTTCCCCATTTCAAAACCTTCTACAGTGAGGCAACAGTGAAGTCAGTGAGTGCCGGCATGAGGACAGACCTAGAGACCAATGGAATAGGACCGATAGTCCAGAAATAAACCTTCACTTGATGCTCAAATGATTTTCAGCATGGACTTCAAGATCATTCAATGGGGAAAGAATAGTGCTTTCAGTAAATGGTGCTGGGACAACTGATACCAATAAGAAAAAGAATGAAGTTGGACCCATCATTTACACTATTTATTCAAAAATTAACACAGGGGCGCCCAGGGGGCTCCTCCTCTCTGCTTGTGCTTTCTCTCTCTCTGTGTCTCTTAAATAAATAAATAAAATCTTTAAAAAATAAAAAAAACTAATACAATTTGCTAAGCCTGGGTGGGGCCTGGGTTGGGGTCTGGGGTAGGGCCTGGGGTTGGGAGCAGGGGTTGGGGCTTGGGGCGGGGGGGCGCTAGGAGGCCTGGGGAGGGGAAGAGGGTGGGTGGGACCTGCATTGGGGTCTGGGGTAGGGCCTGGGATGGGGGCAGGGGTTGGGGCCTGGGGATGAGGCCTAGGGTGGGGCCGGAGAGGCCTGGGGTCGGGGGTATTTGTAGGGGGTGGGGCCCAGGAGGCCTGCATGGGGCCTGGGCAGGTTTTCTCAGGAACAACTCTGAAGGGTCCAGGATCCCTACAGCAAAGAAGACAGCACCTTGCGCAGGGAGCCAATCCCTAAGCTGCTGCCCCCCACCATTGCCATGACCCTCCTGTGGAGGCACTGGGACTAGCCACCCAGGCCCGGCCAGCGCCACCTCACCAGGGGCCAAGTAGACCCTTGAGAAGAAGCTTGGTCCCTCTCCCTGCGTCGGCGTCCCTGGGAGACACGGCCCTCGAGCGCCACGGCACCCCGCAGCAGCTCCCCGTCACCCCGAGTCTGACAGCGGTTCCCGGCTGCCTCGCAGACCGGCGAAAGCCCCTGTGCCCGGCCCACCCCGGCCCAATCGTTGGGGTCCCTATTGCCTATGGCGTAAATCATAATGCCCCTGTAAAGAAGGTCATCATCAATAGTGTCTTAGAGAATTTTAAATCTTTTTTACCGAATTTACAGATAATGCATTTCCTTCCTGTCGTTTTTTCAAACCTTTGAAAAGACTCTGAGCCTTTATTTCCAGCCCCACACTTTGCAGGCTCGGTTTAACGGCAGGAGCCCTAGCTGCCCGCCCCGGGCGCTGCCCCATGCACCCTGCTCCTGGAAGGCCTCCCGGGACCGGGGCACCCTCCCAAGTCTCCCCGGCGTCACCCTCGGGCATCCACCCTCAGGCTGCGTTAGCACAGCACCTCCAGCCTGCGGCCAGCCTGCCCGGGCGCGGGGTCGCCGTCCCCACCCAGGGTCCCGCCGCACGCTCTACTCTCGGGTCTCCTCTGACCATTCCCCCAGGCCGGTCTTCTGGAGGTTTCCGAGTCCAGGCCAGCTCTGGAGGCCGACCCCTGTGTGGATTTGTCATGATCAGATCCAGGTGAAACATTTCTGGTTGTCACTTCACCCGGGGGTGGGGTGGGGGTCTCTGTGTCCTTTCTCAGCTCACCAGGGCACAACGTCAGCCGCTCCCACGCTGCGTGAAGCTGACTTGGTCCTTCGGTTAAGGTGGTGTGTGACCAACATCTTTACTGTGAAGGTACTTTCCTCCACTCCTGAGGAATTAGTGGTCTGGAGGAAGAGCTTATGCTCCATAAATGTTTTTGTTGTTGTTGTTTTGTTTTGTTTTTAGAAACTACGTTGGCTGGGTGCTTGGGGGCTCAGTCAGTGAAGCGTCTGCGTTTGGCTCAGGTCATGATCCCAGGGTCCTGTATCGGGCTCCCTGCTCAGTGGGGAGTCTGCTCCTCCCTCTCCTACTCCCGCCTGCTCATGATCTGTCTCTCACGATCTCTCTCTCTCAAATAAATAAAATCTTAAAAAAAAAAAAAAGAAACTATGTTGGCATCATACAACTTTGTATCCTGTTTTTCACTTAGCAAATCGTGAATGTCTTCTCATCATACCATTAAATACCTCCCAAAACGTTATTTGGGTCCTGCGTGAATTCCAGCCTGCAGAGGTATTTGACCTAATTGTTACCCATGAGAGTCGAACTATGAGCTTACTGGTGGAAGCTCTGTGCCGGCAGGATTTTTCTTCTGTTTTGCTGGTTGCCATGCTTTCCACCGAGAACAATACCTGGCAAATAGAAGCGCAACAAAAGTTTTGAAGGAACAAATACAGCTTGAATCTAGTTTTTCAGTATCCCAGGGAAGGCCACAGCAAATGCCCTTGCACGTAAATCTTCACATTTTAGGAGGATCAGTTATAAGAAGGGAAACGTTTATGTGGATAGAGTGAAGGAATAAGGGTGCAAAGTCACGTATATGCTATAATCTCCAAACTGCAAAAATATGCGGAGAACCATCTGGGATAAAACAGACCAAAAAATTAACAGGGATTAACACTGAACATTTGGATGATTAAAGGTTCCCATCGATTATGAAAGTTCCTCTGTATTTTCTACAGGCGGAAGAACACTTGTATGCAAAGAAGTGGTAGCTTTTTCTTTTAAAGCTAGTCTTGCAAATCAAGAAGTGACAAAACTATGTGTACTTAGTAGCCGTTCATAATAACTGAGGGTCCGAGGTAACAACCAAGTGCAGGTTTTGGCCACTTTCAGAGTATCGTGTCCTCTCTGGTGTCACATTTTTTTTTTTAAGATTTTATTTATTTGAGAGAGAGATAGTGAGAGGGAGAGAGAGCATGAGTGGGGAGGAGAGGGAGAAGCAGGCTCCCCGCTGAGCAAGGAGCCCGATGTGGGGCTTGATCCCAGGACCCTGGGATCGTGACCCAGGCCGAAAACAGCAGCTTAACCGACTGAGCCACCCAGGCGCCCCTGGTGTCACATTTTAAAAAGGATTTTGTCTAGCTGTCGTACACCTGGAGAGCGGCCCGTTGGAATGGGGCCCCGCACTCATGTGGCTGTTAACACTTAAGGGAGTGGGCTCGTGTGTCCTCCAGGAGGAGATTCAAGGGGATGGGAAGTTCCTTCTAATGCTTGAAGAGCTGTCAGATACCAAAGAGGGGATTCCCATTTTATGCAGTCCTAGAAGAAAGGTTTTGGGAAGGCATATTTTCCCAGTAAATAGGGAAGACTTTTCTAACAACCCATATGGTCAAAGATGAAAACACTGGGTAGAAGCGGGTGGACACCAAATGGCATCTTGAAGGGTCCCTGGGCAGTGGTCGCACTGGGGAGAGGACAGATCCGCCTGCCAGTCCCAGGCCCCGGACTCTCCTGCAGCCAATTCCAGCCTCCTGGAGGCAGAAGAGGCTCAGGGTCCCTGCGTGCCTGCCTCCCCACTCCATGCGGGCCAGGTCTCCATGGAACCTTCCCCCAGGCTGCACACTCCCCGTCCTCTGGCCTTGCTTTCTTTGTCTTCCTAACCCTGTCCCCAAAGGACACACTGTGACTTGGTGAGTCCCGCTTCCTTCGTGCCTCTGCCGGGGCTGAGGCCCAGACCAGGGCTCAGAGCCCAGACCAGAGCCCGGCACACAGCAGGCCCACCACGTTCCGTGAACTGATGGTTCTCAGCTGCAACAGAGCACAGGGTACAGACAGCCTCGGGGGAAGAAATGCCCACAGTATTAAAACCCTGGCGCATCCCCCAAAGGATGAGTGGAGACGCCAGACGTGGTCCATCCATAGGACAGAATATCATCAGCCTTGACAAGGAGGGAAGTCCTGGCCCCCGCTGCGGTGCACGAACCTTGAGGACACGGGCCAGTCACAAAAGGACAAGCACTGAGCGACTCCACGGACATGAGCCAAGTCCGTGAAGACACAGAGCGGAGGCGCAGCCCTGGGGGGAGGGTTTGCTGGGGGCAGAGCCGCGGGGTCGCAAGATGACAGGGCTGCTGGCGGCTGCGCGGCGCTATGAATGCGGTTAATACGCTTGCCTGCTATGCTTAAAATACATTTTGTTACGTGTATTTTGCCACAGTAAAAGAAATTAATCGTGGGTGACTGGGAGAACACGGCCTCCCTAAACCGAGGGTAGGAAAGAGCGGAGAATTTAAACGGTGAGACTAGCACTCGGAAGGAGCCGGCTGATGCGGGAGGGCGCTTCATCCTTGGGGCTCAGCCGCGACCCTGAGGCTGGAGCCGCGGGGGCGGTCCGCAGGGCTTTCCCTCCGGGCCCCTCCCCCCGAGAGGCCCCGCCCCTCGGACCGCCCCGCCCAGGCCCCGCCCTCCGGCCGGACCCTCCAGAAAGCCCCGCCCCTGGCCAGGCCCCGCCCCCCCGGGCCACCTCCCTCTGACAGATCCCGCCCCTCCGGCCGGCCCCTACTGAAGGCTCCGCCCTTAGATAGGCCCCGCCCCTCCGGCCGAGGCCCCGCCCCCGACCAGGCCCGCTCCGCCAGGCTCCGACACCCTCCTCTGACAGGCCCCGCCGCCGCCGCCGCCGCCCGCCCCCGCCGCTCCATTAGGCCCCGCCCTCCCATCAGACCCCGCCCCGGCGGCAAGCGAGCAGGAAGCGCAGGGGGCTCTGCCGACGCGGCGTTCGGAAAGGTGTGGAGGGGGCAGAGGGCGCCGGTGGTGGTCTCTCGCCGGCCGTGCTGCCCGCCCGCGCGCCCCCGGCGCGACCTGCCGCCCCGGCCCGCGCAGGCCCGCGGCCGCCCCGCGCGAGCACGGCTCTGGCTCGGGGCTCCACTGCTCTGGCCTGGGGGCGGGGCCGGCGCGCGGCGTCATGCATATGCATGAGCGGCGCGGCGGCTCCATTGTGCCCTCCGAGCGGGCGGCGGCGCGATGGCGCGGGCGGCGGCGGCGGCGGCCCCGGGGCGGCGGGCGACGCGGAGGGCGGGCTGAGCGCATGGAGCGGCGCGGGCCGGTGACCGCGGCGGCGAGGGGCCGGGCCGGGCCAGGCGGA
>NW_023270498.1:551471-571471 GCF_011800145.1 Mirounga leonina
GGCGGAGGTGAGCGGGCCGGGCGGGCAGGTGCGGGCGGCGGGGGCGGCAGGTGCGGCAGGTGCGCGCGGCAGGCAGGTGCGGCGGCCGGGGCCCGGCGCTGCGGCGCCTCCGCGGGGCTCGGGCCGGGTTGGGGGCGGCGCCGACGCCCCCCTGCCGCACCTGCCGCGTGTGCGTCGTGCTCTCGGGCCCACCGGCCCCGCGCGCGCGGGGCGACCCTTACCTGAGCCTTTGTTGGGGCGGCCGGAAGCCGGCGGAGCGCCCGAGGGGTGTGCGCGGCCCCGGCGACCTCCTGAGCGAGGAGGATGATGACCCGGGCCCTCGCCCCACCGGGCTCCGACGCCTCCACGCCGCGCTCTGGCCGGCGGGCTCGCCTTCCGGGCTGGCTCCGGGCCGTGCGCGCCCACCGGCACGGCGATGTGGGACCCGCGCGGGTCTGCCCCGGGGGCGGCGACGCTGGCTGACCTTTCAGCCTCTGGCCGTGGTTTCCGTGGGGACACCCTTTGCCCAACCGGACGTACTGACGCTCAGGCGGGAGGTCCCCTGCTCCCTTCATCCTCCTCTTTCTCCTTCTGAGCTGTTGCCAGCCATCCTCCCTTCTCCCGCTCATGAGCCGCTCCCTTCCTGCCCTGGTCCCCTCTCCCCACTGCCCTGCTCCCCCTTACCGCCCCCTGACTTGCCCTCTCCCTGCCGTGCTCCCCCCCCCCCCCCCCCCCCGCCACTTGCTTCCCTCCTGCCCTGCTCCCCGCCATCCTGCTCCCACCCCTGCCCTGCTCTCTTCCTGATAGTTGCAGAACATCCGTGGCCCCGTCTGTAAGTCGGTTGTGTTATCTGAGAATATTTTACAGGGACATACACAGAACATGTGACTTGATCTGTAAGACGGTGGTGGATGCAGAGAGGGCGAACACAGACTCACCCACCAAATCCTGGCGTGCTAGAGCCAGAGGGGTTCTGTTGAAGAGGCTTGAGACGGGTAGCAGGATCCCAGAGGGAGTCTTAGCCTCACCCGAGGGTACTGGCCCCGAGGACTTGTCATGCCCAGGGGCTGGTTACAGGCTGGGAGTAGAAGTCAGGGAGGAGGAAGGTAACGAAGGACAGGCAGCCAGGCCTCCCCATGAAGTGTCCACTCGTAGCTGCCTCCACCACAGGGGTCAGGGCTGAGAGCATAAAGGCGGGCATGTGTCCCCCCCCTTTGCTCAGTCCCAGGATGGTCACCGCGTACCCATTGTGCACGTTGTAAACTGAGGCTCAGGGCAGTGAAATGCTTTAGCTGTTCCCTGAAGCGTCTCATCCCCGGGGGTTTTGGATGAGTGCTAGCACTTCCCCTGGTCGGTGTTGTGGCCTCTCGAGGAGAGCTGCGGACTTGCAGTCACCTGAGCATGTGAGTGCCCGCCTTGAGTCGTCCTGCCTCCCTGGAGCCATCATTTGTACCTTCTCTGAGCCTGGGGGACTCCCGTGTCCCTTCGGTTGGAGACTCTCCCTGGAACCACGGGCTGCCTGCTCTGGGACCACGGAGCAGGCCTGTCCTCCTGAGATCAGGTGGCTTGTCATGGGTGTCCTGCTCCTGGGTGACCAGGCAGCAGGGACGGAGTGGAGGTGGAGAGGGGTGACCCACATTAACGTCTGCCTTTGGTTGGCCCGCGGGAGACTGGGTGCGGCTGGTCTGAGTAGTGAGTGTTCTGGAGGAAGATGGGACCTGACCTACAGAAAGCTGTGGGGCCTTCTAGGCTGACTGCATGCCAGGGCGGTGCTGCCCAGGGGTCCTGGCTTCCTGCTGGAGCTGTGCACAGGAGAGCCTCTGGCCGGCAAAAGCCGCCAGGGCCCTGCTCAGGCCTCCTTGCACTCACACACACGCACACACACACACACACACACACACACACCCTGGGCTTCCCCAGCTGCCCTCCAGGCCAGGAAGTGGGAGGAGGGGCTGCACTCAGAGCTCCACTCTCCCTTTGTCGGGAGCAGAGGGTCATGGGGTACCCACCTTGGAGCGTGTGGGTGTTCTCAGGGAGGAGACCAGACGTAGTTTGGCAGGAAGTCACACACACACACACACACACACACACACGCAAGCAGTCGGCTCAGGGGGAACTGGAAACGTCTGTGGTCTCGTCCACAGAAGAGAAGTCTTGGGGGTGGAATTCCCCGACCCATGTGATGTCGGAGTCTGCCGGGGCCCCAGACCAGTAGCCTCCACAGAGGCCCTGCCCTGCCCCCGCATCCCCAGCTCTCAAACTGGGGTGCCTTATCAGCAGCATGCTCACCCACAAACTCTCCCGGCTCCAGGCCTCCAGGTGAGTCTGATGTACTGGAGCTGGGGAAGCACCTCTGGCCCGAGGACTCCGGCCTTTGCTTCTGGGACCAGAGCGGGCCTGGCCAACTCAACCCAACCAGCTTGGGGGTGGGGAAGGGTTGCCGCGGGCATCTCTGTGGAGAGGGCTGGCTGACAGTGGTGGGGCTTTTTTGCTAAACTTTAATTTTGAGGGAATTACAGATTCACGTCACCTGTAAGAAATACCTCTTGTGTCCTTTGCACGGCTTCCCTACTGGTGACATCTCACAAAGCTCTAGGACACGTCACAGCAGGAGGCGCGGTGGCAACAGTCAAGTTACAGATACTGCCCTCCCCGGCTTCTGCTCACACCTGTCTCCCTCCTCCCTACCTGGCAGCCACGCTCTGCTCTCCATTTCTGGGATTCCGTCATTTCAGGAGTGTTACATAAAGGGAATCCTACCGTGTGGAACCTCTGGGGACTGGCATTTCCCACGCAGCACGTCCCCCGAGATCCCTGCAGGCTGCTGCCTCCTCCTCGTGCCCCCGGGGCTGTGGGTGCCCTCCGGTGGGTTCAGTCCCCAGCCGTGGGGCCGGCCTTGAGCCGTGCCCGGGAAGGCTGCTGGAGACATGCACACAGAGATTCTTATGTGAACGGACGTTTACATTTCCCGGAGATGAATGTTCAGGAGTGCCGCCGCTGGGTCGCGTGGTGGCTGCTCCCCGTTCTGTTCCCAGCCGCAGTGGGGACGAGATCCAGGTTCTCCTCACTTGGCCTTGGGCACCGAGGGGGTGTGGCCAGGGCTCCGTGCAGCTTCGTGCCGCCCTTGCCTGATGGCCGTGATGTTGGACCCCTCTCCGTGCGCCGACTTGCCTTCCGTACCAGCTCGTCGGTGAAATGTCTGTCTCCTGCCCAGTTTCTGGGCGGGATGTTTTTTTTCTTTTGAGTTTTGAGAATTCTTTATATATTCTAGATACTAGTCCTTTGTCAGGGACAGTGCCTCGCAAACGCAGCTCCCAGGCTGTAGTTTCATCCTGTCCCCGAGCCTTCCACAGAGTTCTCAGTTTTCCCTTTTAAGGACTGTGCTCTCGGTATATTGTGTAAGGACTCTTGGCTCTAGATCCCGAAGATTTGCTCCCAGGGGTCTCCTCCAAAGGGTTTATAGCTTTGTGCTGTACGTTTGAATTTGTGGCACGTTTCGACTTAATTTCTGTACAAGGTGTGAAGATTAGTTTTGTTTTGTTTTGTTCTTGCGGGAGTTCAGCGACTCTAGCATCTCTTGTTGAAATGCCAGGTTTCCTCCAGTGCGTGTTTTTTGTACCTTTGTCAGAGATCAGCTGGTTCTCTGGTCTGTTCCACTGGCCCGTTGGCAGGTCTGTCCGTCCATACCCGCCTCTCCTGTCCCCATCCTGGAGTTGGACAGTAAGGACGGGGACACCAGCCTTCCCCTCCCTGGCTGTGTGGGCCTGGCTCCCACGCCTGCCTCTGCCCAGATTCCAGGGGCCCGGAGCCTTCTGGACCCACTGACCCCGGTTTTTTCTGGCCCCTGTTTCCTGAGCGGGACCTGGTCTGGCGGGGAAGGGAAGCAGAGCCAGCTGTGGGTAGGCAAGCCCGACTGTCTCTCCCTCCCCCTCCTGCCCAGCCCCAGCCCCAGCCCCAGCCGGGCTGCAACTCCGGGACCCACTTACCTCAGTGCTCTGGGGCGGGAGGCTGCGGCTCGCAGTCCCCACTGTACCCCTTCCCTGCTCTGGGTCCCTGCTGAGGGCCGCCCCCCCACTCTCCTCCAGGACTGTATTGCCAGAGGACATGATCATCTTGAGGCACCTGGGCAGCTCTCAGGAATGTGAGTCTCGGGGTTGGGTGGGTGCTGGAGTCACTTTTTTGCTCCTGGGCCAGAGGGATGCCCCGTGAGTGCTGAGGTGGCAGATCTGAACCACCAGAGCTGAGCTTGCCCCAGGTGACGTGTCTGTGTGTGTGTGTGTGAGAGAGAGAGAGAGGCCTCACAGCTCCGAAAAGGCAGTGGTGCTCCAGGACAGAACCTCGATGCCCCGAGGGCGGGGTGCGGCCTCCCCATCCAGGACCTCCAGGGCACCCGCCGCGAGCCATCACCAGCATGCGTCTGCGGTTAGGCCAGGCAGAAGCAGGTGTGGAAGGTAGCCCCAGTGGTGCCAGCAAGGGCTCGGGCTTGCTTTTGGGGGTTCTTTTTTCTTTTTTCTTTTTTTTTTTTTTAAAGATTTTATTTATTTATTTGACAGAGAGAGAGAGCGAGAGTAGGAACACAAGCAGGGGGAGTGGGAGAGGGAGAAGCAGGCTTCCTGCGGAGCAGGGAGCCTGATGTGGGGCTCGATCCCAGGACCCTGGGATCATGACCTGAGCCGAAGGCAGACGCTTAACAACTGAGCCACCCAGGCGCCCCTCTTTTGGGGGTTCTGAGGACACAAGTGGCCTGGCCCCCCCTCGCTGGATTTCCGGAGACAGTAAACGGGAGAGAGCGAGCCTCACGGGGTAGGAGAAGTCCCAGGGCATGGGAACACGGGTCCCGCGAGCATTCACCAGTCCTGCTGCTGTGTTCCGTTGGCCCTTTGCCATGTCCACGGGCACCTGCCGACCCTCCGCCCGTGGCTCCGTGTGTGCATCCCTCCCCTTTGGGGAACTCTGTGTGGGGGTCAGGGCTGCCCGCCTGGCCCTGTGCCCGCGTCAGTCCCAGGTGGCCCCCCTCGCCCAGAGCCGCCCTCGGCAGACTTGCTGCAGCAGGCGGCCTGCCCTCCCCTCCCCCAGGCCAGGGCAGAGGGCAGCTGAGCTTTCTCACCCCTGGTGACTAGTGCCCCCTCTACAGCGGCAAGCCTCAGTGCCCCCCGGCTGCTCCTCTCCGTCCTCCTCCCGGCTCCCTCCACCCTGGGGCTTTCTTGGGGGATTCTGGCAATCAGGTCCTGGATGCTCCCTGCCGTTTATCCAGGCCTTCGTGCAGGAGGGGGAGCATGGAAGGTATTTGGGTTCAGAAAGCCTGCTCCCAGAGCCGTTCCAGGGGCTCTGAGCGGCAGGGCCTGGCCAGAAAGGGTTAATGCTGGCTTCCAGGCTGGGGTTTGGGGGTGAGGAGGGCAGAAGTTTGCCGGGGTGGGCAGTGCGGGGTGAGGTGGCCCTCAGACGCTGGTGTCTCTCTGCCCTCCATCAGTCGGCGCAGAGCAAGGGGGGCCTGGTGCTCAGGGCCCCCCCGCAGCCTGCTGACAGCCCCCAGCTGCTTCTCCGCTGATGGCCTCCCTCCTGTCCCCACAGCCAGAGCAGCTGAGTTCCACACCACCAGCAGTGAGGGCCACTGCCTGCCACCCACAGACCTGGCCTTTAGGCTGCGCCGAAGCCAATGAACCCCATGCACCCTGTGAAACCCGCCCTGCCCCCCGCGCCACACGGGTGAGTGGGGCTCCTGCCGCCCTCCCTCCTCAGGCCGCGTGGGTGCGGGCGGGGTGGCAGAGCGGGACCTCTCTGCTCCTGGTGCTCAGCCTTCCGGGCGGGGGTCTCCTGACCTGGGCCTCCCCGCCCACCTCTCTGCTCGCAGTGATGGTCCATTTGCTTATGAGGCGGTGCCTTGGCAGCAGAGCGCCACTCAGCCCGCGGGATCGCTGTCGGTGGTCACGACCGTGTGGGGCGTCGGCAACGCGGCCCAGAGCCAGGTGAGCCCACACCTGGGCCCACCCCTGAGAGCCGCCAGGGCCCCCCTGGACCTCAGAGAGAAATGGAGTCTTTTGGCCTCCACGCCGCCCCCGCCCTGTGCCCCACCCCTGCTCGCTTCCTCTCCTCCCCTCACCTCTGCCCCCCACCCCCCCACCCCAGGCCTCTCCTTGGAGCAACTGCTTGAAGTAAGTTGTTTGGATGGTGCTCACTGGCGGTTCTTGCTTCCCGTAGGTTTTGGGGAGCCCCATGGGCCCTGCAGGGAGCCCCCCTGGCAGCTCCGTGATGCCTGGCATGGCCGGCAGCGGCTCTGCCCTGAACTCCCCGCAGTGCCTCGGACAGCAGGCATTTGGAGAGGGTGCCACCCCCAAGGGCTTCGTGCAGCAGGGGGTGTACAGCCGCGGGGGCTACCCCGGGGGCCCCGGCTTCACTACTGGGTAAGCAGGAGCCCTCCAGGGGCAGTGCTCCGGCTTGGCAGGCGCCCAGGCCTGTGCGGACCGGTCTGTTGAATGTCGCGTCTCTGCTCCTCCCGCGGGCTGTGACGGGGGCGTGTAGACACGAAGGGGCCCCAGTAAGGGCCGTGTGCCACCCCCCCGCCCCGGGTAACAGGCAGGAGGCACTTGTGACCCGGCCCTGTGTGTCTCTCGCAGGTATGCGGGCGGCCCAGGGGTGCCCGGGGGCCTGGGTCTGCCCTCACACGCCACACGACCCTCCACCGATTTCACTCAGGCGGCAGCGGCGGCCGCGGTGGCTGCTGCCGCGGCCACCGCCACGGCCACGGCCACGGCCACCGTGGCCGCCCTCCAGGAGAAGCAGAGCCAGGAGCTGAGCCAGTACGGAGCGGTGAGGCCCGGCCGCTCCTCCCGTGCCGCCCACGTGTGCTGGTCTGGAAGGCAGGGACCAGCTGGGCAGCTGGGGTTGGGGTCTGGGGACGGGCGTGTAGTGAGATGAGATGGGGGAGGGGCGAGGCGCTGAGGGGGTCCCTGGGGGGCACCCACAGGGTAGGGGGCGTGGCCTGAATGGCTCCTGTCTTCTCTCCCTAGATGGGGGCCGGGCAGGCTTTTAACAGCCAGTTCCTGCAGCACGGAGGTCCCCGGGGGCCCAGCGTCCCCAGCAGCATGACCCCTGCCGGCGTGGGAGGGCTGCTGGGCCCCTCTGGCATGAGCCCCATGGGCATGAATCCCACCCGGGCAGCGGGCATGGCACCCCTGTATGCAGGGCAGCGCCTGCCCCACCACGGGTACCCTGGGCCCCCCCAGGCCCAGCCACTGCCCCGACAGGGGGTCAAGAGAGCCTACTCCAGCGAGGTGAGTGTCCGGGCCTCCCTCGTCCCGAGCCGCATCCAGAGCCGCAGCGAGCTCGGGCATCCCGTGTGAGAACCGGCCGGGCCTGACGGGGTGGGCGCCGCACCCCCCTGGGAGCTGGCCTCCCCGACACCCATTGCCCTGACTGTGCCTCTCTCTCCTTCAGGTTTACCCAGGGCAGCAGTTCCTGCCGGGAGGCCAGTATGGGCCTAGTGCCACCCAGTATGTGCCTGGCACCGGGCAGCCTCCCGCCCCCTCCTCCTACCCCGGGCACCGGCTGCCCTTGCAGCAGGGCATGGGCCAGGCCCTGCCTGCCTCTGGCCCTGCAGGACTGCACTACAAGGTAGGATTGGCCCCTCCGGCTGCTGCAGCCCCCGCTGGGCCCCGTGCTGGCCGCCTCCAGACACATGGGCCTCGCCCGGGCTGACTAGGGAGTGGGCCCGGGTGCACGGAGGGTGACCAGGCAGCCTGGAGCTCCGCAGGGGTCCTCACCAGTGCGGGGATCTGGTTCTGAAAGGACCTTCTATGAGATTTGTGTGTCTGCTTGGAAATTGGCTGGGGAGGAGGTGGGCAGGCACCCAAGCCACTCGAATGTCCTTTAGGGCAGGGTGACCATATTCCCTCTGCCTGCTGGGGATAGGCCCATCGGGGGCATGAGGGGAGGAGGGGGTGTGTTTTTTCGGCCTCTATCTGGCTCTCCCATAACCCCTTCTAAACAGGGGGCAGGGGGGTGTCATCTCTTTTCCTGGAGTAGTAATTTTGTAAATTATGAAAGCACTGCATGCTCCCTGTCGATTATTTGCAGAATGTAGAAATCATCCAAAAAAGAGACTAGAGGCCAGTGCCCGTGTGTGCCGTGGGCGCCCTGCCCCCAGCCCCTTCCTTGGGTCAAGCGCAGGGGCTGGGCGGGGGGCAGGCGGGGGCCCTGGGCACACGCAGTTTTCTCTCCTGCAGCCCGCAGAGCAGTTCAACGGGCAGGGCACCAGCTTCAGCGGGGGGAGCATCAGCTACAGCCAGCCTGGCCTGAGTGGGGTACGGGCAGACGGGCGGGGGGCTCCCAGGGCGGGCACGTGGAGAGAGGGCGCCCGAGCAGGAGGAAGTGCGGGTGGCCAGCCAGAACCCCCCCCCCCCAGGGCTGCCCCCTGCCCGATTCTGTCCTGACCGGTCCCGGGTGCTCCCAAGAACAAACCCCACCCACCACCATTCCGCCTTGACTGTTTGCTCGACCCCACAGCCCACCCGTTCCATCCCTGGCTACCCCAGCTCCCCACTGCCGGGGAGCCCCACGCCGCCCATGACCCCCGGCAGCAGCGTCCCCTACATGTCCACCAGCCAGGAGGTCAAGTCTCCTTTCCTGCCCGACCTCAAGCCCAGTGTGAGCTCCTTGCACCCGTCACCCCCCGGTGAGTGTCATCTGCTCTCAGGATGGTTGGGCTAGGGCCCAGGACCCCAGAGTCCTACAGGGAACGTGGGGGTTGGGGAGCCCGCAGCTTCCTCCTACTCCTAGACCTGTGGGCGGATCTTTCAAGGTGTGGATCTTCTCTCTAGAAAAATACGTATGTGCACAGAACTTTGTGTATCATTTCAGGGGGTTTATGAATCCCCTGAGGTCCACTCCTGCTTGGGAACCCTTGCTCTGGGGGAGTCCGCCACAGCAGAAGCCAGGGTCCTAAAAACCTAGCTCAAGCGCTGGGATGATGGCAGGTGGTCCGTTCACACCTCCTCAGCCTCCCACCCCTTCTGAAAGCACCAGCGGCACCCTCTTTTTGGGTCGGGGGCATGTTCTCCAGTCATAATTTAGGGGACCCTTGGCCAGGTGACTGAGGCAGGACGGAACAGTGGGACACCAAGATCCTGTTCCCGTTGGAGGTGACGGCTGGGCCCGGGGCCCTAGGGGCCCCAGGGGAGACGGGGGAGGAGGAGCCGTGCTCCGCGGCCCGCATCCCTGGGATGGGGTGGGGGTGGGTGGGGGGGCGGCGCGGGCCATCCAGCCCCGTGTCCTCTGTACCAGCTGCCGGCTCACACCAGCGCGGCCCGCTCCCAGGCAGCGGCCCCTGTGACGAGCTGCGGCTGACTTTCCCTGTGCGCGACGGGGTGGTCCTGGAGCCCTTCCGCCTGCAGCACAACCTGGCCGTGAGCAACCACGCCTTCCAGCTCCGCGACTCTGTCTACAAGACCCTGATGCTGAGGTGAGCAGACGCCCGGCCCGGCGTGTGCCCCCCGCCCGCGCCCCGGCCCGTCCTCAGCGCCCGCCCGCCCTGCGCAGGCCTGACCTGGAGCTCCAGTTCAAGTGTTACCACCACGAGGACCGGCAGATGAACACCAACTGGCCAGCCTCGGTGCAGGTCAGCGTCAACGCCACCCCGCTGACCATCGAGCGCGGCGACAACAAGACGTCCCACAAGCCCCTGTACCTGAAGCACGTGTGTCAGCCGGGCCGCAACACCATCCAGATCACGGTCACGGCCTGCTGCTGCGTGAGTGCCCCCCACGGGGCCGCACGCGCCCCCCGCCCCGGCCCGTCCTCCGTCTGTTCTCCTGGCCCCACAGTTGGCAGCAGCCTCCCCGCTTAACTAGACGGGGCGCTCGTGCGGGCCCGGTGCCGGAAAGCAGCTGAGCCCGTCTTCCCGCGAGGAGGCTCGGGAGCCCCCCGGGCTGCCTGTCCCCGAAGCCTTGCTGGGAGTCACCGGGGCCCCAGGCAGAGCGGGGCGAGGAGAGGTAGCCGGGCCCGCCCCGGCCGGCTCTGGGGGATCACGGGGATGCCGCGGGCCGGACACAGGCCGGGGGCTCTCGGATGCCGGTGGGCTCCCCGGGTGGGCGTGGGCCAGCCTTGGCATCGGGGGGGGGGGGGGGGGGGGGCGCCCCGGGGGGGGGGGGGCCCCCAGGCCGCAGCCCCTGACCGGCTCCTCCCACCGCAGTCCCACCTCTTCGTGCTGCAGCTCGTACACCGGCCGTCCGTCCGCTCGGTGCTGCAGGGTCTTCTCAAGAAGCGCCTCCTGCCCGCCGAGCACTGCATCACCAAGAGTGAGTGGCCCCGGCCGCCACCCGGCACGTCCCCATGTCCAGTGAGGCTGCCTCCTCTGTGATGGGGGCCCCGGGCAAGGAGGGTCGGGGGACAGCGGCGAGCCCCGCACGCTGCCTCGGAGCTGTGGTGCCGGCAGGCCCCTCAGGCCGGTCCTCTCCCTTGTCGACACCAGTAAAGCGCAACTTCAGCAGCGGCACCATTCCCGGGCCCAACGGCGAGGACGGGGTGGAGCAGACGGCCATCAAGGTGTCCCTCAAGTGCCCCATCACCTTCCGCAGGATCCAGCTCCCCGCCCGTGGGCACGACTGCCGCCACATCCAGGTGGGTGGTCCCCGCGGAGCTCTGCCGGGACTCCTGTCGGCCGTCTGGTGGTGTTGGTAACCAGGCTCCCCACGCCCTCCCCCGTCTCCGAGGACAGTTGCCACTCCCCTGCATTCCCGGGCTCTCATCTCGAAAGGCGACGAGGCCGCAGATGCGGTCCTCCCGCCCCAGGAGCGGCCGCTCAGAGATCCCGTGCGCGGACGAGCTTTGGTCTTCCGTGTTCTTGCGGCTCTGCCGCGGTGTCTTCTGGGACACCGTGTCCTAGACGTGGGCCCTCACCAGCACAGATGCCCAATTCTCTGGCCGCGTGGCATCCCGGTCCCAGTGAGGACCGTGTGGGCTGTCCCCAGGGTGCATCTGTTAGAAGGGGCGCCCCAGCGGAAGCCTGGCACGCGTGGCTTCTCAACACGCGAGCAGATCAGCCCAGACGCACGTGGCTTGATCGTGGGGTGCGGCCAGGTCGCCCCCGGCCCCTCCGTGAGAAGCCATCTCTCGTGCTCCCCACAGTGCTTCGACCTGGAGTCCTACCTACAGCTCAACTGTGAGCGGGGGACCTGGAGGTGCCCCGTGTGCAAGTGAGTATCCCCGAGAAGGTCCTCATGGGGGCCCGGGGCAGAACCCACCCCCACCCCCCAGCCCACAGCACCGAGAAAAACCCAAGTCAGGTCCAGGGGGTCACGGCACAGACGAGGACGCTGTGGCTCAGGGCAGAGGCGTCATACACGGGGTCACCTCACACAGTCTCCTTCATGACCGGTCACCTCCCACGGGTGGCCTCGGGCTCAGTGACGGAACGGAGAGGTGACAGGCCTCCAAGCCCCATCCCCTTGGTTTTCAACAGCAAGACGGCGTTGCTGGAGGGGCTGGAGGTGGATCAGTACATGCTGGGAATCCTCATTTACATTCAGAAGTAAGTGTCTTCCTGTCACCCCGGTCCGTGGTCAGCAGCGGGCAGCCCCAGAACGGCTGGGAGACGCGCCCTGCTCTGCCGCGGCCGGAACCACAGCCACCCCGTGGGGCCGGGGGAGGCGGCAGGACGGCTGGTGAGCAGCCCACGTGTCCCGTGCAGCTCCGATTTCGAGGAGATCACCATCGACCCCACGTGCAGCTGGAAGCCAGTGCCCGTGAAGCCCGATGTGCACGTCAAGGAGGAGCCCGACGGGCCCGTGCTCAAACGCTGCCGCACCGTGAGCCCCGCACACGTGCTCATGCCCAGCGTCATGGAGATGATCGCGGCCCTGGGCCCCGGGGCTGCCCCCTTCGCCCCCCTGCAGCCCCCCTCGGCTCCGGCCCCCGGCGACTACCCCGGGCAGGGTGAGTAGGGCGGCCGCAGGCAAGCGGTCCGTCCTCTTCAGACCGGTGAAGTGTCATCGCGCGGGTCCTGTACCTGGGGGGCCTGCTTGGGGACGCGGCTGTGGGGTGGGCAGTAGCTGGGCCCACCCTCCCCGGCGCTGGGGAGCAGGGGCCTTCTGTCGGCACGCTTCCGGGGCCTGGCCCTGTCTGATCCCACCTGTGGGTGTGTCTGGGTGAGGCGGGTCCCAGAGCAACGTTGCGAGGCCGGTTCCCCTGGCCATGGTGAAAAGACATGCCCTTCTCCATAAGGTCCGGCGCTATGTGCCGGAGAGCGCTGGGAGTCCCCCCTCCCTGGGCCAGTCTGCCAAGTGCGAGCCCCCAGGCCTCACCCAGGACTGGCTCTGCTCTCAGGTTCCAGCTTCCTGGGACCCGGGACCTTCCCTGACTCCTTCCCGCCTACCACACCCAGCACCCCGGCCCTTCCTGAGTTCACCGCGGGGCCGCCCCCCAGCTCCTACCAGTCCGACCTTCCCAGCAGCCTCCTGACACCAGAGAAGGCTGCCCCCTGCCTCCCAGGCCAGGTCAGTGCCGGCGGAGGGTCGGGGGGCCGGCTCCCGGGGAGGGGGGGCCCAGGTCCATTTGACCTGGTTCTTCTCTCCTTCCTCAGATGGCACCAGCGGGTCACCTGGACCCGGCCCACAACCCCGGTCCACAGGGGCTGCACGCCCCCAGCCTTGGGGGGCCCCCGGGGCCCCAGCTGCACCATCCAAACCCTCCCCCAGCATCCCGGCAGCCCCTGGGCCCAGTGAGCTCGGGCCCAATCGGCGAGCTGGCCTTCAGCGCGGCCACAGGCGTGATGGGGCCCCCCATGTCTGGGGCGGGGGAGGCCCCGGAACCGGCCCTGGACGTGAGTACGGGCCCCATGCTGGGGAGCACGTGGGAGCTGGGGCTGGGGACGGCGTGTGCATCGTCTCCAGGGTCCACACGCTTCCTAGAAGGGAGAACGCTGACGCCCCAGTGACTTCCAGAGCCAGGAGAGCTGGTCAGATAGCATCAGCTCTCGCGATGATGAGTGCCGGGTACCTGCCGTAGCCGCGGGGTTGGCTCTGGGGGCCTGTGCTGAGCGCCCAAGAAGACGGGGCTTGGAGCTGACTACAGCGGCTCGGGGTGTGGGCTGACCTGTCTGACTCACCTTGCTGTGTGAGCCAAACTCAGCGTGTAAGACGCAGGTAACCTTCGTCGACCCACATAAACCAAACTCCCTGACGTCCATCATGAGAAAAGTTAGAGCAGCTCAAAAGCAGCGCGTCGCGGACGCTGGACATCCCGCCTTCTGCATTTGCCCTGCTCGCACCGGGGGCCCGCGCTGCCCTGGGCATGCCAGCACCGCGTGTCCCGGGCTGGCCTTGGACAACTTGAGTGGAGTGATTCGTGGCCAAAGAGAGCCTTCGGCAGGGAGAGGCCCCGTGCAGGCTGAGGGTCAGGGTCCCGAGCAGGGGTGTGGTGGGTCTGAGGCCAGAGCTGCTGATGGCTTTGCTTTGTCCCCAGCTGCTCCCAGAGCTGACCAACCCCGAGGAACTGCTGTCCTACCTGGGCCCACCTGACCTCCCCACAAACAACAATGACGACCTGCTCTCTCTCTTCGAGAACAACTGATCCTGTAGACCCCACCCAGCCGGCGGGGACACGCCCGCAGATGTCACCGTGCCCCGCCCCCCCACCTGCGTCCGCCCCGGCCCCCCGGCCCCCCGGCACTAGAGGCAGCTGCGCTGGGGGGGAGGGGGCTGCGCGTGGACCCCCTGACCCCCACTCTGCTGCAGAATGGTGTTTGATGAGATGCTCAGCCCCGCCCCCCCAGCCCAGCTTTGCCCCGTCCATACACCCCTGCTACCCCGACTTTGCGCCTCGCCCCTGGTCCCTCCAGCCCTGCCTGCTCCCACCAGCCTGCATCTTGTCCAGCGTTGACCCTTCTGTTTCAACAACCCCTTGGCTCACTGGCGAGGAGCCGGGCTGCTCTGTCCAGAGTCTGCGCTCGCGGTGGGAGCGGGACCCCCTCTTCCCACCCGCGGCTTCAGGCCAAGGCTGCAGGGTGGGGCGCTCTAAAGCACAATGATGTACATAGCGTAGGAACACTAGGAGGTGTGGACGGCCAGTCCCTCCTGGGCTGCCAGGGACCCCGCGGGCTCCCGGCCCTGCCTGGGTGCGGACGGCGGGGGGTGGGCGCTGCAGCTCCGCTCCGTGTGCGCATTCTCCAGCGGGTGGCTCCTCCGAGGTCCCCTTTTATGTGAAAGTGAAGAATCCGTGCCGCCGTGTTTTTTACACCTGCCTCTCCCGTGCCCACCCTGGGGCCAAGCCAGGTGGGGGAGGAGGAGCCTCCGAGTCGTGTCCCCTGTCTGCCCGTCTCTATTAAAGGACTCCCTCACGCCGGGCCTGCTGAGTCCCTCCTTCACGCCTGGCCCGTCTTCCCCACGTGGGCGGGGCTCTGTTCCCAGCCAAGACCCGGCTGTTCCCACCTCACGGTAAATTTCCCTGTCCCTGGAATTTTCCAAGTTGGCTTCGGCGGGAGAACTGTTCTGTGAAGTGTCACCAGGGCCAGGAGACACATGTGCCACCCTGTCACCTCGCGTGGGTGTGCCTGGGGCAGGGAGCCAGCTGTCGAGCCAGGGGCCTCGGGAGGGACCAGGGCTGAAGGCCCGGCTGGCTCCAGACCGCAGCTCCGGGAGGCCCGGGGAGGGTGGCCCTGGGCTCCCGGGCCTACAGGGCCCCCCTCCAGCTGTGCACCGGCTGCCTGGGTGGCCTTTTCTTCCTGGCCCAGCAGGAGAGGCTGGTGAGCCCTGTGGCGGGGAAAGGGGAGTGCCCTTGGGGCACCGGAAGCTGGGCAGGGGTGGGGGAGTTGTCCAGTGCGGGCAGGCCTGGGTGGCTTTACCCACTGACATCTTGGGACCCCAGACGTGGGCCTTAGTGTCCCTGCAGCCTGTTTCTGGCTGAGGGGACAGAAGCGCAGTCCCAGTGCCTGGGGGGACAAGAAGGCCCAGGGATGAGTGGGGCCTGTCTGGAGCTCTGTCCGTCATCCATAGCCAGGCTGGGGTTGGGGGGGAGGGGGAGGCCGAGCGGGGGGCCACGCATGCTGTGGTCTCACTGGACATTGTCCTGGGTGCTGCTGGGCAGAACGGAGAAATCCGGAGATGAGCCAAAGGGTGCAAGCTGCTCAAAAGTCCACCCACAGGAGGGTGGGCCCAGGCTGAGACATGATAGCAGTGGGACAAGGACCACAGCCCCGACAGGGCCGTGGGCGCCCCTCAACACGGGGTGAAAGAGCAAGGTGCAGAAGTTCACGTGAGACCATGCCATCTTAGTAAAGCTCGACCCCAAATGCGGATTTCCCCGGACTCCCACGTCTGCTGCAGCTCAGGAGGAAGGTGCGGGCGTGGACTTGCTGCTCACGGCGCTTCCCCGCGGCGACACGGGTGCGTTTGGGGAAGGGGGAGGCATCGGTGACATTCGGATCCTCAAAGGGAGTGGTGGCTTCTCGGGCTGCCACCTTACGCCTCATCTGTCACATCCTCTCCTATGTGCCGCCCCCCGCCCGCAGAACACGCACCTCTGCACCTGCCGGGGACCACAAGACCCGTGCACAGAAATGAAAACCACGCAGATGGTGCCAAGCACCTTCCCTGACCACAGGGAGGGAAGCTGGGTGTTACTTACTAACGGGTTTCGCTGCAACAATGTGTCACGTTACATGGAACAACAGTAACAAATACATGGTTAAGTTAAGCCACTCGACAGGCAAGGGGTCCAAGAAGGAATCGCGAGCGAAATTAGGAGGCACCTTGAGACGAAACACAGCACGCCCAGCCTTCAGAGGGGCAGTGTCACGGGGACATCGGATAACCGCAAATGTCTGCGATCCAGAAGCTCTCGATGCCTCACCGTCCACCCGAAGGAACTAGAAAAAGAACACACACTGCAAAGCTGCGGAAGGAATGAAAACACCCAGGTGCGGAAACCAGAGAAGTGGCAGCGCATCCGGGCGAGCAAACCTTTCGTTCGACCAAGTGACTCGGGTCAGAAGTGGGGCCGGAGCTGCTGTCGGCGGGACATCCAGAGGGGCCACACGGGCCCCCTGTGAGCTGCCGGCGGTCAGCCCCCACTGTGAGCGCGCGGGGCCCCAGAGAACCGGCCCGAGGAGCGGCCGCCGCTGGAGCGGACCGCACGAGGAAGGGGGTGGAGACCCTGGCCCAGGACCAGACGCTACCAGACGTTGCAGGAATGTCCCCGACCCCACGGCCCCTGCCCACCGTGCCCTCACCCCACCACCTCCCAAGCTGGGCCGGCCACAGGGATGTGTCGGGACATCAGAGCCACCATCAGAGGGAGGGGGCTTTGGACAGGATCCAGGAAATGTTTCAGGGGCCCGGGACTTTGGATGCCTTTTTAGTCGGGGGTCATCAGCCACTTGCCCGATCTGTTTTTTTAAGCTGAGATGCAGTGAATCGCCCGGATGCCAAGTGCGCTAGGCTCTGTGAGGTCATGCGGCCATCACTGTCCCCTGCAGCCACCTCTGCCTCTGTCACCAGAGACTGGCTTAGCGTGGTCTTGAACCTGCGGGTGGACCCACGGGGCTGCACCCCATCATTGGCTGTCGGCTAGAAGGCTTGCAGTGATGCTGGGGTAGGGGGTGGGATTCGTGGATGCCCCTCCCAGCCTCTGCACCCCCTTTCCATGTGCATTCGCCACGGCTCAGGCTGCAAATGACCCCAGCCCGCTCACTGAGAGGGAAGGATTCAAGACCGCCATCCTGGAAAGGCCGCCAAGTGCCTTGGGGACGGCCAGACACGGGCAGACACAGCCCCAGAATGACCAACCTGGCCCCTTGGAGAGCCTCACTGTCCAGAGCCTCCAAGCCCTGCTTTCGCTGACACCACGAAAGGCCTCGACCTTGTTCCCTGGTCGGGCAGCTCGGTTGGCCCAGCTAGGGGGCCCCGTGACCAGGATGGGGTCGGGAGTGCTCCCCAATGGAGGGAACAGCTGCTACCAGACAGGGGTGGGTGCAGGTGGCCCCTGGGGCCCCTAGGATCATTCCCCACCAGGCCCACGGCCCACCTGACCTGCCACCCCCGGTCCTGCACCTGCCACCCTGGCCGCTCCTGGGGATTTGCAGGCTCCTTCACATCCTACCCGATGCAGGCCACAGCTGACCAGCCCCTACCCCAGGGAGCCCTGTGTTTCCAGAACAAGTGGCTGCCCCTCCCCCCATGGCTGCCTCCGTGGTCCCTGTCACAGCTGATCAATCACAGACAACTCGATAGTGATTATTTTCCGTTTTTTTTGTTTTGTTTAAAGATTTTATTTATTTGACAGAGACAGCAAGAGAGGGAACACAAGCAGGGGGAGTGGGAGAGGGAGAAGCAGGCTTCTCGCTGAGCAGGGAACCTGATGCGGGGCTCGATCCCAGGACCCTGGGATCATGACCCGAACCGAAGGCAGACGGCTAACGACTGAGCCACCCAGGCGCCCCAATTTTCCAGTGTTTTATTTAAAACCCTTGAGCCTTTGCAAACGGAGCGCCCGCGCGACCCCTGGGTTCGCTGATGGTCAACGTCCCGCCGGCCTGCAGGGCTCCGTCCGTCTTCCCACACAGCTGCAGCTTGTATGCACACGCGGGTTTAGTGGTTGCCAACTTTGGGGAGTCGGTTGCAGACAAACATCTCAGCGTGATCTCGGAAAAACAAAAACGTTCCCTCACGTGAGCAGCAAGGTGAGCCGGGTTCCACACCGTGCTCCCTCACGTCCTGATGTCCCACCGTCTCCTGTAAGTTCATTCAACCCCAGACCCAGCCAGGGTCACACTTAGTGTCCGGTCGTCGTGTCTCGATCTTCTCTCTTAATGTGGGAGAGTCCTTGGCCTTTTTTCCTGATGCCAATTTTCTGAACAATTCAGGCGAGTTGCCTCACAGCAGGTCCCATGGTCACTTTCTCCTTCACCCCTGTGTGTCATGTCCCCTGTCCCCTAGAAGGGACGTCTAGAGCTTGACTAAACAGTCTGGGTCAGACGAGCATTGTTACCTGCCTTTCCTGCAAGACCGTGAGCTCCATGGGAGCAGAGCGTAACTAGATCTCTTTTGAGTCCTGATTTATTCCAAAGCTGGCAACGTTTGTCCAAGAGAGAAACCAGGGGTGAATAGGGGGCACGTAGGAGCGGGCTCCCTGCGGTCAGCGTGCAGAGGGGCTGAACACCCAGCAGCCCCACGGGCGCCCCTGTCTGCACCTTCCCCGCCCCTCAGCCTGCCCCAGTCCTGGCTGAGCGCCTGTGCCCTGCAGGGTCGCCGTGGGACGGTCAGCAGGTGTCCAGCAAGCATCAGCGTGGATGAGGATGGGCTCCCAGCATGGGTCCCCCCAGTCCACTCTTGGAGACCCCTGAGCCAGCCAGCACCTCCCGCCCCGGGAACAGTGGCCCTGCTCTTCTGCAGGACTCAGCCAAGCAGGAGAACCGGCTCCCTGCCCAGGGGCCACCTTCCAGTGGAGGGACCCCGATGGGAGCGGGCAGGACAGTGCTGCCCCTCCTTCCTGAGCGAGCGGGGCAGCAGAGGCCCGACTCCAGGGTGCACCCCTCATGCTCCAAGGCCGGAGGCAGCCGTGCGGTGGGAGCCCGCCAGCCCTGTGTGGTGGTTTCTGTCTCAAAGCCAAACCAGAGCCTGAGGTCCTGCTTTCCAGGCCTCAGCCAACCCGCTTTTCCAGTTTCCCCAGCCAGTGGCCGGTGGCCGTCCGCTTCTGTGTGCTCTGACCGCCCCCCCACCCCCCGGAGCCCAAAGTAAGAAGAGCCCGCGGTGCAGCCTGCGGAGCCGGCGGTCAGCCACCAGGGTCACGGTCCCCCAGGGTTCCTCGCAACCAGGAAGGGCTGCTTCTGTGCAGGAAAGACACTCTCACGGCAAAACATAAAAATAAAACCCCAGAGGCACCAGGAGCTCTACCCGTTGGCGGGAATGCCAAATGGGGCCGCCGCTTTGCAGGGCACTTAGGGAGTTTCTGACAAAACAGCATCCTCGGGCGCCTGGGTGGCTCAGTTGGTTGAGCGACTGCCTTCGGCTCGGGTCATGATCCTGGAGTCCCGGGATCGAGTCCCGCGTCGGGCTCCCTGCTCAGCAGGGAGTCTGCTTCTCCCTCTGACCCTCTCCCCCTCATGCTCTCTCTCTCTCTCATTCTCTCTCAAATAAATAAAAAAAAAAAAAACCCAGCATCCTCTTACCGTCCGCCCGGGCAGTCATGCTCCTTGGTATTCACCCAAAGGAGCTGAAAACTCGTGTCCACACGAAAACCCGCACCTGGGTGTTGGCGGCAGCTTTATAATTGCCCAAACTCGGACGCACGTGACATCCTTCAGCGGGTGAACGGAGAGCACACGGTGCCGTCCAGACAGGGGAATCCTACAGCAGGAGAACGGAATGAGCGATCACGCCACGGGAAGACGTGGAGGCCCCGAACTCCCAGCTCTCCGTGCCCCCCGCCAGTCTGAGAAGGCTGCACCTGCAGGATCCGAGTCTCTGACCTTCTGGAGAAGGCACAGGTCTGGAGACAGTGAAGATCAGCCAGGGGTGAGCAGGGGGTTTGGGGGGTGGTGAAAGTGCCCTGTGGTGGGCACGGGTCAGACGTTTGTCCACATCCCGAGTGAGTCCTGAGGTGCGCCCCTGGCTCTGGGTGACAAGGATGGGTCCGTGCGGGCGCCTGGGTGGCTCAGTCGGTGACGCGTCTGCCTTCGGCTCAGGTCATGGTCCCAGCGTCCTGGGATCGAGCCCCGCATCGGGCTCCCTGCTCCGCGGGAAGCCTGCTTCTCCCTCCCCCACTCCCCCTGCTTGTGTTCCCTCTCTCGCTCTGTCTCTCTCTGTCAAATAAATTAAAGAAAAAGAAAGAATGACAGAAATCTGCTAAAAAGTTGGCCTTTTACATATTATTCGTAATTCCCAAATAAATTCTTACTGATGGTCATTGACTTTAACACGAACAAAATGGCCTCAACAGGTGGAAGTGGGAAGAAACCCTGTAAGCACCAGATGTCCAGGGAGGCAATGTCCCTGGGGCCCCTCTGAGTCACCTGCCCGCACGGGGGTCCCCGC
>NW_023270498.1:576471-583471 GCF_011800145.1 Mirounga leonina
TCTGGGCCCCACACATCACTGAGCTGCTCCTGACAGAGGACTGACTCACCTCCACCTCAGTTTACCTCCTGCTCTGTCTTCACCTGCTGCAGTTTTGCCTCCAACATCAGGAGAAGAGGTCCAGATGGTCACTGCAGGGGCTTTGCCAAAATCACAGAGGGGTCTGGAGACCTGGGCCTCGTGGGAAAGCGGGCCATCCCCGGGTGGTGGGACCCGAACGGCCAGCGAGGCTGAGTGGGGGGAGTTCCCCCGCCTGAGACGAGAGTCCGCTGAGCACACACCCCTCACACCTGCGCAGTCCGCACACGGGGAGCAGAACGAAAACGCAACCTGCAGAACGGGAGACCAGATTTGCAAAATCACATAACTGATGCAGGATTGATATCCAGAATGTGTAAAGAGCTCCTACACCTCAACAATAAGAAAAAGCAAAGAACCCAATGAAACAATGGGCAGAGGACGCGAACGGACATTTCCCCGAAGAGGACAGACAGCACGTGAGAGGATGCACAGCATCACTAACCTTTAGGACAACGCAAGACAAAACGACCACCTAGAACCTCACAGCCGTCAGGTTAGAAAAACAAGCCGGACGCAGTAGGTGCTGGTGGGGACCGGAGGAACTGGGACCCCCGCATCCTGTCGGCCACCGTGCACACGGGGGCCGCCGCCATGAGAAACGGTGTGGCGGTTCCCGACAAAATGAAACGTAGATTTACCTTGTGATCCAGCGAGTCCACTTGGGGTCACATACCCAGAAGAACTGAGAGCAGGGACTCGGCCATGTTCACGGCAGCCAGAAGCGGGAAGTGCCCTGAGTGTCCATCCACGGATGAGCGGAGACACGGAAGACGGCGTGTCCCCATCATGGGATATTACGCAGCCACAAAAAGGAAGGACACCTGCGACACCGGGATTCGTCCCCGGGGACACGACGCGGAGTGAAATAAGCCGGTCACAGAAGGACACGGATCCCCCCCACAGGAGGTGTCCCCGGAAGTTCAGGTAAGAGACAGCAGGTGGAGTGGGGGTGCCGGGGCTGGGGGAGGGCAGTCTGAAGGCAGGAGAAGGGCAGGGGAGATTCGTGGCTGAATGCCAGGCATTGTGTCCAGGAGAAAAGCAGAGGTTGAAGTCGGCGGTCGCAAGGCCCAGGAAATGGCACGCCCCTTCCTGCGCTGCCTGTTGGTTCTGGGCTCAGCCAGAACCTCGTGTTGGGGGGGTGCACAGACAGAAAGTTCTGGAGACAGAGGGTGGGGATGGCGGCACGAAACGAACATGCTCAGAGCGGCTGAGCTGCCCACACCACGGCTAAGGCGGTAAACGTGCTGTTGTGTGAGTGGTCCCACAGTTTTCTTTTCTTTTTTTTTTTTTTAAAGATTTTATTTATTTATTTAAAGAGAGAGAGAGAATGAGAGAGAGCACATGAGAGGGGGGAGGGCCAGAAGGAGAAGCAGACTCCCCACCGAGCAGGGAGCCCGATGCGGGACTCGATCCCGGGACTCCAGGATCATGACCTGAGCCGAAGGCTGTCGCTTAACCAACTGAGCCAGCCAGGCGCCCCGGTCCCACAGTTTTCTGTTTGGTTCGCTTTCAGGACGAGGTGTGCTGGCGATGAGCAGGGGACCCAGGGGCCAGGGAGACCCGGCATCACCCTGCCTCTACCTCCTGCCAACTGTGGCCTTGAGTAAGTTCCTCAGCCTTGCTGAGCTTTGTCTGCTCCCGGGGGAAATACCAGCATCGACTTCAAAGGGCTGGTGGGAGAATCCCACGCCCACCCCAATAATGGCACCTGACACTCCCTGGAATTCTGAATTGACTTAGGCCTCGATCTCCTGGGTTTGGTTCCTGTATCCCCTTCTGTGTCGGCGTGGGGGGCGGATTCCCCACCTTATGAGTCCTGGTGGGAGGCCATGTGAAAACACCAGACCCCACCAGCATCCCGCAATCTGGGCGATCTGGGCTCCACTCAGCAGACGCCCCGTCCCCACCTGCGCCCCCAAATGCGGATGTCTGGAGGCTGAGGCAACCGCTGGAGGTCCTCCCCCAGCCCGCGCGGGGTGGGGTCCTCCCTGGGCCGCTTTCCCGGCTCAGAACGCCCAGTCCCTTGTCTGCTGCCAGTCCATCTCCCCGAAGCACCCCTCTCGCCTTCCTTGTCACCAGCGGAACGCGGGGGGGGGGGCTCGGTGGCGGTGCACCCACACCCAAATATCCAGTTTCCTGGATTCTTGCACCGAGGACGGCAGCCGCTGGGCGGCTCTGGGGGAGCTGAGAACAGCCCTGACAGGCGGCGTCACTCCCAGCCTGCGGTCCTCTTCCTTCTCTCCCCTTCCCTGGTCTTCCGGGAGCCAGATGAACTCGAACCTGAACTTGGGGGATACAGAGCGGGGGAGAGGCGCCATCTGGAGCCCCAAGCTGACCAGCCTGGGGACAGCAGGAGCCAAGTCCCCGGGGGCCCCTGTCACGGCCATGTGCGCCCTGTGGCTTCTCATGTAGGAAAGCTACTCGCATTACTTCATTTTTAACAGCTGATATTGAATTTATTAAAGTTATCTTTTTAAAAACACAATTCTTTAGCTTACAAACCATCCTAGTCTCTGTGAGTATGGCAGATTTGAACTTGTCCAAATACACCTTCAAATATTTCAACTGCCTTCCTAAATGTAATCTATCTGGTTTCCTTTTAAAGTCCTTATTTGGCCAAAAATAACAAAGAAAACCTCCCTGAGCATTAAATAGCTCTGATGAACTTCTAAATATGTTGAACCTAAAGTTGTCTTAAATGTTAAAACACAATACATAAACTTTGCAAGATTTCAATGGGCAAGTCTAAACTGTAAATCTCAATCAAGTTTAAAATGCAGTTTGGGGGCGGGAGACAGGGAATTCCTAAAAACGGGCACAAGGTCCTTTTTGGGGTGAGGAAGCTGTTCTAAAATTAGATTGTGGTGCGTTCGGCACAGCTCTGATTTCTAGAAATCACTTGACTGTGTGTTTTAAAATGAGTGAATTTCATGGTAGGTAAAACAAGATCTCAGTGAGGCTATCCAAAAGGGAAATGCATACATACATCAGAGCGAGGGAAGCAGCTGTATATTTTACCTGACTGAGGTCAGCACGGGTGGGACGGCCATTCGGCCACCCATGTGTGCCTGGCCAAGGGACCCGTCCTTGCCCGCACCCCTGCGCTCATGGGCAGGGGGACACGGAGTATGTATTCTCACTATTCTCTTCCTCTAAACATCCTTAACCATGGGCGCCTGGTCGCTCAGTGGGTGAAGCGTCTGCCTTCGGCTCAGGTTGTGAATCAGGGTCCTGGGATCGAGCCCCGCATCGGGCTCCCTGCTCAGCGGGAGCCTGCTTCTCCCTCACTCTGCAGCTCCCCCTGCTTGTGCTCGCTGTCAATTAAATAAATAAAATCTTTAAAAAATAAAAATAAAATAAACATCCTTAATCGTGACACCGTCCTCACGTTCATAAATATCTTCTCGGTACCTGGTGGCGTCCGTGCCAGCCGGGCAGCTGGAGAACCTCCGCATCCTTCCCAGGCCCACCGGCCCCGGCGTGGGGGGAGGAGGGGGACAGGGTACCTGCTGGGACGGCGTTCCCCACACAGCCCCCGACCGGGACTTCCCGGTCAGCTCGCTCCCCTGAGAGCACACGGGAGCTGGGCTCTGCCCTAGACCCTCAGTGCCTAGACAAATTCCCGTCGGAGCCGGTGTCGTGGGCTTCCCCTGCTTGCTGCTGGCCTGCTCTGCACGGAACGGTGGGCTGCTGGGCTGGTCCCTGCGGCTCAGAGCGGAGGACCCTGCCTCATCCATGGGGCCCAATGCCAGCCACCACAAAGCACGTGAGTCCGGGGGCCTGGGAAGGAGCAGCTTGGAGGGGAGAGCGCGGCGCAAGTCTGGGAGTTCAGAGCGAGGAGAAGGGGAGCAGTGGGTTGGGAGGAGGCAGGCCACACATGCAGGATGGGCCTGGACGGACAGCGGCCAGGAGAGGACAGACGGGTCAGGGAAGGAAGCAGGGTGCTGGCAGCCCTCAGCAGCCCGTCGAGGTGGGTGGGAGCGGAAGCGAGCCGCCCATCACCTGGCCACGTCCATGGGCGGGCTGACCGTCCCAAGCTGGGAGAGGCCGCTGACGCCCGAGCGGGGTGCAGGCCCAGGCCGGGGAGGTGTAGGGACACTGCCAAGCCCACTGAGGAGACCCACCAGAACCAGCTTTTGTGGGCCCTTTCATTCAGCACACGGAGCTGCAGCAGGCCTCATTTAGGCAGTAATTCAACACCCCTTCACTGAGCTTTGATTCTGTGCGGTGTTCTCAGGCACCCAACTCCGGGAGAGCGCAGGAAAGCATCCCAGAAAGGACCAAGCACAGGGGTGAGCTTTGCAGGTGGAGAGCAGGGAGGCACTGTGTAGGCAAAGGGTGAGTCCTGCAAAGGCAGGGGCGGTGCAGAGAAGCTCAGTGTGGCAAGAGGACCTTCCGCCTACAGAACTAGAACGCAAGCCGGCTGAGATGGGGCTGTGAAGGGGCTGCTTCCATCTGTCCTGGGGGCAACCAAGAACCTGGAGAAGTAGTTTAGCACAGGAGCTAAAATTTCAGATGATTTTGAGAAGGACCATTCTGGAAGTCCCTGGAAAAACTGGGGCCCAGTAATTAGGCAGGAGGCTGTTGCAGAAGGCCAAGCCGGAGCTGGAGCTGTGGGAAGGCCTGGGGAGGGAGGAGGAGGCTTAGGAAGGGAGGAGGAGGAAGAGGTTTGGGGCGAGAGGGAGGGAGGAGGAGGTTTGGGGAGGGAGGTGGCAGAGCTGTCTGAGCAGTTCATCCATGAGGAGGGGCGGGTGAGCAGGGAGGATCCATGGCAGCTCTGGAGGGAGCTGTGGGCTCTGGGGTTGGCCTAGAAGTCTCCCGAAGATCTGAGCCTCGGGAATGGGTGAGGCTGACTGGGGTGGGTGTGTAGGGAGCACCACTGGGTGTAACATGTAACTGTGACTCAGGAGCAATCTGCAGGAGTTCAGGGGGGAAGGCAGAGCTGGAGACACAGGGGGAGAAGAGCCAAGGCCTCGGGGGAAGCAGTAGGGGCTTCGGGGACATGGTTGATGAAGGGCAGTGTCAGGGAAGGCCGGCCCGGGACAAAGCCCGGGACTGTGGACTCTGAAGTCACCGCTGGTCCCAGCAGCAGCAAGAAGATGGGACGGTCCACGCCAGTCCCCGGGCAAGAGGCGCACAGGAGACGAGTTACCCTCTTCCAAAGTGGTCTGTTTTCTTAATGTTTTCAACAACCTCGTTTTTCTCTTATTACGTTCTCTGTGGCTCAGAGACATTTTGAGAGAAGCATTTGTGCAGAACGCTCTATAGGACCGAGGTTACAGAGCCGTGCTGGCGGGCTTAGAACACCCCCAGCTAGCTGGATCAGGGCGCCGTTGAATGCAGTTGGGTCTGCTTCGAGTGTGATTCATCCAAACAAGGCAGGACAGCCCCACATTCCTGAGGTTCTGGGCCTGCTGATAGTTCACTCAGGAAGTCAGGTTCAACTGATAATGCTAATTCGGGATTCCCTACCACCCTGGCTCCCCCAGCATGCTCACTTTCCTGAGGGCACACGCTGCAGGCTGCGGCGGATGCAGGGAGCAGCCCCAGGGCCTTGCTGACCCGGTGATGTTACAAGGCAGGACGAGTGCCAGGGAAGTCACTTCTGCATTCACGCAGTCCCTTCTTTCTTAGGACGGGTCCCTAAGGGCTGCAGGGCTCAGCGTGGAGAACAGAGAGCAGGGCAGGGAGCTTACGGCTGAGGGCCCTGAGGGCCTGGGGCACTTTGCTTCAAGCAGAAGGGAACACGTAGCTTCCTCAAGGTCACCAAGCACCAGGTGATGTGGGAGAGGGGGAAAAAAAGCAGTTTCCAGGTCCGGCTTTGGGAACACTCGCGGGCTGGTGACTGAGCAGCCACTCACAGGGAGGAGCCTCAGTTTCCACCGGGGACAGCGGGGGCCGTGGGGCGGCCGGGGCTGGGAAGCAGGGTCTGAAAGCCCAGCGCACGTGGGCTCCGGATGCAGCTGCAGTCCCAGCGCCGGCTGCCCGCGGCGGGGCGCATCCTACGGCGGGGAAGCCGTGCACATGGGGACACCGGCTTTGACACACGAACCTGCCACCGGGAACGCCGCAACTGAGTGGCCGACGAGGACCTGACGACCCCGCTTCCAGACTCTGCTCGGGGGTCGGGGTCACCGCCCGCGTCCGAGCCGGGGGTGGGGGCGCTCCCTGGGGCGCGGCGCCCACTCGGGCTCCCCAGGTCGAAAGAGGGCACGAGAGCGCGCCGCGACTCCGCAGGTACGAGCCTGCCAGGCTCTCGTGTCAACGTCCTCCTCCTGGAGAAAATTCAAGCAGACTGTGCAAGATATTTTCGGAAAGTAGGGCATTTTGGAAGCATTTCGTAACCTCCGAGACGGGGGCGGCGGCGCCTCCCGTGCGCTGGAGGAGGGGGCTGATGCCCGGGGCCAGCCGGCGCCCCCAGCCGCGCGCGGAGTCCGGGGTCGCGGGCCTAGTGGGGCGCGGGCGACCTTGGCGGGCGGCGCGACCTTGAGGCCTGCGGTCGCCTCAGTCGCCCCCTCTGTGCAATGGGGACACGCCCCGGCCGCCGGGCTGCCTAAGCCCGCCAGCGCCGTAGCCTCCGTCCCCCTCCCGCCCGGCGGCCCCCCGGGCTCCGCCGCCCCGCCGGCCCTCGGTCCCCGCGCCCGCACCCCGTCCCACACCCGCTCCCCACGCCGCAGCGCCGCGACGGAGCCCGCGGGCGGGAACCTGCCTGCGCCGCTAGCGCGCACGCGCGCCCCCGTCCCGCCCCTCCGGCGCCGCCTCCGCTCATAAGCCAGCCGCACCGTCACTCCGGCCGGCCCGCGCTCGCGATTGGCCAGGGCCCGGGCGCGCGACCGGCCGTGGGCGGGGCCCGGCCGGCTATAAAAGGGGCCGCGGCGGCGCTCGTGCCGCCTTGCAGACGCCACCGCCCGGGAGCCGC
>NW_023270498.1:583871-632297 GCF_011800145.1 Mirounga leonina
TGCGCCGACGACGCCGGCCCCGCCCGCCCAACGGTCCCCCGGCGGCGCACGCGGACGCGCCCGGCCGCCTCCCGCACGTGGCGCCGCGGCCCCGGCCCCCCGGGCTCTCCCGCCGGGGAGGGCCCCGCACCCCGCGCCTTGCGCCCGCCGGGCCGTGCTGGGGCCGCGGTGGGGCTTGGAGACGCTTCCTGGGCGGCTGCTCCCGAGGGCCCGGCGGTGCCGGGGGGCGGCGGCTGCGGTCGGGGGAGGTCTGGGGCGTGTGCGCGTCTCGCGCTGCCGCCCGGCCCCGCAGCGCCGGCCTTCCGGCTGTCGGGAGCCGTCCTTCTTCGGGAGTCGCGATGGCCGCCGAAGGAGCCTTTTGCTGTCGTGGGAAAGCGAGCTCACGACCCAGGAGCCCCGGCGGACGCGGCGACCAAGCACCTAAGTAGCCCGCCTGTGCTGACTACCCTCCTTCTCTCTCGCAGCTGTTTGCAGACAAAGTTCCGAAGACAGCAGGTTAGTTTCCGCTCTCCGTTCTTAACTCGAGAGGGACCGACCTCAAATCTCGGGTGTGCGCGCGTGTGTGGAGACGCACGGACCTGGGTTTGCTGTTTTCTTTCGGACAGAGAACTTCCGCGCCCTGAGCACCGGGGAGAAAGGATTCGGTTATAAAGGTTCCTGCTTTCACAGGATCATTCCGGGATTTATGTGCCAGGTAGGAAACCCAGCGGCCCTGATGCGGGTGGCGCTCGTAATGTGAGCGCGAGCTGGAGCATTTCAGCCTGGGTGTGCATGCGGTGTTCCGACCATGTGGGTCTCCCTTAACCTCGATAGATGAAACTTGTGTTTCCCAGTTGGCCGGTTGCACTGCCAGGAGGGACAGGTTTTGCCCTTGTTCGCAGGGGGGGGACTTCACACGCCATAACGGCACTGGAGGCAAGTCCATCTACGGGGAGAAGTTTGACGATGAGAACTTCATCCTGAAGCACACGGGTCCTGGCATCCTGTCCATGGCCAACGCTGGACCCAACACGAACGGTTCCCAGTTCTTCATCTGCACTGCCAAGACCGAGTGGTAAGGGCAGAACACGGCAGAGGCGACCCAGGAGCCCTAATCCCTCGCTTCTCCCCTTTCCTGGTTTCCATCTAAAGTAGCGGGAGGACCAAGAAGGCCACAGACTTGGGTCCCGTGGTACAGAAAGCAAGATCCTGGAGTAGCATGGGCGCCTAGCTGAGTAGTTCAGTTGGGTGCTACTTTGGGGGCCCCTGGCTGGCTCAGTTCCAGGGCCGTGGAACGCCTGATCTCAGGGTCGTAAGTTCAAGCCCCGTGTTGGGTGTAGAGACGACTAACAAAAACTTGAAAAAGTAAACGCAGACGAGAGTGGTAACTTTTGATTGTCATGTGCTTGTTGGCTCTTTAGGGGTTTTTTTTAATTTATGAGAGAGCACATATGCGGGGGTGGGTGTGTGGAGCTGCTGAGGGAGCAGCAGACTGACTCCCCCCGCCGAGCAGGGAGCCTGACGCAGGACTCAATCCAGGACCCTGAGAACGTGACCTGAGCTGAAGGCAGACACTTAACCTGCTGAGCCGCCCAGGCGCCCCTAGGGGTCCGTTCTAAGTGTAGGATTTTTGACAGCAGTTGGAGAATATTGCATCACCTTTTGAGACTGATTCCTAGTCGTCCATGGTGTTGCCGTTGGTTTAGCTAGAAGGATGAGATGTTTAATGTTGAGTCAACATGAGCTGGTACTGGAGGCCAAGTACGACCCCCTTTGGATGTTCGTTGGGGTGTGGGGCCCCGGTCCCCTTCCTGCACAGTGTGAGCGGCTTCTTGGTCCTTGGCCCCAGCGGTGATGCTGGCTTTGGCGTTTGCAGGTTGGATGGCAAGCATGTGGTCTTCGGCAAGGTCAAAGAAGGCATGAACATCGTGGAGGCCATGGAGCGCTTTGGGTCCAGGAACGGCAAGACCAGCAAGAAGATCACCATTGCTGACTGTGGACAGATCTGATAAATCTGACTTGTGTTTTAACTACCAGACCATTCCTTCTGTAGCTCAGGAGAGCATCCCTCCGCCCCCACCTGCTCGAAATGCCCCAGAATCTCTGCGCTCTCGCTGCAGTTCTGCGGGCTCCACGGTTCCTTATCCCCAGGTCTAGCTGGATTGCAGAGTTCAGTTTATGATGATGAAATAAAACCTAAACCACAGTTGTCTGTCCTTGTTTTGGGAGGGCGTGTCCGTACAGCTTCGATTCGCAGCAGCAGGTTCGTTCCCCTGATCCAAGAAATAACCAGCGCAGGGTGTCCCTAAAAGTATGTGGGTGAGGGGTACATGGGCCGGGACTTGGCACAGGTGGTGACCAGGCTGGGCCAGAGCTCTGTGGAGGGGGACGGTGACTGCTGTAGGAGGCGGAGTCCTAAGGCCTGTAACCCTTCGTTTGGACCTAAGTCTGGCACTCCTAACTGGAGTGCTGGGTTTTCTCCATTCCCACATAAACTCCCCGATTTTCTTTTTTTAAGATTTTGAGAAAACAAGCAGGGGGAGAGCGAGAAGCCGGCTCCCTGAGCAGGGAGCTGGATGCCAGGGAAAGTGGTGGAGAAAGGCATGCAGGGAGCCCAGTATCGTGCCTGCCCCATGATGGGAGTCCCTGCCTCTGTTGGGAGCCTGCACTGTCCTGGTCCTGCAGTCCTGCTGTCGTGGGAACTTGATCATCCTGAGCCACGAGATCCAGTTGAGGCACGCCCCCCCCCCCCCCCCCCCCCCCCGGGAGCTGGGCTGGAAACCAAGTGTGCAAATGAGCAGCGAGCAACTTGTGCAGGCTGTAGGGTCTGGAAGTGCGAGCTAGGTACACTCTGCTCCCCGCAGCACCCCTGCCTGCCGGGGGTCTTGACCCAGGAGCCATTTCTGTCCAAGTGGGGTCCAAATGTTTGCAGTTTGGCTGCTGCACGAAGTGCTGGTGCGTCTGCCGCTGTCATTTTCTCCTGTCCTCTGCAGGGACGGGCTGTCCGGGCGCGGCTCGTGTCCGGGTGGGGATAGACCACCTTTCCTCCTACCGGCCTGCCTTGTTCCTGTAGCTAATAGGTTAGTCCTCAACCATCCACACCCGCTCAGCTGTTGTGTCCATTCAGCCGATCAATCTTGGGCAGTGATGCCAACGCGCGGTGCCAGGTGCCAGCAATGCGGGGACCTAAGTAGCTTCCTGTCTTAGCTGGTACCGTCCTGTTCGCACCTGGACTGAGATCCCGCCTGGTCCCGACTGGCTTTCCCGGAGAGCTCCGTTCCTGTGGGTCAGGAGTCTGAGCGCCCCCCAGCTGGGCCTCTCCGGGCCCGGGGGGGTGGGGGGGTGGGGGGGTTCCCGAGGCCGGCGGCGTCCAGCGGTGGAAGTCGTCACAACCTGTTACAGGACATCCCGTCACGGTTGCTATGTTCCGTTGGGTCCGGCGCACACTCAGGAGGGGACCACCCAAGGGCACGTAGAACCGGGGAGTGGGGATCGCCGGGGGCCACCTTCAGAAGTTGCCCACCATCAGTGCATCAAGCAGGCCGGAAAGGAGACCAGCAGCCCGTCTGGCTTGCCCGTCCGCGCGGCATGCTCCTGGTTCCCTCGCCACAGGCAGCCGTGGTTCTGGTCTTCCTGCCTGGCCATCTCCTGCACCTGTGTGTCTCCCCGAAAACATACTGAGCTTAGTTTTCAAAAAGAGAAGCAAGCTCAGACCTGTGCAAAGTAAGGGTAAATCGGCACTCAGTGGGGCGCCTGGGTGGCTCAGTCGTTAAGCGTCTGCCTTCGGCTCGGGTCGTGATCCCAGGACCCTGGGATCGAGCCCCACATCGGGCTCCCTGCTCCACGGGGAAGCCTGCTTCTCCCTCTCCCACTCCCCCTGCTTGTGTTCCCTCTCTCGCTATGTCTCTGTCAAATAAATAAAATCTTAAAAAAAAAAAATCGGCACTCAGTGAGGGAAGCCCCCAGGAGAAGGCCCGTCGGGCAGGGTCTGGATTACATTGTGGCCTCAGCATCCCCACGCCCGGGGGAGTTGGCCAGCCGTGCTCCCTGGAAGGCAGGGCTCACCCGACGCCTTCCGCACCTCTGAAAAAGGGGCAGAATCCATAGAATCTGCGGTATCTGGTCCATATTCAGGTTTTCCCCATTGGCCTTGGAACAGGTTTGTCACAGCGATTCCCCTACAATTGGAATGCCTTCCATAATGCCCCTCTCTGCCCAGCCGGGACCCAGCCCAGGCCTCACATCTGGTTCTTCTGTGTCTCTGGTCTCCTTAAATCCACAACGGTCCTTCCACCTTTTTTGCATACTGTAATTTCTATTAACTTAAGAACTTTATTGAGATTATAATTATACACCATAAAATTCACCCTTTTTTTTTTTAAGATTTTATTTATTTATTCATGAGAGACAGAGGCAGAGGGAGAAGCAGGCTCCCCACGGAGCAGAGAGCCCGATGCGGGACTCAATCCCAGGACCCTGGGACCATGACCTGAGCCGAAGGCAGATGCTTAACCGACTGAACCACCCAGGCGTCCCAAAATTCACCCTTCTTAATAATTGTCAGTGAACTTACTGAGTTGGGCAATCGTCACCCTAATCCATCACCCCAGGAAGACCCCATCCTTGGGCCCATGTGCTGTCATGCCCACTTCCATGGGGGTAGAGCGGGGCAATCCCAGGACCCCGGGATCATGACCTGAGCCGAAGGCAGACGCTTAACCAACTGAGCCCCCCAGGCGCTCCTCAAACTGACCATTTTTAGGAGGAAGACTTTGTGGGTGATGCTGTGTGCCCTCGATCCTGCCTCTTGTGGGGTGCATGCGACCTCAGGCCGACCCCGCAGTGAGGTGGCGCTGCCCGCCGGTCGGCCCCACTGGAAGGGACTCTGTCCTCTTCTCACCGAGCAGGTGATGCATGGGCGACACTTTGCTTCGGTGTGAAGACCCTGTTCCCAGACCTTCTGCCTGATTGCTCTGCTTTACCATCAGTTAATGACCTTGGCCTGAATCAATTACTCTGTAGCTGTAAAAATAGAGTAAATTTCGAATCTCTCCCTCTTCTGGTTACTGAGGACTCACGGATTTTTACTCAACCTGTTACAAACAATACCATTTTTGACGCTCACACCATCCCCAGTCTGACAGCACGAGCCCTCTGAGCTGACCTCTGTGTGGCTTCGACCTGGTGCCTGCAGTCACTGAGCCCTCCCTGGCCTGCTCTCACTGCTGCAGTTACAACAGGGTCTGTGGAGAGAAGAAGTAGACACATGCATCCAAAAGTCACCATCTAGGGGCGCCTGGGTGGCTCAGTCGGTGAAGCGTCTGCCTTCGGCTCAGGTCATGATCCTGGAGTCCCGGGATCGAGTCCCGCGTCGGGCTCCCTGCTCGGCGGGGAGTCTGCTTCTCCCTCTGACCCTCCTCCCTCTCATGCTGTCTCTCATTCTCTCTCTCTCAAATAAAAAATAATAATAAATAAATAAATAAATAAAATTTAAAAAACAAAAGTCACAACCTAACCTCGGGTGGATATATTCCTCTTTTCCACAACCGCACAGTTCGTCTGTAAGCTCCCGCTCTGGGCTCACTTGACAGTGCTCACCGAGGCGCATGGGCCGCGTGGGTACTGGAGGACCCAGTGTGCACGTGTGTGTTTGCTCTCCTCCCTCCTCCTCCCGTCCTCCAACTGGACTGTTTCGAAGCAAGTTCCAGACACGTGCACAAATGTCTTAGTACATACTGTGTCTCCAAAAGATGTGAATTTCCATTTTTAACATAACCAAGAATACTGCTATTTGCATCTAAAATAATGATTCCTTAATATCATCAACTATCCAATCACTTTCCTGTGTTTTCAACTGTCTCCTAGGTGTTTTTTATTCCCGGTTGGAGGAGTTTATCCCTGTTTATTAGAATGTGGATCCAAATAAGACCCATGGAGCTTGCGTTTTGAAAGGATCGCTTTGTGCACCAAGTGTAGACTGTGGGAGGTGGCTGGGCTCCAGGGGCCACTGAGTCATCCGGGCGAGAGGTGTGCCGGGACCGTGCGAGGTGAAGATTAAGTGCACTTACTTTCATGGCAGGCGTGCCTTTTACTGATTGATTTTATCAACAAAAGCTGAGTTTATTCAGGAATAAAAGAGATTTGCAGGGGCACCTGGGTGGCTCAGTCGGTTGAGCATCTGACTCTTGATTTGGCTCAGGTCTTGATCTCGGGGTGATGGGATGGAGTCCTGCATCGGGCTTCAGGCTCAGTGGGGAGTCTGCTTGAGATTGTCTCTCCCTCTGCTCCTCCCCCACTTGCGCGCACGCACTCTCTCAAATAAATCTTCTTTTAAAGATTTTATTTATTTATTTATTTACTTGAGAGAGCAAGTGAGCATAAGTGGGGGTGGAGAGGGGCAGAGGGAGAAGCAGGCTCCCCATGGAGCTGGGAGCCTGACTCGGGACTCGAACCCAGGACCCTGGGATCACGACCTGAGCTGAAGGCAGACGCTTCACCACCTGAGCCACCCAGGAGCCCCATAGATAAATATTTTTTAAAAAATGATTTGCAATCTGGGAAAAACAAGCTGTGGCCAAACCCAAGGCAAGTCCTGCCAAGATTACTTTTTTTTTTTTTTTTTAATGGGCTCCACACCCAGCATGGGGCTTGGACTCACAACCCGAGACCAAAAGCTGGAAACTGTGTAAATATCCATCACAGTGGACTAGTTACACGAATGACAGGAATTGGTTAATTTATAGTAGCCTTTCTGGTCATATTCCTTTGTTATCCTGAACTCATAATTTTCTTACCTACACAATTTTGCAAAATCACGCGTCCTGAGTGAGCACGACGGGAGAAGGGAGGGAAGTCACTGATGGGGATGTCATGCATTGAGTCCAGGCAGCGGTCACTCCCAGCTGCAGTGGGAGGTTTGGGTGCACCCCGTTCATGCGCACAAGCACTAGGTGTCCCCAGTCCCGTGGGCGACACCACACGGCTTGCAGTAACGGTGACCGTGCTTCCTTCTGGGGGCCCTGTGGTGGTCGGCCTGGGAAACGCCAGGATGCTAGCATTTTCAGCCACCAAGACTGTGCGCAATGTTCACATGTGAAAGGGATTTTTAGACTCGGGTTATCATATATGAGTTTCTCATGTGCACGGACATCTGGCGGATGGTTGAGCGCCAGTGGGGTGGTCTCATGCATTCCGAGGGGTCCAGCCCTGCCCCGTCCACGTTTCCCGGGAGCCCCCTCACTAAACGTCACTGACAGTCATAGGCTGTAGCTGTTAAAAAAAAAACAAGGTAGTACATCTCCAAAATAGCCTCCAGTAGACTTTAGATGAAGAAAATCAAAGTAAAGAGCAGGAAGACGCCATATAACATATGGTACAGTTTCTGCAAAAAGCAGAGTGGAATGTATTTTGGGTGGTCTGTGCCTAGAATACCCTTGGGAGCGTCCAGAAGAGCAGGGTCCCCGCAGGCGCCGCCGTGCACCCATTTTACCTGTGTTACACTGTGAGAGTCTCAAACACACACGTTCTAAAATGAATCAGCAGCATTTGGCTCACTTCAAAATGTTTCATGTAGCCAAAGCTATTGCTTACAAAAGTCCATTTTGTTCATTATCCCTTAATTAGGCAGTTTTCAAAAATGAAACCTAGAAATCACCCAGACTGCGCACTGACAGTGAGACACACGTCTTCGTGAGCGTCCCCAGGCCTGCAGGCGGCATCTGGCTCAGTCCGCGGAGGGACCGTCCTCGGCCACGTGGCTGACTCTCCCACCGTTGGGCTCCAAGGGTGAACTGGAAAGTGTTGGTTAGAAACTCCCAACTCGTAGAAACACCTTAAACATGGGATTTTTTTTTTTTAATTTTTTATTTGAGAGAGAGAGAATGAGAGAGAGAGAGCATGAGGGAGGGGAGGGTCAGAGGGAGAAGCAGACTCCTCGCTGAGCAAGGAGCCCGATGAGGAACTCGATCCCGGGACTCCAGGATCACGACCTGAGCCGAAGGCAGTCGCTTAACCAACTGAGCCACCCAGGCGCCCAAACATGGGATTTTTTAAAAAAGATTTTTATTTATTTATTTGAGAGAGGGAGAGCACAAGCAGGGGGGAGCGGCAGGCCCAGGGAGAGGGAGAAGCCGACTCCCCGCCGAGCGGGGAGCCCAACACGGGGCTCCATCCCAGGGCCCCAAGATCATGACCTGAGCCGAAGGCAGACGCTTCACCGACTGAGCCACCCAGGCGCTCCGAACATAGGATTTTTACTCCAGACTCGCAGGTGCGGGGCCCGCCACTGGGGTGCCTGCACCACCTTTCGTGAGGCGTGACCCTTGCAAACCCCGGATCTTTCCCAGCTGCCTCAGGCCACTCATTTCTCAAATAGGAGTTTGTGTTCATGGGCTCTTTCCAAACCTGCTGGTCACAGAAGTTACGGCTTATTTCATGATGGATTTACATAATTGTTAACTCAGTTGTATACTTAAAATAGTTACGACTCACTCGCATAAGCAGATCTGGGAAAAAATCGAACGGATTCTTGGTAAACCCAGAGAGGAGACAATAGCTTTTGACCTGTGAGCCCATTGTATACGCAGCCAGGCACCTGTCACCCCGCTGACAACAGATAACGAGGCGACGCCCGCGCTGCGATCTGCCCGTTCTGCCTCTTTACCAAAAGTGCTGGTAGCACCCGGGACCCCGTTCCTCTCCGGCTGCGGGCAGCACGCTCCGGTGCATGGCGCTTCCCCCCGATGAGACATTCTGGCCAGTGTTCTGCGCCCCTGAAATCACGCACAGGCCAGGATGATGACGCGGGTGGGGGACGTCGTTAAACTCAGCTTACACCCAGGTTTGCCACCCATTTCCCCTTACGATCTGCCACGTCCTTGGCCTGATCTGGGGTTCCAGAGTTCCCCCTTCCAGGGAGGGGGAAGAGTTCTTTTTTTTTTTTTTTTAAAGATTTTATTTATTTATTTGAGACAGAGAGAATGAGAGAGACAGAGAGCACATGAGAGGGGGGAGGGTCAGAGGGAGAAGCAGGCTCCCTGCTGAGCAGGGAGCCCCACACGAGGCTCGGTCCCAGGACCCCAAGATCATGATCTGAGCCAAAGGCAGTTGCTTAACCAACTGAGCCACCCAGGCGCCCCAGGGGGAAGAGTTCTTGAGGACCCAGAACTTTTCTGAAGCCCCCTCCCTGTCCCTGAGGACTCGCTGGGGGGTGGGGGGCTGCTGAGAGGGGCCAGGAGGGCCGTCAGGACCCCGTGCTGAGGGCCCTGGGGTGCGGGCTCACCCCCAGTGCCCTCTCCTAGGCCGGGGAGTGGAAGCCAGCCCCAGGGCCGGGCCCAGATGCCCAGGGGCGGAGCGCCCGCCTCAGCGGCTGGGATCCCTTGGCTTCAGTGCCGCGGGTCCAGAGTGAGTGGGGTCCTGTTCACCGGTCACATGGCCAAGCCCTGTATCTGCACCTGCATTCCCCAAATCCATCCCTTTATGTTCCAGATCAGAGCTTTTCAAAGGAAGGGCCACTGCTCCCCACTCCTGCAGAGGGCTGGCCGGGAGAGCCAGAGGCTGGCCTCGGGTCTTTCCTCTCTGTGCGCTGGTTCAAGATGATCAATATGGGGAAATCCGGACGGCAGCAAAGGCCGCAGCAGAGTGCGGGGGAGCAGGGCTGCGGGGCGCAGGCGAGCCTCCGCTAAGCCATCCCGCGAGCCGGGAGCTGCCCTGGTCGGACTGAAGGCGGAAGGCCTGCGTGAAGGACCCAGCAATTCATCTTTCAACACCTGCGCACCTGCATTTTTATTTGTTAAAAATAAAGAAATGAGCGGGAACGTCGGCTAGGCTCTCTTTTCCACGTCGTGCAGACGGGACGCAGTGTAGAAGCCAGGGCGGGACTAGGGTTTCTCTCAAGAACGCGTGTGAATTTGAAAGGGCTCCCTTTGCCCTCCGGCAGCAGGGGCCTCGGGCCGCGGGCTCGGGCGAAGCGCAGCCTGGTTTGGGAAAAGTCCTAACACCTCTGCCTGCGAGAGCTTCTTCCACTGGGCCCTTTGGCCTTGGCTGTGCTGGCGCAGGCCTTGCGTTTCCCTGCCTAGAATACGGGGCGTCTACGCGGACACACCCACACCTCCTCAACATCCGGCTATCCGCACGTTCAGAAGGCCTGTCCTAAGCCCTCCCCGCTTCACCTTGTCCTCTCCGAGCGCAGCAGGCTCGTCCGTCGGCTCTCAGACCGCAGCCTCCCCATCGGGGTCACCGTGTGGACGCAGGAACAGCACGGAGGCAGAAAGCCGAGCAGCACTCACCCAGCACCATCCCCTTCGTGAGACATTCCCACCTCCCCTTCCTGCGGAACGTGCTCCTGCGGGCATCCTCCCAGAGCGCCTGGTCCTGTCCCCACGGCTGGCAAGGCCCTCTCTGTCACTTGCCCAAACCTTCTGGGGTCTTCCAACCCCTCGGCTGAGCTCTCTTCATCTGAGCTCGCAGGTGTTCGTATTTGGACCCTTTTGAACATTTCAAAACCTTTTAAAAAAATTTTAAACCCTTTGAGGGATGCCTGGGTGGCTCAGTGGATTGAGCGTCTGCCTTTGGCTGAGGTCGTCATCCCAGGGTCCTGGGATCGAGTCCCACATTGGGCTCCTTCCTCGACGGGGAGCCTGCTTCTCCCTCTGCCTGCCCTTCCTTCTGCTTGTGCTCACTCTCTCTCTGACAAATAAATAAAATAAAATAAAATCTTTAAAAAAAAATTTTAAACCCTTTGAACACATCTTAGAAGGTGTCACTGGATAAAGCAGCCTGTGGACAGCGGGAGGGAGCGCACCAGTGCTCGGGGCCCAGTCGGAGGCAGCACGTGGCCTGGCGCGCCCGTCCTTGAGTGCGGCCACCAGGGAGCCACTGGCGGCCTTCACGCAGAGCGTGGCTGACTCGCAGTACAGCGAGGAGCCAGGGGCGGCAGGAGCCGAAGCCGGCAGCGGAGGACCCGGCAGAGGGACGGGCTTCCCCGTGTGCGTTGACTCGGCCTAGGAGCTGGGTGTGATACACTAGAAGGGACGCATCTGGGGGCCGTGAACCTGGCAGTGATGCGTCACACGGGTTGAGACAGGGAGGCTGGGCAGGAGGCGAGCACGGCGGCCTGGGTGGTGAGCGGGGAAGGGTCCACCTTGGGGCATGAGCAGGAAGAACCGTAAGCATCCGAGATCAGGATGCATGCTCTAGAAAGCAGGAATTCAAAACCGGACTCCCGTGAAACATGTGGGAAGTATGGAGGCTGTGCTCACCGGTGGGGCAGAGGACAGGGGCGCAGGGGAGGGAGGACATGGGATGGGAATCGAGCGAGACTGAGGCCACTGATGGAACCGGGAGATAAAGGGAAGCTTGCCTGGGGGCTGGGAGGGACTCGCGGGGCTGGCTGGACACTGGCCAGCGAGGCTGTGTGCAGGGAGGGTCCTCTGAGTCCTGCCTCCGGCCTCGCCGGCAGGAGGCGCTGCATCTGTGCGCAGAGGCTCACGAGCATCCCACACGTGCACATTCTAGGGCGCTTTGTAACCCACCAGACAAACAGGCAAAGGTCATCTTGGGCTCTCTGTGTGAGCTGTTAGACTGAACTATTTCAAGTGATGTCCAGACCTGTGTTAATCAGCCCTCGCGTGCCGTGGTGCCCTTCGCGCCACCAGGGCCTGGAACCCGCAGCCAGACTGGCCTGAGTTCAAACTCCAGCTCTGCGGCCGGCCAGAGCCAGCGAGCGGAAGTCCGTGGATCCGGATTTCTTCACTTTCTCGGATTGATTTAGGGGGTTAGAGACAAATCCACAGAAGGCGTGTGGGGAGTTTTCGAAGAAAACGTGTAGTGACCTTCCCTATCTACAGAAAAGAATTCTAAGCTCGGAGTCTCACCCGATCACAAATTAACTCCCTATTTGTACGTTAAGAAAAGCTGGTCGACTAACTGGGAAATTGTGGCAAAGCCTGTTTTGGCCGGGATGGGGGTGGTCTTCAACTTTGACACATTTCAGGCTGACTCCTTCCCTTGGGACTCCTCTATGAACCCCAAATGGAGAAATGGATGCCAATGATACCACTTCCACCCCCACGCCCTCCCCCTTCCCAGCGCCCGCACGCCCTCAAACTCCAACCTCAGCTGGGATGGCTGCATGGACGGAGAGTGGGCCAGTGAGCATTACCTGAAGGCCAGAGAGAACATGCACAAAAAAGAGCTTTGAAATTACTTTCAGTTGAAGCTCCTCTTAAGCGGATAACAAATCTTGCTCAGAATCTGATTCATGTATCTGAGAAGCAAATGTCCTTAAACTCATTCAGCCCTTGGCTGAACTTGGCACATATCCCAGGAGAATCTTGTTTCCCCAGATCCTCAAAACCTGTCAGTCATCTGATATAACAACATGATCCGGTCGAAGAACACCTTCCCTTCTCTAACAAGAAAGACCAGGACAAATAGCGCATAAAAACATCAGGCAAATGAGGGCCATCCCACAGATGAATAATTACGTGATAAAATAGAGTAAAATATTAACTGTAGACTCTAAGAGGTAGGTATAAGATTTATTGACTGTAGGGACGCCTGGGTGGTTCAGTCGGTGAAGCGTCTGCCTTCTGCTCAGGTCATGATCTCGGGGGTCCTGGGATCGAGCCCCACATCGGGCTCCCTGCTCAGCGGGGAGTCTGCTTCTCCCTCTCCCCATCCCCCACTCACGCTCTCTCTTGCTCTCTCTCTCTCTCGAATAAATAAAATCTTAAAAAAAGAATTACTGACTGCATAGTGATTATAACTTTTGTACATGTTAAAAAATTTTCATAATAGGGACACCTGGGGGCTCAGTCGGTTAAGCGTCCGCCTTTGGCTCTGGTCACACGATCCTGGGGTCCTGGGATCGAGTTCCTCTGCCTCTCTCTCTCTGTCTCTCATGGATAAATAAAATCTTTTTTTTTTTTAAGATTTATTTATTTATTTGAGAGAGCAAGAATGAGAGAGAGAGAGAGTACATGAGAGGGGGGAGGGTTAGAGGGAGAAGCAGGCTCCTCGCCAAGCAGGGAGCCCAATGCGGGGCTTGATCCCAGGATCCCGGGATCATGACCTGAGCCGAAGGCAGTCGCTCAACCAACTGAGCCACCCAGGCGCCCATGGATAAATAAAATCTTTAAAAAAATTTTTTTTCGGGGCGCCTGGGTGGCTCAGTCGGTTAAGCGTCTGCCTTCGGCTCAGGTCATGATCTCGGGGTCCTGGGATTGAGCCCCGCATCGGGCTCCCTGCTCGGCGGGAAGCCTGCTTCTCCCTCTCCCACTCCCCCTGCTTGTGTTCTCTCTCTCGCTGTCTGTCAAATAAATAAAAAATCTTAAAAAAAATTTTTTTTTTCATAATAACATGTTGTCAAAAAGAACCACTGCACTATCAACAAATTAACAAGGCAACCTACTCAATAGAAGATATTTGCAAACCATCTATCTGGTAAGGGGTTAATATCCAAAATATAGAAAGAACTCCTACAACTCCGTGGCAAATAAACAATTCAATTCAGGGCGCCTGGCTGGCTCAGTTGGGAGAATGTGTGACTCCTGATCTCAGGGCTGTGAGTTCAAGCCCCATGTTGGGTGTAGAGATTACTTAAAAATAAAATCTTAAAAAAAAAAGGGCAAAAACCAAAACATGGAGAGAGGACTTGAATACACATTTTCCCAGCGAAGGCATGCACGTGGCCACCAGGTAGACGACCAGCTGCTCACATCACATCCTGAGGGAAACGCAGAGCAAACCACGAGATGCGTCACACCTGTCAGGAGGGCCAACCTCCCAGGAGACACGGGCTGGCGAGGATGTGGGAAAAGGAACCGCCGTGCGCTGCCGGCGCGAATGCCAACTGCTACAGCCACTCTGGGGAACGGGATGGAGGGTCCTCAAAAGACGAAACCCAGAATTCCCGTGTGATCCAGCAATCCCACTTCCAGCTCCTTATCCGAAGGGAAGACCCCTGCACTCCCGTGTCCGCTGCAGCCTTAGCAGACCAGCCAAGCCACGGAGACGACCCGGGTGTCCGTTGGCGGACGGCTGCATGGAGATGGGTGGGTACGCACCGGCGCGCCCAGCCGTCAAAACCAGTGGAATCTTGCCCCTGGTGACCACACGGATGGAGCGGACGGGGTCATGGCAAGTGAAAGGAATCAGACCAAGACCGTAGGCTGTCACGTACATGTGGAATCCGAGACCGCAGCAGCTAGGGAGCTCAGAACAGATGCGTGGTCGCCACAGGTGGGGGGGTGGGAGTGGGAGAAATGGGTGAACTGGCTTGTTTAAATAAACCGACGAAAGCCACAGGGCACCTAGACATACAGTAACGTAGCAGGGAAACCCGCAGGAGAGCGGCAGGTCTGCACGTCCGCTGCAGCTGCTGGGGCCCTACGGACTCGTGCACGCACGCTTCCTTCCAGATGCTCTCAGATCCCCGCCAGAGGAGAAATCGGTACGCAGGGTGCTTTTGCAAATAACCCTTAGGTCTGTGTATACAATGGACACTGTGTTAATGAGAGCGAACGAAAAGAATGAGAGGTTTTCTTTTTATTTAAAGATTTTATGTATTTATTTGACAGAGAGAGACAGCGAGAGAGGGAACACAAGCAGGGGGAGTGGGAGAGGGAGGAGCAGGCTTCCTGCCGAGCAGGGAGCCCCATGTGGGGCTTGATCCCAGGACCCCGGGACCATGACCTGAGCCGAAGGGAGACACTTAAACACTGAGCCCACCAGGCCCCCCAAGAGGTTTTCTTTTAAAGCCTAGGTGCATGCATTTTTGTTCACCCTTCCTTTAGTGAGTCAAGACTGGGAGTGGGGGCACCTTGTGAGTTCCAATGGTTTCCAGATGGGGTTTCTGGCTTTTTCCCCCCTTCAATTAGTTGTATTACTTGATAAAGCAGTTATATTACCAGGGGACTTTCTTCAAGTACCAATGTCACGATTCTCAAGTCCAAATAAAGCTGAATAGTTTGAAAAAAAAACAAACAAAAACATGAGGCGCCCAGCGGGCTCAGTCAGTAGAGGGCGCCACTCTGGATCTAGGGGGCGGGGGGGGGGGGGGGGTTGTTCCAGCCCCACCTTGGGTGTAGAGGTTACTCACGTAAAAATAAATTCTTAAAAACAAAAAGCAACAAACAAAACCAAAACGAGGCTCACAGACACTGAGAACAGAGGCGGGGAGTGGGCAAAATGGGTGCGGGGGGCCGGAAGGTGCAAACTTCAGCCATCAAATGAGGAGGACCTGGGGCCGGACCGCGCAGCAGGGCATCTACCCAGAACCATCCTGCGTGGTGACCACGGTGCTCATGTCATAATAGGTACAAGTGTGGAATCATTAGGTTGTACACCGAAACTGAGATGTTGTATTCCGATGACACCTCGATAAAAAAAAGGAACAAATTCCACAGTGGGCACCCAAGCCCATGGCCTTTCCCATTTCCACTGCAGATCAGATCTCTTCAGGCCGGTTGTCTTAAGTCCCCGTATAAACACCATTCCTCGTTCTCAGGACATTAACTCACGTTCTCCCTCCCATTTCTTACAGAAATCCTCCTCTCGGAAGTGCTACTGCAGGCATTTGGGCTGTGCCATGGAAAACAGGTCTGGAGTTACTGTTTAGAAAGTTTTAGATGTTACGGGCACCCGGGTGGCGCAGTCAGCTGAGCGTGTGACTCTTGGTTTGGGCTCAGGTCATAATATCAGGGTCATGGGATCGAGCCCCACGCTCAGCAAGGAGTCTGCTTCTCTCTCTCTGTCTCTCCCTCCCCTGTGCTCTCTCTCTAAAATACATAAATAAATCTTTTTTAAAACGTTTAGATGTTAGAGTGGGTCTTACTTAGTTTTTAAATTTTTATTTATTATTTTTTTTTTTAGAGAGGGAGGGGGCAGAGGCAGAGGGAGGGAGAATCTTAAGCAGACTCGACGCTGAGTGGGAAGCCCAATGTAGGGCTTGATTCCATGACCCGAAGATCATTACCTGAGCTGAAATCAACAGTCAGACACTCAACCGACTGAGCCACCCAGGTATCCTGAGGGTCTTTTTTTTAGCATAAAAAAACTTTTTGAAGAAAAGTTTCGGGATGCCTGGGTGGCTCAGTCAGTTAAGCATCTGCCTTCGGCTCGGGTCACGATCCCAGGGTCCTGGGATCGAGCCCCACATCGGGCTCCCTGCTCAGCGGGGAGCCTGCTTCTCCCTCTGCCCCTCACCCCACTCGTGCCCTCTCTCACGCACACGCTCGCTCTAATAAATAAAATCTTTTTTTTTTTCCTTCTTAAAAGAGATTTATTCACCTGACAGAGAGCACAAGCGGGGGAGAGGAGTGGGAGAGGGAGAAGCAGGCTTCCCGTGGAGCACGGAGCCCCATGTGGGGCTCGATCCCAGGACCCTGGGATCATGACCTGAGCCAAAGGCAGACGCTTAACCATTTGAGCCACCCAGGCACCCCTAAATAAAACCTTAAGAAAAAAAAATTCTAGGAAAAGACACTATTCTCTGTTGATGACTTTTGCGTTCTTTTCTGTTGCTACTTTGGCTTCTGAAAAGGACTAAGACTTCACACAGGCGTTAACTGTGGGCCCTCTCAATATACAAACTTCTTCAAAATACGTGCTGAGGTGATCTAATCATAATTTGATGTTTTCTTAGCCCGCCTTGTAAATCAAAGAGCAAAAGCTCTGGGCAGAATTCCGGACGCAGAAGGAACGCACGAGGACCCCCCACCCCAGCGGAAGCCTGCGTCTGGCCAGGGACGGTTCACAGGCGCCAGAACTGCCCGGCAGGGCCGCGCACAAGACACACAGGATTAGGTGCCCCCTGACGTGGTCCAACAGGAAGTTCACAGTGTTACCTCGGAATTATTTTTGTAAAAAAGCAAAACGGAACACAAACCAACCCGCCTAGATCTGTCAGTGCACAGGAAATCCAGGGGACAGAAAAACATCTTAAATACCATTAGGATGCAGTCAGGAAAATCCAGAGACAATTCTGTAGAGAAAACACAGTTTCTTCAAAAAACAAATTGTAAGAAAAACGAAGAGGGAAGAGAAGCCTATAGATTGAGAAAGAACAAGGGGCATCAACGAAACGTTAGGATACAGAACGTGCCGGGGCGCCCGGCTGGCTGTCGCAGGAGCAGGCGACTCGATCTCGGGGTTGTTTGAGCTCCACAGCGGGCGTAGAGGTGACATTAACAGATACAGAACGTGTCTGCACCTTGATTCAGATAAACCAACGGTAAAGAGCTGAGAGGAAAATTTGGACACTGAAGAGATCTGATACTGTAAAATGCTGTCTTAAGATTGTGATTATGGGGCGCCTGGGTGGCTCAGTCGGTTAAGCGGCTGCCTTCAGCTCAGGTCATGATCCTGGAGTCCCGGGATCGAGTCCCGCATCGGCCTCCCTGCTCGGCGGGGAGTCTGCTTCTCCCTCTGACCCTCCTCCCTCTCATGCTGTCTCTCATTCTCTCTCTCTCTCAAATAAATAAATAAAATCTTTAAAAAAAAAAAAAAAAAAGATTGTGATTATGGTCCCAAAAGTGCCCCATCTCTAGAGACTCAGTGGGTACGCAGACACAAAAACGGGAGTCAAACCAACCCAGAGGGAGGAGGGATCCGGGGGGCATACAGGTAAAACAGAGCTGACCACAGGGCAGCAGCTAGGAGTTGGAGGAGGAGTACACCGGGGTTCATTATACTATTCTCTTTATTTTTCGGTATTTTTGAAAATTTCCATAATAAAATAAGCTTTTTAAAACGAGTTTTGTTTTGATAGCGCTACATTAGCAAACATTTAAAAATTTTCTTTTTGAATGAAGACCTCCCAGCAGAAAAATAGAACTTTCTGATGGACCATTAATTGGCACATTAATTAAATCTTCCAAGTTACCTAGAAACTGACAAAGTAAGATATTTTCTAAAAATATGGCACAAATTGCTGAATGTTATACTTTATCCATGAAAGACCACTAAAAGCTGGAAGTTTAAGTAAAAACAGAGAACTCTGACAAATTTTAACTTTAATTCCAGGTAAGAGTGTGGGCTCTGGAGTCAGCCAAATCGAGGCTTGTATTCCAGTTCGGCCGTTTTCTGTCTACAAGATAAATGTCTTCTGGCTAATGGTAACTTCTGTGAGCCTCGGTTTCCAGATCTTTAAAAGTGGGTGTAACAGAATTTCTTGATCACCAAAGCACTTAGTTCAGGGCCTGCCACATAGTAAGTACGCAGTAAATAAATCAGAACAATTCCACTATCCTATTTCATCAATTCTGAATGGACGTTTTCGCCCTCGAGTCCCTCTGGGAATCAGGATGCCTCTCCTAAGAGGGTTTAACTGGCACTTTTTCCTTCCTTCATTGTGTGTAAAATAATGGTGTGTACTGCAAATGGAGAGCACCTAAGATTCGATATAAGGATATGGTATCAATCCTGGGAAATCCGTATTCCCAACTTCTGTTTAAAAATTATCACAAACATAGGATAACCGATTTGAAATTTTAAAAATTTCAAAGTAGGAGCAAAACAGTTCCAACACATCATGAACAGAACAGTTTTGAGACAAATTTTTGTAAAAACTGGTTTATCAATTCCATTTTTGTATAAAACACACGGGAGGACCCTAGCAATCAACACACGAGTGCCGCCACATGGAAAGGTACTTTATCAAACTTTGAGCCTAAGAACGTACAAATGTCTCTTAGCGCGTCTACGGTCATTGTCTATGCTTTTCCATCCGCCTCTTTTAAAAATTCCACATATCCCCATTATTTCTTCTGTCCCAGTTACAGTACAATGACGGGGAGGAAGGGGGTTGGTTAAAACGATGCTCTAAGCGGTTTTCTGCTGTCCCTTCTTTCCAATCAGAGACTTGTGGATGTGCGGGATCACACCTGGAGGGAAACGCACAGAAACACATGAACAACTCAGTGCCTCGACGAAGAGCAACCACACAGAAATGCCAGTCACTGGGGCCTTTCACACGCTGACCCTGTGACAGTACCTACAGCAAGGGCTCCCACTCTTGGGGTCCAGGAACCCCACTAAAACTATGCGAAACCAAGAGCACCCACAGCCTTCAGGAGGTTCTCTGAAGGTGATCCCGCAAGGACTGAGAACCACGGCTCACATCTCACCTGCACTCATCCCGACGCATGCCCTGATCTCAGCCCTGACTTCCAAGGGCAGTACCCTGAGCAGTTTCTCAAGATCATTTCTAAGACACAGTTACGGGGTATGGGAAATATTTTAAACACTAGTTTCAAATATCATGTATGAGCTTTAGCCAAGGAGCTAGCTATAATAAAAGTAGCACTGTATTTGGCTACAAGAAGAAATATGTATTCAGATCAGGATGAACAGAAGAAGCCTTCGTTGTAATGGACCCAACACTGAGGGACTTCGCGCGCGCACGTGTGTGTGTGTGTGTTCTAGCTGACTTCACATGCACTGGCGACCGCTGATCTCACATATGTCATCTTACAAAGGCCAGTGACGAGCGAGGCTGAAGAGGTAATCCTACGTACCACCCCCAGCGATGGTCGCCTTGATAAGAGAATCCAACTCTTCATCACCACGGATTGCAAGCTGCAAGTGGCGCGGAGTGATCCGCTTTACCTTGAGGTCCTTGGAAGCGTTGCCCGCCAGCTCCAGCACCTACGAAGCACCCAGAGAGAGCAGGTCAGAGGGTGAAGGGTCTGAGGATCGGCGGAGACGTGCAATTATAGCAACAAAGACCCTTGCAGCATCCGTACGCGACAGATACATGAACCGACAACACGGGTCTTTCGTGCTTCGGATGCTTTTAGAGGGATCTCCTTACTTCACTGGGCCCTTTTATATCCACTTGCTGTAGGAACACTAGACACTTGAGCAAGAAACCTGCTGCTACAGAAAGAAGGGCGAGGGAGAACACTATCCCTTCGCCGAGATTCTCAGTGTGAACATCTAGGAAAATCATTCTTTTCCCATGTCCCTGTAGTCTATTTTCGCCCAGCCCTTAACGGCTGGGATGTATTTCTTAGTACTCGTAGAAGTTTAAAAACATAATGAAAGTAATTTCTCACTCAGAGTTTTTAACATCTCTGGGCCCTATAATCTGCAGGCAGCATGCTTTCTTCTAGAATGGGAATTTTCAACTAAAAGAATTTCCAAGTCCCAGCTGGCCGTAAAACTGCATCTGTAATTTGTTTTTTTGCCTCCCCGGACTACACCGGCATTATTCAACTCCTGATGGAAGTCCGACAGAAGTAACTCCCCGGAGCCGTGTGGAGACGGAGCGGCGGGAGCCCTGGTGTGCACCGGAAGCCACAGGCACACTTTACAAGCCGCCGGGACCCTACTCCGTTATCCCCTGAGACTCCGGCTGGTCTGGGGGGCGGCCTGGTAGCAGCATCTTTCGAAAGCTCCCCAAGTGATCCTAGTGCAAAGCCAAGGCTGAAAAGTGATTATCCCTGACCTTAGATTCCAGTATATTCTTTACTTCTGCTAATAACTAAACCCCCAAACTTAAGTATCTGGAACATTCTGAGCCAGAAGACTACGCCTCCACACGAGTCAAAGCAGTGTGCCCCTCTTCAAAGTCTGCCGCGAAGCACACGCACACTGGTGTGAGCTGCAGGAGAAAGCGGGGCAGAGGCTCCCCGCTGCCCACACTAAATCCCTGGCCCAGGACCTTACAGAGACGAGACTGTCTGTAGGTCAAGGACTCAGGGAGGCCAACGGAATGGCAGCGGTGACAATACACACATCAAACTTCCATCTTTCAGCCCCGGTCCCAACCACAGCCCTCCTGAGGAAGAACCTTCCTGTTCCACCAGGTTGGCTATATCACCACCACCTGACTTGCCTGCTACTCTAGTTACTTCCCTGGCTTGGGATGTGACTGAAGGAGTTTCGGAGCCTGAGAAGGGGCCGGAATGGAGGCACCGCTGATCCATCACCCAACTATTAAGGATTCATTAACTTATCTTCCGAAATGTCAAACTGACCAAGATACGGCATTTTATGCATACGACCCCACAGAGAACCAAAAGGATCCACTAGGTCTTTTACCAAATTCCTTATCACCATCACATATCTGTGATTTTAAAAAACGTATCATCACACTGGCAAACCCTTACCCCACCCCAAATCTTCACTCACAAGGAGTTTCTGGTCTAACCTCACAAAGATCACACAGCAGTGATACGTACAGTCATGGCTCCCTGTGTTACTAGTGTGGTATTGAGAGTATAGGATGTTCCTTTGCCACATCGCTTAAAAATAGGGATTGCTGACCCTTGTCTGAACAAGAGTACATCAAGGTGCCTTTTGACCCTGGTACTGAGTAACAAGCCGGTACGAGGCATCCAAAAGGGCGTATGTCTTTTTGTTTCGAGCCCCGACTCCATCGGTTCCGGCCCTTCCGAGTGCAGGCCCCTTCCTGACCCCACACACAAGACAGCCCCCCAGCACACCTCCGCAGTGAGGTACTCCAGGATCGCAGCACTGTAGACAGCAGCCGTGGCACCGACCCTCCCGTGGCTCGTAGTGCGAGTCTTCAAATGTCTGTGGATGCGGCCCACGGGAAACTGAAAGACAGACCACCAGGATGGGAAGCACCTGAGAGTCTTAGCCTGTGACCGAAGGCTGAGTAACGGGGGTAACTCAGGAGAGAAGGTAAATTTGGTTGTGCCTATCAGAAGTCAGACCTATCTAGCAACGAACAGTTCCTAGGACCTGTGCATGTCCTAGTAAGGAGCCCCAAATCTTCATGCCACTTACCCTCCGGAGGAGAGAAGAAAAGGTAGAACACCACGAACCAGGAATTCAACCCCAATATGGAGCGTCATAGCCACGGGCAGAGAAACCACGTGGTGCAGCACCCACTGCACGTCCCACGGGGCCTCGTGTCGTGTCAGGATCATTAATCCCTTCACGGAACAGCCTCATGGGACTTCCTCTCCCACCACCTTCCTCAGGCCCCAGCGCCACCCTTCCTTGCTGTTTCAGGAGGTGACCTGATAGCTAAGAAAAACTAACACCATTTTCTCACCGGGACTCTGAGAGGAGGAACTTTCTCAGCTCACAGGGGTCCTTGTGCCGCACCCCTGCGCCCCTGACCGCCCCCACCCCACCCCCACACTGCTCCCCAGCACCGCGGCAGCTCTACCACCTTCCCACTCGCTCCTTTCATCTGCACCTCACTCAAAACAACTCCACGTCTGTGGCAACAGCTCCAGTTTGTCTACATATCTCCTTTCCAAAGGCAAGACTGACTGATTTACGTTTAAGTAGGCGCCACGCCCAGCATGGAGCCCGACTCGGGGCTTGAACTCACCACCTCGAGCTCAAGAGTCGGACACCTAACCGACTGAGCCACCCAGGCGCCTCTCCAAAGGCAAAATTTAAAAGGAAATCCTGAAACCCTAACTTTCCTGTCACCTGTTTTATTCCAATCCAAACCTGGCTTTTGCCAAACATCATTCTTTTCCCCTGCTTCATTCTTCCCCTCCTGCTATCTTTTTTTTTTTTAACATATAATGTATTATTTGTTTCAGAGGTACAGATCTGTGATTGAACAGTCTTACACAATTCACAGCGCTCACCATAGCACATACCCTCCCGAATGTCTGTCACCCAGCCACCCCATCCCTCCCACCCCACCCCCCACTCCAGCAACCCTCAGTTTGTTTCCTGCGATTAAGAATTCCTCATATCAGTGAGGTCATATGATACATGTCTTTCTCTGATTGACTTATTTCACTCAGCATAACACCCTCCAGTTCCATCCACGTCGTTGCAAATGGCAAGATCTCATTCCTTTTGATGGCTGAGTAATAATCCACTGTATATATATATCACATCTTCTTTATCCATTCATCTGTCGATGGACATCTTGGCTCTTTCCACAGGCCAAACATCATTCTTGAAGGTCAGTGGTAACACTTGAACTGCCAAATCTAGTGGCCATTTCTAGATCAAATTCTTAAGGAGGAAAGGCATGGTATTCTGTTTGTTTACACTCCTTCACTAAGTAATCCTGAGCTCCCCCAGAGCAGGCATATTAGGACCTGCAACCCCATTTCTTCGTCAGCTGCAGAGATTACAGAGTTCTAATGGTCTTCCAGTTCAGGCTGGTCTTCAGGCCTTTCTTTCTCTGACTCAAATACCATGTGTTTCTGAGGGTCCACCCGGGTCCTCGTGTTCCTTTCTCATGCTCTACATAGCAAACATCCATAGCATCAACTACCAACTTTACATACATGATCTTAAACTTGTCATTCTTTCGATCACTCCCTCTTGGAAAGGGGGCTCAGATCTATGACTTTTGGATGTCTTTGTGTGTGTTTTGCTGGAACTTCAAATCACTCACCTGAAATTATGTCATAACCTGTTTCTGCCACAAGACAAACTCCTCTGACCCTCAGATTCCGAGCCTTAGGGAAACCTTTCTCCCCTTGCCTCTCAACCCTATGCCTCCCCTTCCCCTCGTGGAGGACACACACACGCCTCCCATTCCTTCCGCCCTGCTCTGGCTCAGGTCTGTGTAACCTGACCCCTAAAAGCACCAAAACAGCCTCCGCGGTCGTCCCGCTGCCACCTGACATTTTCAGGTTTACACGATGCTCTAAAATACAGAATTTACCATCAAGAGTAACTTCACCCCCCTTCCTTCAGTACCCCTGGATCATGTCATCCTCTTGCTCCAAAACTTTCAGTGGCTCACCACAGCCAAGAGGATAAAAGCCCCAACCTTACAGTCTGGCCTTCACACTTTCCTTTTAAAAGGGTCTCTTATATGCAGGGAGTAATTCTCACTCATTCAGAAAATCTTGAGTTTGGGGATTAAGGTTGCAACAACTGAAATATAAGAAGTTTGAAAATATTTAGTGTTTTGAGTACATCACTCCAGTCTGCAACTGAAGCTACTGGGGAAATATTCAAAGGACAAATGAATAGCCCATTATTCTACCCAAGTCTATCTCATCCTCAGAGTTACCTCTATCTCATCCTCAGAGTAACCATACCACTGCAGATACCTTCTCCAAAAGAAAAATCGAAGCAGACTTATTTTAATGTGATACAATTTATAAAAGAGCCAGGAACATACTTACGATCTAGAAGTAACAGATTTTAAGAGAGCTAAATCACAGAGTTCGTTTAAGGTCATTTCACAACTTGTTTTCATTTAGAAGAATACGAAGTAAAAGACTGTTGTTTTAGGATTTAAATTTAGACCAAATAATCTCATTAAAAGGCCAGCAATACAAGTACATTTTCATAGTTAATGAAACATCTATGGGTCCTGAATCACAACAGTAAAACTAATTTAATAGTGAATTACGAGAGCATCATTTACCTGCAGACCGGCTCTCTGGGAGCGAGACACTGCCTTAGCCTTGGCCTTCCCACTGTCCTTTCCGGCTTTGCCTCCAGCCTAAGTGAAAAAAAGGTCCAGGTGAAGAGTTGAAAATGCTATTTCAAAAATATTTGGGAAACAATTTCTTCCAGTTTTACCTCAGGTAGTTAAAAAAAACTCTAGGTGATCTCCTTCCTCAATTTCAGATATACATGTGTTATATCACCATTTATTAATTCATATAATCATGATGTCAAACCTTAAATATCTATTTAAAATGAGGTTCCTAAAAGTTAATTTAGGTTAAATTTAACCCTGAAGAATCTTCATCAAGTCAATATAACTTTTATGCTGGAAATACTTCATAATGAAATATTTTAAAGACATTTAAAAAAAGTTAACATGTATCATTTCCACAGAAATAGTCAGAAGTTAGCTATCTGGGGAGAGAGGGAAAAAAGCACCTTAAAAAAACCAAACCCTCAAAAACTTACTCTGGGAAACAGCACGTGACCCAGCAATCCCACCCCGGGTCTCCACCCACAGGACTGAAAGCAGGGGCTCCGACCGCGCACGTCCAGACAGAAACGGCCGAGTCTCTGGAGGTAGGGAGTGCAGTGCACGCGTAAAATGGACGAGTGCTCAGCTATGAAGAGGACATTCTGGCACCTGCTCGGACACGGACAAACCCTAAAGCCATGGCCCTAAAGGACAAATACTGTTGATGCATCTTACAGGAGGCCCCTGGTCCCAGCCAGAGGGACGCAGAGAAGGGTGGTTGCCAGAGGCTGGAGAGGAGCCGCAACAGAGGCTTAGTGCGTAATGGGAGCAGAGTTTCACTGGGGGAGGAAGGAAGAGCTCTGGAGATGACTGGCAGTGCCGGCTGCGTAACAACTGAATGGACTTAACGCCCCTGACTGGACACTGAAGAGTGGCTAAAATGGCAAGTTTTGTTACGTGTATTTGCTGCCAGCTTACACCAAAAGGGTCAAACAAACCCTACTATCAACAGCTAGCAAAAGAAATATTCAAAACGTCTTACAAACAGGACATCGTCCAGAGACGCAGGGGAAAGTATGCAGCCATTTCAACAAATGAGACGCGGTGTGTGCGATACAGAACCCCCGCAACAGATTTCTTCGAGAAAAAGGCGGAGCATGTGCGAGGGCAGTGAGCTCCTACTTCTGCAACACGGGGCACTGCACACACAGGACGTGTGCACGTGCGTTTCCGGGAGGTGGCAGCGAGTCCGACAAGTCAGGGGCCTCTGGGGAGGGGACAGCGAGAAGCCGCCTGGCAGAGAAACCCAGGTTCTCTTCTGGACTGCGATTTCACCGGCCCAATCCGATACGGCTTCAGTTTAAAAAAAAAGCTGCTTAAAACGTAAAATCAGTTTACAAGATGGGCCAGCTGTCTCGGGGAGTGGAGCGAAGCTTTGGGCCCGCAGATCCTTCCTAATGCGCGTTCCTTAAGAGAATTTGCGAGCTACCAAAATCAATCGCACACACTCCGCCCAGTTGCCTGTCGCAGTGGTTTTTCGTTTGTTTCTTCTCAGTCGGTTTAACGTTTAGCTCCCCAAACGCTGTTAGGTTAGCAGGTATTCGGAGCAGGAAACACGTCTACAAACTACTCCTTCCTTACGCTCGGTCCTTCCGCGACAGGGAAGGCTGGGGCGCCCCGCACACCTGAGCAACTCCCGCCCGCACGGCTACACAGGAGGAGGACCCGTGTCATTTCGGGTTTCTGGCTTCGGCTGACACTGAGCTCCTCACTCGCGCGGCCGACACCGAAAGCGCTTTAGCCCCGGAGTCAGAAGTTTACAGCGACGGCCGCCGTCCCCGGGCCGGGCCAGGAGGGACGAGCGAGCTCCCATCACGAGCCGCCACCTGCCAGAGCCCGAGGGGACTCTCGTCACGCGGTGCCAGCCGCGGACCCGCGGTGTGCGCTGTCCCACTCGCTCGGAAAGGCAGCGGGCACCGAGCCGCAGAGACGCAGCGGCCCGCGGAGGTCCGCGCCGGGTCGGAGGGGCCCGGCCGGCCCGACACCCGCCCGGGGCCGCGGCTCAGCAGCAAGCCCACAACTCGCCGCCGCGGCATTTGTAGCTCCCGAGACGGGCCCGCGCGCTTGGCCGCTGGCGGAGGGACGCGGGTCTGCGGCGCTGCCCGGGGACACCGCCGAGAGGCTGCCCGCCCGCCCGCCCGCCCGGGACACAGGCCGGCCTCACGGCCCGCTCCCCTCTCTGCGCGCCGGCGCCACGGCGGGCGGGGCGGCGACGCCTCAACAGGTAGCGGCGCCACCCGCCGCCGCCGCACGGCCGCCACCCTCACCATGGTCTCGGCCGCTCCCGCCCTCGCTCCCGCCGAGCCGCCGCCGCCGCCGCCGAGCCGCCACCCCGCAGCACCGACCGCCGCCGCCGCCGCTGCCGCCGCCGGAGCCCGGACAATAACCGGGGCCCGCTCCGCACCGCCCCGGCCAATCCCCGCTCGCCTTGCTGGTTTGAACCCCGGCGGCCGCCCAATCGTGCGACCTCTTCTAGCCAGGCCCCGCCCCCGGCACCTCCTCCCTAACGGCTGTTTGTTTTTGCACACGGCACGCGGGGGCGGGGCCTCCAGCCCCAACACCGACGCGCCTGTGTGCGGGCGGGGGCGGGGCCACGCGCGGCTCTCGGCCTGTCTCCAGGGCTCCAGCCCGACGAACGGAGGGGCGGGCCAATGAGGGCGGACGGCTGTCGGTAGCCAGCCAATGAGAACACCGCCCGCGAGCAGGGAGGCGGGCCGCCGTGAACGACGGCGGGGTTAGCCAATGGGTGGGGCGAGCGGAGGTGGCGGTGGCTTTCCCGCGCGCTCTCTGCGCCCGCTCTGCGGCCGGTGAGGAACGCTTGGGACGCCAGCGACGGGGGGCCTCGCTTGTGCGCGTGCTTCCCGCAGGCCGAGGCCCTCGGTGGCGGGCGTTCGGGTCCCGGCGGCGCCCGAGCGCGGACAGAACGCGGACACCGGAGTGCGGCCGGCCGCCCCAGGACCGGCCCCTCCGGGTGGTCCTGCCGTTATCCTTCCGCGCGCGCGGCGCCCTGCGTCGGCCTTTGTCCCTGCTACGCCTGCCGCCTCCTCCGGCGTCCGCCGGGGGTTCGCTCCTGCGCCTGCGGGGCGGGCACGGGGGGCGGCGTCCGCGCCGCCGGCGGGACCCGGAGGTTTCCGTGGGGGCGACCTGTGGCCTCCGGGGTGGGGACGGGGTGTGGGCCCGGCATCCCGGGGCAGGTGCCCGCGGTGTCCCGGCCCGCCCCGCGCCCCTCCCCCGCGCACCTGCAGACTCCGCCCCGGAGACCCGACCTGTCGCCTCGCTCCCTGGGTGTGTGGTCCGCGCAGGGCACCTCGTTGTCCCACGGCCGTCCCACGCGCGGGGTTTGGGCGAGGCCAGGTGCGCAGCCTGGGCCCGCACGGACCTCCGCTCGCCGCCTGCTTCGCGGCGGGGTTGTGCGACGGGGCGCCCTGGAGGGACACCCAGGCCGGCGGGAGAGGGACGCGTCTGTCCGCTCTGAGCGGCACGCGAGCAACGCTCTGCTCCTTCCAGGGCCGCAGCCGAATCTGTTCTCCCAACACCCGCAAAACCGGCCTGGCGCGCCTCCCGCCCCCGGGTCCTTCCCCGGGGCTCTAAGGTTCTGCTTTTCGTTCTTCAGGGTGACTAGCTGCGAGTTGTCAGCGGCTTAGTTCACCCAGCATCAGGTGACAACTCTGTGTCCAGTTAGCAACCCTTTACATCCTCTGTACAGACAGCGTGGTGTTTTCTGGAAACTGACGGACCTTGACTGATACGCACAGGATATGTATGTTTGTAATACTTTATTACGAAAAGTTTTAAATGGAGACACCTGGGTGGCTCGGCAGCTGAGCGTCTGCCTTCGGCTCAGGTCACGATCCCGGGGTCCTGGGATCGAGCCCCGCATCGGGCTCCCTGCTCTGCGGGGAGCCTGCTTCTCCCTCCGTGTGCTGCTCCTCCTGCTTGTGTTCCCTCTCTGACAAATAAATAAAACCCTTAAAAAATAAGTTTGTTTAAAAAGAAGAAAAAGTTTTAAACGTATGCAAAGGTCGAGTGAATAGTACAGTGAACTTGAAGTTCTGCTCACACAACTAGTGACCATGGACTCCTGGCCACTTTATTTTAGATTCACATTTACATCTGCCCCACCTCTAGCTGGGTTACCTTGAAGCAAATCCAAAAGAAAAGCAAAGGAGCAACAAATGTTTCGGCAGGAAAACAGTTTCCTTACAAAAACCTCCAGTCACCTTGAATTTGTGCAATGCGCACGCATTGTTTCCTTGCACAATAAAACACAAAAGAAGAGCTAACTAAAAGCAAGCAGAAGGAAGAACATGATACAGATTTGAGAGGAAGTGGAGAATAAGAAAAACAGCAGAACGAGATCAATGACGCTAAAAGTTGGTTCTTGGTAAAGATCAACAAAATTGATAAACGTTCGGCTAGACTAAACAAAAAAAAGAAAAGAGGATCCAGATTAGTGATATCAGAAGTGAGAGAGGGAAGATCACTACCAACCTTACAGAAACAAGAAGGACTATCGGGGAATGTTTTTTGGACAACTGTGTGCCCCTAACCTACATGAAATGGGCAGAGTCCTGGGAAGATATAAACTCCCAAACCAGACTCCAGAAAACAGTAGGAAACCTGAATAGACGTATGACAAGTAGAGAAATTGAATTAGTAATTTAAGATCTTCCTACAAAGAAAAACCTAGTCTTCACTGTTGAATTCTATCAGAAGAATTAATACCCATCCACCACAAACTCCTCCAAAAAATAGGAGGGGACACTTTCCAATTCATTATTGGAAAGTCCCAGTGTTACCCTGGGACTAAAGTAGGACAGAGACCCTATGAGAAAAAAAAAAATCTCACACACCAATCTCCCTTACAAATATAGAGACAAATTCCTCAACTTGTGAGAACAGACTCAGCCACATGTAAAAAGGCTTATATCCCAGGAATGCAAGGTTGGTTTGACATAGGAAAATCAATGCAATATGCCATATTAGTAGAATTAAGGACAAAAACCACATGATCATCTCAATAGAGGCAGAAAAAGCATTTGACAATATCCAGCACCTTTCATCATAAAAACACCCAGCAACGAAGATTAGAGGGGAACTTCTTCAACCCGACAGAGGCCATCTGGAAAAACCATCGCTAGTACCATACTTACTGGGGGTGACTGATGCAAAACCCACACTTCTTGATTTTAAAACTTACCATGGGGCGCCTGGGTGGCTCAGTTAAGCATTTGGCTCAGGTCATGATTCAAGGGTCCCGGGATCAAGTCTCGAGTTGGGCTCCCTCCTCAGTGGGGAGTCGCTTCTCCCTCTGCCCCTCCCCCACTTGTGCTCTCGCTCACTCTCTTTCAAGTGAATAAATAAAAATATTTTAAAATAAATAAAAAATAAAACTTACCACAAGGCTGCAGTGATCGAGATGGTTCAGTGCCGACATAGGGTAAACAGATCAGTGGTATCGACCAGAGTCCGTCTCTGGTCGCTCCGTATTTGACAAGGGCTTCGAGACGATTCAATGTGCAAAGCACAGTTTTTCAAGAAACGTTACTGGAAGCTGCCTGAAGAGAATTTGTTTTCTTTTTCTCATTCAGTCATTCACATAGAAATGCATTGCCAGGAAATGAATGAACATTCAACAATGAATTATTTAGGGTGAGCTGTGGGTTGGCTTTTGAATATTCTTTGGTATTTTCTAAATTGTGTTCCTTGGCTATGTGTCAGCTTTATAAGTGCCTTTATAAAAAATGCATTTAAAAATACTTCAATTTTACATGGGGGAGAAGTAAAATAAAAAATTAATGTGATAATAGAACGACTACATTTTTCAAGAGTTAAAACTCACGCAGCCTTAAAATTTCAGGGTCTGCTCTGTGCCAGACACCATCCTAATGGTAAGTACCTTCTATACATGCTTTTTAATCCTTATAATAAAAAGCAAAGTACAATCTGGGATCCTCATTTTATATGCGAGAAAGATCCAGAAAGGCCATGTGACTTGTGTCATCTGTAAGTGGTCTCTGATTCTTTTGACTGTTTACCAAATTTTAGTGCTACAACACGGAGACCCTCTCAATTTCAGTCTATTGCAGGACAGAATATACATTTAAATTTAAAATAGGAATTCCACTAATAGAGTCTGTCCACCAGTTGAGATATTCTAGAGTGCTCTGCCAATATTTAATTTGCTCATTCTTCCCTTCCTTCTGAAGGGACCACATTCACTGTTTTCCGGTTTCCCAGTGTGACTTCCCAATAATTGCAACTAAGAGTTTCAAAAGCTGAAGTTCCTTTCCTTTTTTTTTTTTTTACCAGCTAAAATGGATTTCTTTGGAAATAGCGGAGAATGACGATTCAGGACATAACAAAAGCTGAAGTTTATTACCAATTCATGCAGCAAATGCTTGAATGAATGGTTTCCAACTGATTTTGGACAAAATACCACCAAAATTTAGAGGTCTCGTTTACAAGAAAAAAATGTCAATTCAGTATACGTTGATTTTCAACAGCTCATGGCTCAAACTTTTTTTTTTTTAAGATTTTATTTATTTACTTGTCACAGAGAGAGAGACAGCTAGAGAGGGAACAGGAGCAGGGGGAGTGGGAGAGGGAGAAGCAGACTCCCCGCTGAGCAGGGAGCCTGATGCGGGACTCGATCCCAGGACCCTGGGATCACGACCTGAGCCGAAGGCAGACGCTTAATGACTGAGCCACCCAGGCACCCCTCAAACATTTCTAAAATAGGATGTTGAACAACAAAGAGAGAACACCCACACCGCTGTGCTCAAGGGCTTGTTAGGTTCAACATTCACTGTTTCACAAAAATTTTGTAGTTTAGCTGCTCTGAAACCTGTTAAAAGTTGGAGACTATTCTGTACTTTTTTTTGGTAAGACTTTATTTGTCAGAGAGAGTGAACAGCACAAGCAGGGGGAGCAGCAGAGAGAGGGAGAAGCAGGCTCCCCACTGAACAGGGAGCCCGATGCAGGGCTCAATCCCAGGACCCTGGGATCAGGACCTGAAGGCAGACGCTTAACTGACTGAGCCACCCAGGTGTCCCTATGGTGTAGGTTTGAGTCAGGAGGCTATCACAGCTCGCTTAGACACCTTATGAGTTATGTGCGTGCCACGTCCAATTCCGAGTGCACTTATGCTCCATAGATTTCTTCATTTTTGCACCACTAGGCTCCAGCCAGCTGTGCATTCCTATTACCACAAGAACAATTTCATCTTAGTCGTTGGACTCTTTTTTTTTTTTTTAAAGCTAAGCTTTTTGCCCAGTGTGGGGCTCGAACTCATGACCCTGAGATCAAGAGTCCCATGGTCTGCCCAGGAGCCAGGCAGACGCCCCAGTTGTTGAACTTTTAAACTGATTTCACAGTAACATTCAAACGATATCAGATGATTTCACCGTCAGCATTGATCATAAGGACTGAGTGAAAATTTGAACCTTAGGAGAACTGATAAAGTTGCTGATTCTATTTGAGCCAGGTCAAGGCACTGGTTGACCTGGCATCACGTGGCTGGATATGGTTCTGCTGAAGTCGTCTACGTATTAACAGCTATCCTTGTCTCTGGGCAAAGTTTATTTAAAGTGACTGCTAATTTTTGAAGTTGAGGCTGCAGATTCATGTGTCCTGGTTTTCCAGCCATTGAACTTGCTAGGACGCTAAGGTCAACAAAACTTCTCTATAAGTTACATGTGGAAATGGACACTCAGTATTCACTCAGTTTTCGTTAGATACACACTTTTTTTTTTAAAGTTTACTTAAGCGATTTCTACGCCCAATGTGGGGCTTGAACTCATGACCCTGAGATCAAGAGCCACATGCTCTACCAAATGAGCCAGCCGGGTGCACCATTAGATACATACTTTTAATTTTTTTAATAGAATTTATTTATTTATCAGAGAAAGAGAGAGAGAGAAAGCACAAGCAAGGGGAGGGGCAGAAGGAGAGGGAGCAGCAGATTCCCGCGGAGCAGGGAGCCCGATGCAGGAGTTGATCCCAGGACCCCGGGATCAGGATCATGAGCTGAGCCGAAGGCAGACGCTTAACCGACTGAGCCACCCAGGCGCTCCAGATACATACTTTTTAAAGCTCACTCTTGCTGGAAGTTTATCGTGAAATAGAAAAGTATTATAAAAAATGGTTAGTTACAGATTTCCACCACACCCTAACTGACAAAGCCACTGTAGCAAGAACATTTGGGGTTCCCTCTGTTCGCAGCTCAAACACCCACCACCTAGGATTTCCTGCTGACCCCAGACGGCAGGCTCCGCACCGCCTCCCGCCACCTGACAGAGCGGCACCTGTTTGTAACCACCCCAGGGCGAACGCCCTCCCCACGGGCCTGACGGGGACGTGCTCTGTTGGGTTTGGAAAGGGTCAGGCACAGAGAAGGTCACTGCTGGTCTCTTCTCAACTTTAACACTGTGGTCAAGCGCGCACTGTATCTGATGCACTCGGTCCCAAATCGGGACAAGCTAGGGGTCCCCCAAGCTCATGTCTTCTCACTCTAATAAAAGTGGAAATAGTATCCTGTAACACATGACAACTGCTGGGCAACGTGGGGGGAGGGGGGGCGCTGAGGTGACAGGCAGCACGGGACGGTCCAGTCCAGGGCAAGTGTCACCACGGGAGGATGGGGACAGATGGGGACAGAAGGGAGCAAGACTTCAATCTGCTTTTTGTATTATTTTGAAACGTGTTATCTATTTGAAAAGGTAGACTCAAAAAAGAAAAAAAGCAAGACATTAGGGGCACCTGGGTGGCTCATTGGGTTAAGCGTCTGCCTTCGGTTCAGATCATGATCCCAGGGTCCTGCGATCGAGCCCCACGTCGGGCTCCTTGCTCAGCAGGAAGCCTGCTTCTCCCTCTGCCTGGCCCTCCCCTAGCTTGTGCTGTCTCTCTCTCTCTCTGACAAAGAAATAAAATCTTAAAAAAAAAAAAAAAAAGCCAGACGTCAAACTGTATCAAATGCCAAACATCTGTTCATTTAAAAAGAAAACCCGCTGGCCTATAATTCCTTTTTAAAACGATCAAAAATCTGAGCCTCCTCAAATTTGACTTGTAGTCAGTGAAAAGACCCCCCCAAAAAATAAATAAATAAGGAAATTGTTTTATTATTCCAAATAAAATCTTTTTCAGCTTGCCGTAAAGGAAAAGGTTAGGAATACGGTTCAACAGAGACATTTGGCCACAAATGAGTGGTGACACAGTGGCCAAGGGGCCCAGTGGCCATGCATTTATCACAACTGTGGCCAGGATGCCCTTGGGGTAGAGCCCTAGAATCGGGATTGCTGGGCCAAAGGCCAAGTTCTCAGGTGATCGTGCTGGATCTCGCCAGACCCTTCCAGGGGGGTCGTGCGCTTCCACAGTGATACCCACAGAATCACCAGGGCACTTCGTTGTCAGACCGTCGCTGAGAAACAGCAGCTCAGGTAGCTTTACTTTGCATTTCTCTTATTAGGAGGGAGATTACTTTCATAGAATTATGGACCCCTGGTGGCACTTTTTTCTTTGACTTGTCTGTACCTATTTCTTATTTGTGTGTGATTTGCTTTTACCTTCATGCATCCAGAATCCCCAGGCCCCAGATAGAGTCCGGAAAACGGCTGTGGCAGAACAGTGCTGTTCTTAACCGTGGCTGCCCTTGGGCCATACCCAAGTCTAGAAGGCCCCGAAACGGCCCTAGCTCAGGGCGCCGAAGCATGACTCGTTCCGAGAGCCACTCAGTTCTTCTTCCGGGAGCCTGGCTCAGTCTGGCGGGCTGTAACTGGAACGTGTTACAGTTTGGCAATCATCTTTCATACGCGTTGAGATTTAACAGCGGGGGAGTACCTTCTTCCGCGCGAAGGGGAAACGTGCTCCTTGCTGCAAAGTGAAAACATGTCAAGTCCTGCTTGCTGAGTCCTGGGAGGACGCGGTTTGTGGGCTTGGCAGGTGCTCGGCCAGGCTGACTGTGGGCTTAATGCCCCTGCCTGTGTCCCCAGCCCCGCTCTAGAATGCGCCCTTGTCGCCAGCTGAGGCCTGGCCCTTGGAGGGTGGGTGAGAGCAGCTTTTCGGGGAAACCGAAGGGCTGGCTCCCTCCAAGTGTGGGCTTTGAAGGCGAATGGCAGGGACAGCGTAGAAACCCGCAGTGAAAAGCCCTGGCGTCCCCCCAGACTTGTTTTATCCCAAGTCCCATCCACAGAACAGAAAACTGTCAGCTGGGGAGCCTGGGTGGCTCAGCCTTTAGCGTCTGCCTTCGGCTCGGGTCATGATCCCGGGGTCCTGGGATCGAGCCCTGCATTGGGCTCCCTGCTCGGCGGGAAGCCTGCTTCTCCCTCTCCCACTCCCCCTGCTTGTGTTCCTGCTCTTGCTAACTCTCCCTCTGTCAAATAAATAAATAAAATCTTAAAAAAAAAAAAAAAAAGAAAACTGTCAGCTGCCAGGGTCTGGAAGAGGTCAGCAGGTGTATCCAAAGCAAGCTCAAAAAAAAAGCAAAGAAAAAACAAAGCAAGCTCGCAGCCTCCCCGGGAAAGGCATGGTGTCAGCTGGGCCGACAAATGAGACCCCCCTGTCTCGATGAGTCACTTGCCTGAGTGACATCCCCAGCTGGGTTTTCACAGCCAGGAAACAGCAGCTGCTGCCCTGGAACATTCCACACTGCTAACGGCAGCTCTGCTCCCCACACACTGAACTAGGCATTACTGGGGACACGATGTGCATATTCATAAAGGCTCTCTCTGAATTCTAAGCCAAAGCTTCAAGGTCAGAAGCAGCTAGACGTAAGTACGGTCGGGAAACACTCACTGTAGGACGCAGAATAAAGAAAAAGGAAAAGAAAAAGAAAAGAAGGAACAAATCTTCTCGTTCCTAAACTGCACAGTAGTCTCATGACACGAAGCACAGGGCCGCCGGAGGCCTGCATGCAGGTGAGCATCACTCCATTTCACAACTTCTTACTTGTGAATGCCAGTTGTTCGCCTGAAATACACACAAAGTCGATCGGAAACGCAACCAGCAAACAATTGCTCCATTCCTCAGAGCTCACGAAATAAAGACACTTTTCTCTCAACTCCAGGGGCTCAAAAGTTTTTGTTTTGCCACTAGGGAAGACATGCCCATGCCTGACTCAATGGACCCTAAAATCATGAGAAAATGGGTTGCTTTTCAATTCAATTTCTGCATCAGAGGTCGCTTTGTGACCCAGAGTAACATATAACACACAAGGGATGGCCATTAATGCACCTACCGAGGTTCTGCGTCGTTTCACCTGGTGAACTAATACCACGTGTTTTCAATATGCGTCTGGGGGGCTCAGTCGGTTAAGTGTCTGCCTTCGGCTCAGGTCATGGTCCCAGGGTCCTGGGATCGAGCCCTGCATCAGGCTCCCTGCTCTGTGAGAGGCCTCCTTCTCCCTCTCCCACTCCCCCTGCTTGTGCGCTCTCTCTCCAATAAATAAATAAATAGTCTAAAAAAAAAAAACATACACAAATGTGATGGGCACTTACCACTGCCGAGATTTTAAGAAATTATCAACATTTTTCAAAAGGACACATGCTGAATTGTTTACCAATAGTTACCTTTAAGGAGTGGGTTTGGAGAAAGAGAGAACATTCATTTTTGTTTCTTTATTTTATTTATTTATTTATTTACTTACTTACTTATTTTTATTTTTTTTATTTTTTTTTAAAGATTTTATTTATTTATTCATGAGAGACAGAGAGAGAGGCAGAGGGAGAAGCAGGCTCCCAAGGAGCAGGGAGCCCGATGTGGGACTCGATCCCAGGACCCTGGGATCATGACCTGAGCCGAAAGCAGACGCTTAACCATCTGAGCCACCCAGGCGCCCTTTACTTACTTACTTATTATTTTTTAAGAGCACAAGCAGGGGGAGAGGCAGAGGGAGAAGGAGAAGCAGACTCCCCACTGAGCAGGGAGCCCAATGCAGGACTCGATTCCAGGACCCTGGGATCATGACCTGAGCCGAAGGCAGACGCTTAACGACTGAGCCACCCAGGCGCCCCTGGAGATTTTAATTGCCAAAAAGATGCCCACCGGTTATGAGGGTGCTGAATAAATGAGCAAAGGACAGGACGATTTTGAGGGTGGGACAGTCTAGGAGGGCTTCCTGGCAGAGCCTGGGGAGGGAGAAGTCGGGGAAGCCCCAGCAAGGCTGTGTCTGAGCCAGGCCCCCACCCGCGGCTTCAGTCCACACCCCCAGCTTCTGGCCTGTGGTCCAGCCCTGGGAAGCCTGCGGTGCCCTTGAGTAAGGGACCACTGCCTGTTCTTATTTATTCACTTGACTGTTTCCTGATTTGACACCTAGGATGGGAAAAAAGATAAAATAGCATAAAAGGGGCCATTTTCAGGTCCACTTGCTCTTCCCACTGGCTTCCTATGAAGGCTCCAATCCACTCGTGCAATGTGACTTTGGAACCATTTGTGTTCTGGGAGGGAAACCATGATTTTAAGGTCTAGAGCGAGCTGGTGGTGCTCACAGTTGAGTTGGGCTCACCCTGATAAAGGCCATAGCATTTTCTTTCTGGGTCACTGAAACGGATGAACCCAATCAGCACAGTTTTCTTTTTAACTTTGGGGACCTGTTTTTTTTTTTTTTTTTAAAGATTTTATTTATTTATCTGACAGAGAGAGAGAGAACAAGTAGGCAGAGACAGGCAGAGGGAGAGGGAGAAGCAGGCTGCCTGCTGAGCAGGGAGCCCGATACGGGGCTCGATCCCAGGACCCCGGGATCATGACCTGAGCCAAAGGCAGACACTTAACCGGCTGAGCCACCCAGGTGCCCCTGAGGACCTGTTTTAATTTTGTTCTCAGACACCATACCCTGAGGACATTGATGAGTGCGACCCACAGTTTCTGGTCGGCTGCTTCCCTGTAGGAACCCTAGGAGGTCCTGCAGACCTTGGTGGGGCACTCAGGGCTCCCAACATGGGAATGGGGCAGCAGCGCAGAGAACTGGCTTAGATGTGTGCTCACTCCCCGCCACTAATGAGCTCGGAGGCCTGAACCGGGCCCGAGTCTGCACCGAGTCACCTCCGGCGTGGGGATTACCTTCTAGCTTGGATGCTGCTGTCTCCTGCAAGGAGTGAAGGCCCGGGCCCATCTTGATGGCTGGCTGATGGCTGCTTCCCAGCTGCGGGGACTGGATCGGTCGGGCCCCAGGGGAGCCCCTCCGTCGCCTCTCTCCGTGGCAGGCAGGGCGCGGGGCGGAGAGCAGAGGCACCCGGCGCATCACGTGGAGTCCTACCCCCACCCCCCGCAGGTGCGCTGGAGCACCTCCCGGGGCCCAGGGAGCGGCTCCCCCCTGCTTCCCGCCTCTGCCGCCCATGCTGGGCCCCCGGCCCCCACCAGGGGTCTGCCGAGGGGCGTCTGGGAATCTGAGACGCACAGGCTTTCCCTAAGGGGGGAGATGCGCTGGCTGCAGCCGGTCCTGCCCTCCAGGGACCCAGGAGCGGGACTGGACCTCGTTCTCCCCCAAAGCTCCCCACTGTTCTCACTGCGCCCCGGACCTCGTCTTCTGCAGCCGGGGCCGCGCCTGCACGTAGGGGCTCGCGACGACCAGTGAGTGGCCACAGTCCGCTGCAGATTCCAGTAGCGGCCACCAGGTGGCTTCTCTGGACGCCAGACCGGCGGGGACCCCGAGGTTTTTGTGTTGGATACTCGCCCAGAGCCACACTGCCAGCGTGTGAGGAGCCAGGGACAGAAGCTAGCTCATGGCACCCGAAAGGCCCACTGTTCTCCCTGCTGGTCACAGCGCGGTCCTGTCCCTGCACCCGCCGCTGCCCTTGGGAGCTCGCCAGGGGTGCAGCGTCCCAGGCCCCACCTCGAGAGCAAGCAGGAGCCCCGGCCTCCCCGGGGAGGGCTGCCCCCTGCAAACCCTCCCGAGGAGCTGTCGTTTCCGGGTGGGTGGACGTGCGGGCAGTTGAGGCAGAGCGGTCACGGGGTAAAGCCAGTCCGGGGACCGCTGTGCCACCCTGAGTTTCTTTAGTTTTCCTGCAGCAGAGATTCCTAGCCCTCTTCCTGCGGTTCCCTGAGATCCGCAGGCCGCCGGTTCGCATCCCCGACTCAGGAGGCCCACCGGGGGGCTTAAAAAGGTAGAGAACAAAGCGCAAAGGACACCCTATGTCTGCGTCCCAAAGACTCGGGTGCAGGAGGCCTGGGGCTCCCCAAGGGGGTCTGCAGTGAGGGCCAGCGACACCATGGGGGTGGGCGCGGAGGGGGTATTCCATGGCAAGAGCCTCTAACTCTGCCGGAGATCGCCGGGGCGCCGGGGTGGGGGATAGCGGCGCTAGTCTCCACCCCATCCGCCACCTTCAGCAAGAGGGCCACTGGGGTCCCTGAGTCAAGACCACACTCCCAGGCCACAGCCGTGCTTGCCCCTCACCTCCCTCTCACCAGCTCGCCTTCTCCAGAGGCTCCATGGCTGGTAGCCCACAGGGTGCGTACTTTTAATTTTGTCTTAAAATTAAATGTCTAAGATGCTAAGTATCAGTTGATACTGGCCTGGGGGGGGGGCGCTGACTTAGGTAGGTGTAAAGGGGTTTCTTTTCTTTTCTTTTCTTTTTTTAATTTATTTATTTGACAGAGAGAGAATGAAAGAGAGAGCACATGAGAGGGGTTCGGGTCAGAGGGAGAAGCAGACTCCCTGCCGAGCAGGGAGCCTGATGCGGGACTTGATCCAGGGACTCCAGGATCATGACCTGAGCCAAAGGCAGTCGCTTAACTAACTGAGCCACCCAGGCGCCCCTCTTTTTTTTTTTTTTTAAGATTTTATTTATTCATTTGAGACAGAGAGAATGAGAGACAGAGAGCATGAGAGGGAGGAGAGTCAGAGGGAGAAGCAGACCCCCCGCCGAGCAGGGAGCCCGATGCGGGACTCGATCCCGGGACTCCAGGATCACGACCTGAGCCGAAGGCAGTCGCTTAACCAACTGAGCCACCCAGGCGCCCTATTTTATTTATTTTTAAAGATTTTATTTATTTATTTGAGACAGAGAGAATGAGAGAGAGAGAGCACATGAGAGGGGGGAGGGTCAGAGGGAGAAGCAGACTCCCCGCTGAGCAGGGAGCCCGATGTGGGACTCGATCCCGGGACTCCAGGATCATGACCTGAGCTGAAGGCAGTCGCTTAACCAACTGAGCCACCCAGGCGCCCTGTAAAGGGGTTTCTGAGGCCAAAAGGTTTGGGAACCCCGACTGGGATCTAGGATGTAAGTTTTTCCTTCAAGGCCGGGGAGCACTGGCCTAACCCACTCCCTGGGCCATCAGCTGTGACAGTCGAGGGGGGACCCAGGGAAGCAGGTTCTCACCACCACTGGGAAGGTCGGGGCCTAACAGCCAGAAGGCCAGGAACAGAAGTGACAAGTGGCCTGTCTGGGACATGGACCGAAGCAGCAAACTAACGTGCAACCCTGACTTCCTCCAGATGCTTGCGAACCACAAAGGGTCTTGCACCCCCGAGGGCTCTGGGACTCGCGAGCTATCGTCCCTGTCTTCCCCACGAGAGCCAAGGTGGCTTCTGGGTCCTTCCAGGAGGGAACTCGCCCGTTCCAGACCCACCCGTGAGCCCAGCGGGCTGAGTGGTCCTTCCCTCCCCGTCACCACCTGGTTCCTGAAATCAGAGACGCCAGCACACGGTTGTCATTCACTTTTCCGCATACTTTATTTGTTACAAACATACAATTTTTAAATATAGACTGTAAAACTCCATTTGCAAAATCTGCTATTGTAAGGAGTGCACACCAGCAGTAAGGATTCTTCAACTTTTGTCTCTGTGTTTGTCAGTTTTGCTAGTTAGTGGTCAACACGGGCCGCGCCTGCCAGGCCTGTCGGAAGCTTCGGGCGGTGCCCGCGTGGCAGCCTTGCTCGAGTCCACGCCGACTGGCGCCCGAGCTCCCACCTCCAGGCCGGGAGCACGACAGCCCGTCTACACCGCTTCTGAACGGCTTCCAGGAAGTGTGATTTCTGAACGGCACTGCACCTCACGGGCCCGTTTGAATCGCCCACGCAGCTGTTAAAGTGCATTCTTCTTTTAAAAAATAAGAGGAATAATCTTTACTCTTCAACCAAGGTACTTAAAAAAATGAACTTTTTGGTCTCTCAGCAGATATTCCCAAGTTGATCCTATCGCTACAAATTTTAGTGTTCTATTTACAAATATTTATAGGGTTACAGGTGGAGGGGACCTTATAAAATTAAAGGTGCAGCTTCTCTTGAAGCAGAATCCAGTTCTACAAATTCATACACAGGAACACACACTTGGTTTACAATGCACAAGCATGTGGGTATTTACACAGAGACTGAAGACACCCCCAAACCCCTTAAGTACCTAGTCGTCCCTCTAGATCAGGAAGCTCGGTCTCCTGCCGTCAAGATTTGGTTTAAAATCATTTTGAACGACTTCAGCCGAGTCTCCACGGGCAGGACATCAGTCCCAGCTTTGGAGTGAACTGTCTAGTCTAAGGAAGCCCCTGCTGATTATGACCAGCAGTGAGGGTTCCCACAGGATGGAAGGTGTGCTGTCTGGAAACATATCAGAAGACAAATGGACTCTGAGAAATGATCCCGGGAAAACATTTGCGTGAAGGAGCAAAAGGAAGAATAAATCCCCACTAGTTGTTCCAATACACTGATAATCTTAGCTGTCATTCAAATATTGATGATCATGGAGAAAGACCCCCCATACACTCTCCCGCTACCACAACAGGTAAAACTAGGCTCTAGAAGTATGCCCTGTGCTTGGACTTCTGTTCCATCTGTGAACTCCTAGGAATCCAGAGAGTTTGTGTGCAGAGGTGGCCTGCAGGTTAGGCCTCGCACTGGAATAATGAGCAACGAAAGCCCCCAATCCCTACAATACAAACGTGCTTTGTGAGAGGATCCTGTCCTGCGATTTTCTTGGGCCTCCCCCTGCAGTTGTATCTCCCTGAAAAGGGGATTTAAAAAGGGAAGGACTATCCTCCTGGCCATTCTGTTTCCAACCAGGTTTTTCTGAACAAGCCTGGACAGCGGGTAAGACCCGGGATGAAAAGTCTGCTGCTGGACTTACTGGCAGCGTGAAGGGATCTACTGCTATCCCTCAGTAGGACGGCCCCACAGGTCACCGCCCTACAGACACAACCGACCCTCTCTTATCTGGTTGGGGGACATCTCACACACAGGGCACTCGCGATGTGCTCCTAGACACACGACCTCATGCTGGTCCAAAGTATGGTCACGCTCCTTCATCAGAGCGTCTGTTAGAATTACCTGTGGGGGAAAACAACATCTTGGCTTCAAACAAAGCTGTGCCCTCCTGTGATGAGGGGCCCCCTCGGAGCAGGGAAACTACCCACACGGTGTCTGCGGTGCTTTACCGGGACCGGGCCGCACGTCTAACTCGAGAGGCAGGAGTCAGATTTGCAAACGAAAGGAAAAGATGGTGAACAAGGGTGATCACACTGGATGGCATATTCCCTGTTTCCTCAGGGAATACAGAATACATTCATCAAAGTCTTACTTGGATCAAGGGGAACAGGTATCACCTGGAACTTGCCAGAGTAATAAGTCTTCATGATATACCTTTATAATTTTTTCATTTTCCAAATCGGGTTTTCATCCTGACAAAACTGGACCACATTTATTGAAAGAAGGGTCTGTTGAATCCATCAGTAATGAAACTACGGTTTAAGACCAAGAGCTGGGAATAGTGACTTTAACTCGGGAACTGGGATAAATGAACTCACCGTCCCCGAGTGTGAGCTCTTGAAACTTTGGCGGGGGGGTGGGGGGTGGGGGATTTGAAAATCAATGACTTTGCTTTCCTAGATTTAGAAACTGGGCAAACGACTTTCTCGTTTGCCATTTCCGCCCTCTATCTGCAATTTCAAAAACGGGGCGCCGACATGCACTCTTTAATTTTGTGTCTGTATTTTTCTTAAGGTAAATGTGGTTTTCTTTCTTTTCTCTTTCCTACAAGCTATCCCCCCAGCCCACCCACGCGCCCACTATCCAGTTAATTCAAGGGAGATAGTAACTGTTTAGGAAGACAGCTCATGGATTTACAGTACTCTAAAACCAACCCTGAAAACTGATAATCTCATTCACTTACTCTAACTTCAGTGCTGTTGTTGACAGGAAAAAAAAAAAGTTACCTTAAGGCTTAAGGGAAAGTAACTTATTAAATTGTGAATGCAGCATTGTTTACTCTCCCATCGATTGGAAGCTAGCAAAATGCATTCTGGATCAATAATACAAACTTCCTAACATTAGCAAAGATTTTCACTCTTCTTACACAGAACAATATTCGTAAGCAGATTATCTAAGGGAGCCTGAGAAACCATGATCCACATCACACGAAGATCCCATGAATTTCATTATCAAAAAGTGCTTTTATCTTTGAGAAATATGTCGGGGTTCAAATGGAAATATACAATGTAAGATCACTCGACACTTTCTCAAGTGAAGTACAAAGTGGAAAAGGAGCAAAACGATGGGAGGCTCTGCTCTCTGAACAGGCCTCGTGCATGTGACTTTCGGGGTGTATTACATTAAAATTGTTTTAAGAGTTAACAGTGGGATTTTATACCACTCTCTCTATTCTAAAACCTGAGATTGGACACCAAAGCAGTCAACTTTGTTACTTATCAGAGCAATTCTGATCCTTCCTAAAAACAGAAGACAACTCAATTGAATTGGTAACTCCAGGGTCAAAACCATGAACTTTCCCCAGGCGGAAAGGAGCGAGGCCACACGCGCATTGGACACAAAGAGTGGCGCGCGCAAGGCCTCTCGGTGAGTCACCTTCGCACCCGCGAGGTCACTTGCCCTCCTTCCCTCTCACTGATCAAGGCCACGCTATTTGCAAATGAATATCTACTGAGAGATCAGTTGTGCATTGGACAAAGTACCGTAACTGGGTTAAAAATGAAAACAAAATTTACAGTGAAGAATACTTATGTGCATGGCTTACACACTCAAGCTTCTCCCTAAGGCCATCCGCCTCCAGAGCAAGGCGGACGCCAAGCAATAGTTACGTCTCGATACCTTGTGCAGGACACTCTACCCTCCAGTAGAGCCGGTCAAGGTCACACGGAACAAAGCATCCTCAGCAACTACGCGCCTGAAGTGTGCAGCCGTTTTCAGACCACTCAATATGAGGGCATTATTATAACCAGCCTCTTCTGCCCACAACCCTGCATTTTTCAGATAAGACAGGATAACTGTTTTGTTTTGAGAAAATTGAAGCTTGCGTCTCTTGAAAAGACCTGCAATTTACTGCCAGGCGAGGGAGGGGCCGGAGGGAGCAGGAGGGGCCGGGCTGCCCGCCCCACCCCCGAAAACAGCCCCCTCAGCCTCCCCACCGGCCGGCAGCAAACCGTTGTGGAAAGTGACCTGACAAGTGGCCGTGTGTGTGCCACGGCCACAGCCCTTCTGACCGACTCCACGCCTCCCACGGCAGCTCAGGGTGTCTGCGTTTCCCAGTGGGTTTCCACTTTGAGTTTTGGGTGCCATATAGACTCACGTGGCGCTCTGTGCAGCATATGCACTGAAGGCTTTCACCGCGGACTAGAACTGCCCCGCGACTCGAACCACAGCGGGGACAAGAGAAACCACGAGGCAACGGCGGGATCTCACCACAGAGTTTCGCTCTTTCGATTCCGTTCCTGCGACCGGACTGCTCGTGTCCAGAACGGCACTGGCTTGAGAAACACTCTACCAATGGTCGCAAAAGGAATTTTCGTTCCCCACTTCTTAGAAATTGGACTGTTCTGAACATGTGATTAGCTGGGATGTTTGCCAAGGTGAAAGGACAAGCCCTAAATCACTGTTCGTAGTAGAGGATGAAAACCAGAACAAAAAAAATCTGGTTGTTTCCCAGAGTCTGTAATGCCATTTTCTGACTGGAATTAACAGATTTTCTTTGCTAAGCGCGGTTTCTGAACGAGTTCTGAAATCCGGCCTCGGTAACAGGCCAACACATCAAAAGAGCAGTCTCTGTGCTCCGCGGATTTCTGCTGCCCCAGAACAGTGAGTGGAATGAGGGTCAGTGAAATGCTACAACTAATCCACACCCTTCTGTAATCTTCCTGCAGTGAGAAGAGAGACTGTGAACCACCCCCTGCAGGAGAAACAAACCTCTGAGATGGGTTAAGACTTAAAAACCCACCACTAGGACGTTTACCACTTAATCTTACATAGGCAGGTCAAAATTTTAATATAAATTACTTTTTCCAACACATAGCTTATGCATTCTTTGCTCCTTTTTTTGGAGGATTCTCAAATTGATATCTAAAGATTTACATATGATATATTACTGTTACATGGTCTAATGACTAAGAAAATTTCTCTGGTAACCAAAGCTGGCGCCATATATGGTAGTGTTCTTGGCATATACTCTACATGCCTCCGACCACTTCCACATTCTTTCTATTCAGCTAATTATAGCTTGGTAGCCACTGGTGAAGGACGGTGAAGACCCTGTCATTTCTACAGAATAGAAAGGCAAGGCTAGTTACTGCAATTTAGCCAAACAAAAAGAAAAGAAAAAACACACCAGCCCCTTCCAAAGGGGAGGTACTGCACCTCTGCAAAGTCGAACTGGTTCACTGCAGCTGAGCAACAGAACCACCACTGAAGCAAGAAAACAAGTTGGTCTAAAGAGGACTTGTACACGGTACGAAAATGAACAAGTCACAGCAGTTAACTGAGAGCTGCAACCTGAATTTTCACTGCTGCCTCAAAGTTGGAAACGGAAAGTTTCTGCAAACCTAACACTAGCTTCACGGCGCCCTTACTAAAACGGTGTAGGGATTTGTTCTCCGCAGCAAAGAAATCAACACTCAAAACACATAGGTCAATACAGCAGGACATTATTGAAAACAGCTGCCTTGTGGTACAAAATACAGTACGAGTATATACAGATGTCATTAAAACATCAAAAATACTATTGCTCCCATACAATTTAGGAAACATTCTTTGCGACGGAGAAGGTTTTTTAAAAAAAGGAAAAGCTTTAAAAAAAATCTGTTTAAAAAGTCTACTGTGGAGGATGAGAGTAGAGAAATAGTCTGAAAAGGGCACCAGTTTGTGGCTCGTCCACGTTTTTTTTTTTTTTAAAAAACCTAAGATCAACAGTATTCTGAATCATAAGTCTAATTTTTTAAAAAAAGCCTAATTTTATGTACAGTTCTTTCCCTCCCTCTCGGCCACGATGCATGAAGATGACCTTTTTGTAGATTACTTATTTCCCAATAAATACAAAAAGATTGTATAGATTGAATAATACCAAACTCAGATAATAAAAGGGTATGCAATAAATTAAATGGCAGCTCAGATAAAGGGCAGGCATGCAGTTAAAAAAAAAAAAAAAAACACAAAACTAAGATTGTGGAGGTGGGGTTACTTGCCTCCTGGTTGAGAAGGTGTCGCACAAAGAATACCTACAAACTTTGGAAAGAACGTTAGCTCCCGTTCAATTCAAAGTCGCCTAGGTCTGTGACACTTCTAGGAATACCTTGGTGATGGGGTGGGATTAACTTGATTAGTAAAAATCATTTCTACTGAAAATCCATTTAAAATATAGAAGAGGCGATCCTTGAAAACCCCAACTTTTATTCTTGAAAAACAGCTGGATAAACTGGCGAAAGCCAGTTTGTTGAAATTTCAAGATGGTATAAAAATGCTTCCAGGACACAGTCAGCATTTGTACGTTCCCTTCATCTCCATCCCGATGGATTTCACCCTCTAAAGGGCGTGCTGCTCTAATCACTCAACCATCATTTGCCAACTCTGATCGGGAGGTACTGAAACAATGGATCGAGTTCTTAAAAATTTACTTTAAAAGAATAGATGATGCTGGAATTCTGGACCTGAGGATCTTTAGTATGTGAACAAATCCACAGACGGAACTGAAGGTAGGTGAAGACTTCAGTTTTGGCTATTTCCAACTTTTCTGTGAGGACGTATATTCCATTAAAGCTCAGGCTTGTAGCCACAGTTCCTTTTGTAGGTATCTTCAAGTTTAACGGTTGAAAATCCAGCCAACCAGTGGCCCAAAGAGCTGAATTAGCCAGCTCAGGCGGAACAGCCACAGGGACCTGGCTCTCATTCACCCCTAAGCCATCTCTTGGTAAGGACTAGAGGCCGGGGGAAGGACTTTAGTGAGCAGCAACTAATCCACTCAAACAGTCCTCCTTGTGCTTGCTGCCGGATTTCTTCCCGTGCCTACCTCAGCAAGCCCCAATGTAAAACGGCTCTTAGCTCTGAAAGAAACTTGGCCAACTTCCAAAATCCTTTAGTAACAGCTTCTAGTTGAAGGATTGACATCTGAATCCACTTGCAACCAGGAAAACACTGCCACAAAGAGACACGGACACTGGTCCAGGTTCCACGCAAAACCATCTTAGACAAAATGGACCCAATTTGTTTCTTATTCCCCGGTGGCTTCTTGAATTCTCATTCTGCCCTGTCCATGATCTTTTTAAAGTCGCACTCCTTTGCATGAAACCTGTACCCTCAGAACAGGGCAAGGGCCAAGGCCTCTGTCTTCTCAAGAATTCCACCAAGACCTAGACCCCCATGTGCTGATTTCAGTGGAGGTGAAGAGACCGACCCCACAACAGCGAGGCCGGCAGAGATCGCCAGGCCAGGACACCCGGGTAGAACACAAAGGCAGCTGTCCTGGACGCGTCCGGGGGACTCGAGCGTTCCCCGGCCCCGGGCACGCAAGGATCTGCCCCCCTGCAGGGCTACCCTGGGGGGGGGGGTCACAAACCCCAGCTGGAAACTGTGGAAACGGACGATTTTGCTCAGGCTGTCGGCTCTGTGCAGGCTGCGGTCAGTTCCTTGGAACTCTGCTGCTTTTCTCGAATTGTCTGCGACTGTTCTTCTGTGGTTACTTGTCTCAGCGAACTGCGTTATCCCTTAACTTTGCGTTGTCCCGACGGGGCCTCACGCGCCGCCTCCACCGGCTCCCCGGGGGCGAGCGGGACGGGGGCTCTCCAGCCAAGGGGACGGGGGCGGGCGAGCGGGACGGGGGCTCTCCAGCCAAGGGGACGGGGGCGGCGGGCGGGGCGGGGGCCCTTCGGGAAGCGGCGCGCTTCAGTCCTCGTCCGCCTCGTCGCCCTCCGACTCGTCCCCGCCGCGCCGCTCGTACAGCTTGTCCCTCTGCCGCTCCTGAATCTCCTTCATCTCGTCCGCGTAGCGGCAAAAGGCGCCCCCGAACTTGCCCCAGGCTTTGAAGGGCACGGTGATGGCGTTGCGGTAGGACGGCTTCACCTCGCTGACGCGCAGGAACACGCCGTACTTGTTGCAGCCCACGTCGAAGAAGAAGCGCTTCGAGTCCACGGTGATGGAGGTGCCCTCGGGGAGCTCGCCGCACGGGCCGCCGCCCGCGCCGCCCGCGCCGCCCGCCAGCTCGTCGTCGTCGCCGCCGTAGTCGTCGAGGAGCTTCGCCAGCGCGTCGCGGAACTCGATGAGGCCCTGCGCCGGCAGCGCGATGGTCTGGCCGCCCTGCAGGCCGCCGGGCGCGGGGCCGCCGCCGCCGCCGCCGCGGTTGACCGTCTGGCGGATGCGCAGGAAGCGGCCGCGCTGGTTCTCCTTGAGGTCCAGGTAGTACTTGCGGTTCTCGCGCACCAGGAACTCGCTCTTGAGCGCGCGCCGCGGGCCGCCGCCGTCCTCGGCGCCCGCCGCCGCCGCCGCCACCTGCTCGGGGCTGCTGGGGCCCAGCTGCGCGTAGTGCTCGATGAAGTCGCCCAGGTAGTCGCGGAGCTCGGCGGCCACCGCCATGGACAGCGTCAGGCGGCTCTTGGAGCCCCCCGCGCCCACCTCGGCGATCTTCAGGAAGCGGCCCTTGGCGTTCTGCTTCACGTCCAGGTAGAAGCGCTTGTTCTGGATGTCCAGCCGCTTGGACGCCAGCTCCTGCGTCTCCTGCTCGGCCGCGCGGGCCGCGGGCTGGAAGCCGCCGGGCCCGCCGCCGCCGCCGCCGCCGCGTTCGCTGCCGCTGTCGCCGTCCGCCATCTTCTCGGCCGCCGCCGCCGCCGCCCGCCGCGCTCGCGCCCGCCCGCCCGCCT
>NW_023270498.1:632697-657517 GCF_011800145.1 Mirounga leonina
AGGGGGGGCCGGGCGCCGGCCGGCGGGGGGCGGGCGCCCGCCCGCCCGCCGCCCGCCGCCCTCCGCCCTGCGGCTGGCTCTCCGGGGCCCCGGCCTCGCCCGCCGGCCGCTCACGCGCTCCCGCCGCTCATCGCCGGCCCCCGCCGCCGCCGCCCCCCATCGCCCCGCGCCCCGCCCCGCCACTTCCGCCCGGCTCCCGCCGGCTTCCGGCGCGCGCCCCCTGACGCCACCCGCCCCGCCCACACGTCCTGGCGGCCGCGCGTAGGACGGTGACGTCGCGGCGCGCGGCGCTCTGGGAAGGGGAGCGCGTGTCGGGCGGGAAGGGCGCGGGAGGGCGAGGGGCGGAGGCGGTGTGCGTCCCGCCTGCGGTCGCGGGTCTCCCGGGTGTCGGGCCCGTCGAGATGAGCGCGCGTCCTTGTAGGAACGGCGGTTACGGTTGTGGCTCCTTCTAAATGGAGAGGCATTAAAAGAGGGAGGGTGCCGCGGAACTCTGCGCTCAGAGCGGAGCCGATCCGGCAGCGTTGCTGGGCAACGGCCCGCGGGCGGGGGCGCTCCGCGTCACGTGGGCGCGGTGACGTCATCGCCGCGGGCCGGAGGGGGTGCGGGGTGCGGGATGGGAACGGGGGCGGCGCCGCTTCCGGCCGCCAGTCTCGGAGCGCGGGCCGCTGCGGCCCGGCTCAGCTCGGGAAGAGCGCGCCGTCCCTCCGCTCCTTGCTCATCGGCCTGGTTCTGACCAGCCCGGTTCTGCCGAGTCGGATCTCGGGCTTTGGTTGTGAGCCTAGGATCTTTCCCCTTTCGTATGTTTGAGGATCACGTATTTTTCAGACTTTTTAGTTTGTTTTCTTAAACGTACGGGATTGCATGATGTTTTACGTTTAATTCTCGCTTGTAACATATTTTGGTGCATACTGTGAAGCAGAGAATCTAAAAAATTTCCGTCAAATGGCCAATTGTCCCGGTACTATTTCTGAACAAGGACAGATCTTGACAGGTGGAGATGGATGTAGATTATTTTGGGCAGAGGGAACATATGTTCCCAGATGGCAAGAAGTCTGGTTTGGCTGGAGCCCAGGGTCTGCGAGGAGAGGGCCTTGACCCCTAGGCAGGGGCTTGGACTTGGGGGTGGGCAGAGCTGTGCGAGCAGGAGTGTGACATGTATGTCTGCTCTGTGGTCGGAGGAGGTGACTCGTGGCACAGGACAGCCTGGCGGGGTCCATTAGGAGGCAGCAGCTGTGTTGCAGACCCAAGCAAGCAGGGACTGGATGTGGCTGGTGGAGAGGGAGGGAGCTGTGGGGCCTTTGGGGCAAGAGAAGCATCAGGATTTAAAAACCGGATGTGGGGGCAGGCAGGAGCAGTCCGCGTTAATGTTAGAGTGCCCAAGGCTGCTGGGGAGGACCAGCTCTGGAGACGACAGGGAGCACTGAGCAGAGACCTCCCGGGTCCCAGTCTGCCGATGTTCGGTGCTCCTCCCCCATGCAACTCACAGAGAATGGTGCACAATGGGTCGAGCTTTGGTGCATTTTTGGAATATCACATTCTTTTCCCAGAAGTTTATTTCTTCTCAGCGGCCTTAAGCACCTGCTGTGACTGCCTTTTAGCAAATCCAGCACAGATGAGAGCGGGTCCAAGTGGGGCGGTGTGTTAAATTTGAGGAGCTGGCTGGCTGCCCAAGGGGAGACATGTAGGCAGCTGTGGGACGCAGACAAGCTAAGTCGAGGAGAGGGGCAGCAGGGTTGGGAACCACAGGCAGACAGTGTGGATCTGACCTTAGTTCCCAGGAGGCAGTGTAGACAGATCAGGGACAGGCAGACAAGATGGGGCGACAAAGACTGAGGAGTTGGTGTTACAGTTCATACTGAGCCTGCATGCCCACTGCCCGCAAGTCCTGAGCATGGGCAAAAATCACACAGCTCTAAGAGGTTGAGCAGAGATCCCTGCTCACTCGCGGATCTAAATTCGCTCTCTTACGCTGCCATTTGGGGGGAGTGTGGAAGCCAGATGTCCCAGTGCTATGGAGTAAATGTGGGTGGGGAAGGACGGCACCCGGCAAAGGGAGGTGTCTGCCTGCCTTCCAGAGGCCTGAGCCAGCTCCGAGGCTGGGAAGCAGGGAGGGGAGTGGTCATTCAGTGAGGGCCTGCAGTGGCCAGGAGATGGGCAAAGAAGGAAGGGCACGGCCCTGGCAGGTGAGCAGGGAGAGTGGACGAGAGACGGGAGCTTCTGGTGGGGAGGAGAGAAGATGGGGCTTTCCACCAAAGGCTGCATCTGCTCCAGGGCCCGAGTGAGGCCGCCTGTTGCGGAGGAGGCTTGGGCGCGACTAGAATCCCCCTGAGCAGCTGGTCCGGCCGAGGCTGAGGCAGAAGCACGCTGCTTCCTGCAGCCACTGACCAGCTGGTGCTGGGCAGGAGGCGCAGATGGCGGTGGGCCTTGCCAGGGCTGGGGAAACACGTGAGGGACTGGGGTCCGTGGCCTCAGATGACCAGCCCTTCTCCCAGCTCCTGTACCGCCCTCCGCCCGATATTGTTCCTATTAAGCTTAAAATTGAAACAGAACTGTTCAAGAGTAGCACTCTTGACCCACATCCCCCAAAGGTCAATATTTTAGCACATTTCTTTTCTCTCTCTCTCCTTTTTCTTCCCCCAGAACCATTTGAGAATGAGCTGCAGACATGATGCCCTGGTGTTGAGGGATGCCCCCATTGCGGGCGCTGGCACCCAGACTCCCGGCCGGCACCCCGTGTGCAGATGCATCTCAGCGTGACGCTCTGTTCACGATTTCCAGCTGGCATGCGTCGGAACCTCCAGTGACACCTTCTTGGTTTGTTGTTGGTGCACAAGCTACAGAGATGGCCTCGTCCGGGCCTGGCGGAAGGCCCACACCTGCTGTCATTCCAGGGAGTTTTGTCTCCTGTGAGGTGGAAAATCAGTCCTCGCTCGGGGGTTGAGTTCCAGGCACAGTGTCTAGTCTTGGGGCTTATCAGTCAATGCACTAGCTCTCCAGGACTTGTAGCTGCTCTTGGCCTTAAAATACAGCTCTGGGGCACCCCAGGGGCTGGGACGCCGCTGTACGCACACTCGTCAGGCCCTGTGGATCCTGAGCACTGCCACGTGGCCTCGGGAGCCCAGGGGAGGTGTGTGTCCCTCCCGGGAACACTCCAGCCTCACTGCCCAGCACTTGGTCATGGTGAGCGGCTTCACTCCAGCTTCGCAGCCGCCAGCGTGCAGACCACAAGCTCCGGAGCGGCCTTGCCCTCCCTTGCTGGTGTTAGTCCTGGTTGTGTGTGGATGTGTCCCACAGGCTCCCTGTTCTGTAAAGATGTGGTGTTGAGTTGAGAGCACATGTGCATCAGACCCAGAAATACTTTTGCCTTTGGGGAAATTATGTTTGTTGGACGAGAGAGATGAAACCCTCAACAGAGCAACCTTAAAAGGAACAGGATCCCAGGGCACCTGGCTGTCTTGGTCGAGCATGTGACTCTTGGTCTCAGAGTTGTGAGTTCAAGCCCCACGCACATTGGCCCTGGAGCCTACTTAAAAAAATAAAATAAGAACTGGGGCGCCTGGTGGCTCAGTGGGTTAAGCATCAGACTCTTGATTTCAGCTCAGGTCTTGATCTCAGGGTCGTGAGTTCAAGCCCTACATTGGGCTCCACGCTGGTCGTAGAGCCTACTTAAAAAATTAAATGATGGGGTGCCTGGGTGGCTCAGATGGTTAAGTGTCTGCCTTCGCCTCGGGTCGTGATCCCAGGGTCCTGGGATCGGGCCCTGCATCGGGCTCCTGGTTCAGCGGGGAGCCTGCTTCTCCCTCTCCCTCTGCCTCTCTCCCTGCTCATGCTCTCTCTCTCTCTGTGTGTCTTAAATGAATAAATAAAAAATCTTTAAAAAAAATTAAATGAAATTAAAAATAAGTCCTTAAAAAAAAAGGGAACAGGATCCCTAGAAATAGAACAGTCAGAATTGTATTAGCTGGTTATTCATAAGCAGGTCTGAGGAGGCCATAACTAGGGTCACTCGTGCCTTGAACAGAGGGCGGCCTCTCCTGGGGGACAGCAGGGTGTGAGGAGCCCCCTCCCAGCTGCTTGGGGACACGTTTGCCCTTTCCCAGCGACCCTGCGTCACTTGAGGTCTTTCCACAGAGCTGGACAGCAGCCCTCTTTTCTGGCTGGTCATTCCATCCAGACAATCGTAGGGTTTTGCTCTCACCCCAGAGCTTCCTGGGGATTTTGCCTCTGCCTCCCTTGCACCTTCCAGAAGACCTTCTGGCTCAGCACGGGGCCCGTGCCTGGTGAGTCCGTCTGCCCTTCGCTCAGCCAGACGAGGGCCTCCCTCAGGCTGGTGATGCCCAAGCCTCTGCTGCACACAGAGCAAGGCCGCGTGATCGAGGGACAACGGGGTGGAGATTGAGACAAGCCCTGTGACCCTGGGTTCCAGGCCGAGATACCCGTTCGAGCTCAGGGCTTCATTGCATAAGTGAGTTCATGCGCTCACACGCTCACGCAGACAGATGCGGAAGCATGGGCACGTGGACACGCAGATGTGAGCGTGTGTGTCATGCGGGTTTCCTAGAAGCAGCGGCGGGCACACTCAGCATCAGATCTTGGTTTCTTGGGCGCCTGGGTGGCTCAGTCGTTAAGCGTCTGCCTTCGGCTCAGGTCATGATCCCAGGGTCCTGGGATCGAGTCCCACATCGGGCTCCCTGCTCGGCGGGAAGCCTGCTTCTCCCTCTCCCACTCCCCCTGCTTGTGTTCCTGCTCTCGCTATCACTCTCTCTGTCAAATAAATAAATAAAAATCTTAAAAAAAAAAAATCTTGGTTTCTTAGTTCCGTCCTCTGTTGCTCTGAGAAACGCCTGGCTCCAGGACGGGGGGAGAGAGGGCGAGTATCTTGTATCGGCAAGTGCTCAGAACGCGAGGGGGACACGTCAAAAGGTCACTCGTGCTGGCTGGGTCTGGGACAACGTAAGCATCAGATAATGGCAGCAACAGAGCGTGAGCCATTGACTAAGATCAGAATCCCGTATGTACCTCCCGAGGTGAATAAACGAATGGGAGAAAGGAAAGCCCTCCCGTGCAGTGGAAAGGCCAGTAATAAGGAAGAAAAGACGAAATGTGAGAAACATTTAGTGGCCGGCATAGTGACGATGGAGTAAAAACATCCCCGGTGGATGTCGACACCAGCAGGTGAGAGTTTGCTGAGCGAAGCGAGTGTTTGCCTCGTCCCAGCGCAGGTCCCCGCGGGACACCCCTCCCAGCCCTCCCGCCCTGGTGCCCTTGCAGGATCCCCCCCAAGAATGCCCATCAGATAACTGTGCTGTGTAAGTTTCTTGACTTTGACCATTGAACAGTGGCTGGAGCAGAGACTGTCCTTGTTTTGAGGAAATTTACACTGGAAGGTACAAAGAGTGTCGCGGCTGCAGTTTGGGCTCCGACCCCGAAGCGGAAACACGTGCCCGTGGGCAGAGTGACGAGCAGCGGGGACAATGTCAGCGCGGGACAGTGGGATGGGCACATGTAGGGCCCCTTTGCTAGAGCTCTGCAGTTCTATCCGAATAAAGAGTAAAAAAAAAGTTCAAGTTGTCAACTTGTTTTAAGATTTTTTTTATTTGAGAGCACAAGCAGGGGGAGCAACAGAGGGAGAGGGAGAAGCAGACTCCCCGCGGAGCAGGGAGCCCTACTCGGGGTTCGATCCCAGGACCCTGGGATCATGACCTGAGCTAAAGGCAGACGCTTCACCCACTGAGCCACCCAGGCGCCCCGGGTTTTATTACAATAGTATTAACGAACAAATGAATGATAAAAAGAGCCTGGTACATGAACTAATGTTAAGAATACGCGATAAACCAAAGATCTTGATCAATCTAATTCTGTGCATAAAATGAAAGTGCTACACATCAGTAGGTAGAGAATAATCCTCGTTTACAACAGGAATCTATGTGCACACACACACAGAGGTGTGTGAATTTGCATGTTAAAATTTGTGTAGGTGGGACACCCGGGCGGCTCAGTTGGTTAAGCGTCTGCCTTCGGCTCAGGTCATGATCCCAGGGTCCTGGGACCGAGTCCCACGTCAGGCTCCCTGCTCAGCAGGATGCCTGCTTCTCCCTCTCCCACTCCCCCTGCTTGTGTTCCCTCTCTCACTGTGTCTCTGTCTGTCAAATAAATAAAATCTTTAAAAAATAAATAAAACATCTTTGTTGCTGAAGTAAGCTAATTATCATCTGAGCTTTCAGTGAATCCTTATCACTGACCAGAGATCACCGTAATGGATAAAATAGTAATGACAGCATGAAATCTTAGGCGAATCACCAAAATGGGATGCAGACATGAAATGAGCAAATGCTGCTGGAAAAAATGGTGCCCATAGACGTGCTCGACCCAGGTTTGCCATAAATCTAAAATTTGTTAAAAAAAAAAAAAAAGACACCATCTGTGAAATGCAATAAAATTGTGCCTCTGTGTGTGTGTATATATATACAGAACGTGAGAGAGCCAGGGAGACAGATTTATTTTAAGGGATTTCTCATACTGTTGTGGGCACTGGCGGCAGCTGGAGACCCAGGGAGGAGCTGATGTTGCGTCTGGAGTCTGACAGCCGCCTGGAGGCAGAATCCCCCCTCCCCTGGGAGGACCGCAGTCTTTTCCTCTTAAGGCCTTCAACTGATTGGACGCGGCCCACCCACATTATCGAGGGCGATCTGCTTTAATCACAGCCCACTGCTATAAATGTGGATCTCACCTAAACCAGACCCTCACCCTGACATCTGGATTGGTGTTTGGCCAAATATCTGGGTGCCGGGGCCCAGCCAAGCTTTTGACTCCCCATCATGGTGTGAAGACACACACCCTTTGTCTGGCTAGAGCGAATTGTGTTCACTGCTGCATAATAGACTGTGGGGAAATGCCACCAGCCCGCGGTGTCAGGGTCATGGTTGCTGTCACCAACAGGCCAGGGGACTCTGGAACTTGCTTTGCGGGGCACACGCGTGGGGCTTGGCTTAGGTGAACACCCAGGAGCCGTTTCCCGAGCTGTTGGGCCCGCGAGTGACCCCGTTCATGCTTGCTGTTGGGGAACGGCCTGTTGGCGGCTCTCACCCGCGTTTTGGGGAGACGGGGAGCTCTGTGCATGTCCTCAGTGAAACCACACTGGTGGCAGCCATCTGCGTCTGCAGCTCGTTGTTCCCTTTCTTCAGGGCGTTCTTGTGTGCTGGTTCACCAGCCTGCCGTGTGCCCCCGGCTGTCAGCCCGACCCCGTGCCCCAGGCCAGCAGCCGTCGTGTTCTGACGCATCGGTCCAGGGTGAGGGCCCCCCGTGGATTCTAGCTGAGGGGGCCGCTCGCGGGTGTCTGGAGGCTGCTGGGTTTGAGTGGGGCGTCAGGAAAGCATGAGTTTATCAGGCAGCACGAGGTAGTCCTAGCAGGGCGGGCAGAGCAGGAGCAGAGGATGGGCCGGGGAAGCTGCCAGCCTTCCAAACACACTGCGCTGGGAGCTGAGGGCCGCCCCACGCGGGGAAGTGGTCTGGGGCCCCCTCTGTGTGCGCAGCGCCTCGGCGTCTGGCCACCCTTGCCGTGGCCCCCTGGACAGCTCGCGGGCCTGGTGGCTGCCTCGGGTCCAACTGCGCCGTCCCCACAGCCCAGCCTGTGCTGTCACCTCCCCGGCCGCCCCCTGGGGGTCCCGGTGGCCCCCCACACCAGCCCGCGGGCATTGACGGCTCTCTGAGCTCAAACCGCTTTGCCCCGGGCTGGTCCTTCTGTCACATTCGGATGCCCTCACGTGCTCTGTGGCTCTAGCTGGCCATCCTGCCTCCGTCTCAGACTCCATGTGGCTGAGACCAGCCCCCAGCTCCCCCCAGGCCCAGCCCTGCTGTCCCCACTGTTGGAGGCTCGGCCACGCCATCTGCTCCCGAGGCACCTGCCATGGCTGAATTTACCCCAAAATGGAAGCCGACACCGAGGGGCAGAGCCGTGTTCCAGAGCCTTGGATGTGCCCTCATTGCCAAAGCCTGGCCCTCTTCTGTCTTCAGCACAAAAGGGTAAACTCCCCCGGGTCCGGGGACCGTACTTTCCCTCTCGCTCTTTCCAATCATTTCGTATTTTCTCTCCTTGCCTGCTGGGGTAAGCAGCTAGATGCCACCCTCATGCCGCCCCCCGCCACCCCCCCCCGGGGAGCTGCTTCTTTGTTTGAGCCACAAGTTTCAATTCAGGAGAGAAAGACAGTCTTTGTCAAGCATCATTGATTAAAACCCCACTAAAATATTGAAGGAAATTTAAAAATGAACAAATTTTGCACATAACCCTACTGCCCCCGTGCACTGATTTTCAGCATTTTCCTTTTTCAGGTTCCCTTATAGTCCTGGCAAATCTCCCGTTTGGTTGTAATTAGCTGTGGTTATATATAGCACACGGAGAACAAAACCGTTTCCTCCTGTCCCCCTGCTTCACCCTATTCCCGAACACGTCACCGTATTCTTATACCGTCCTCGTGATTAGGGACTTCAGCGAGCTCATGTAGCGCTCGTGTCCCGCGGTTGGAGATTCGGGTTGTTCGCGGTTGTGGGTTTCGTACTCGGGACATCTGCGGGGCTGGGTCACCAGGGTCAAAGACAGCAGGCGGACATCCCCCTTCCCAAACTAACCCCCACGTGTGCGGTTTGTCTCTGACCCGGCTTCCCCGAAACTTGAGATCTTCGTTTTCCTCTAAATATGGATTTTGAGAGGTTGGAAACTATAACGTTAAGGGGGAACACCGGATGGAGGCTCTCCAGTGCCCATGTCCCTGCCCCGCATCCTCCCAGATGGGGCTCCAGGCCCCTCCTCCTGCGTCTTGGGGGTCCACACGCTGGGCTCAGTCCCACGCGTGTCTGGAGGTTTAGCACCAGCCAGGGCCCCCAGCAGCTCCTGGGGAAGAGCCAGTGGCTCTGGGGCGCGGGGACAGTGGCTGGGGCTGCCCAGAGCCAGAGGGAGGGCCGGCCTCCCACGGGGTGCTGGAAGTGACCTTGGTCCGAAGGGCAGGATGCGTGGCCTGCATCATCCTCTGGGAGAGAGGCCGAGGAAGGGCGTGTCCACGAATACATCCTGGGGAGGGCGGAGGCTGCAGAGACAGAGGGGAGGCTGCGCATCAGTCCAAGTAGGCCTCAGTCCACGTAGGCCTCAGTCCACGTAGGCCGTAGGCCGCCGACAAGAACACTCCAGACCAGGGTGGGGGCGGGGGCAGGGCTTAAACAATGGGAATTTACTCCTCATATCCTGGAGGCTGGAGGTGTGGCAGGGCCGGTCCCTCCGGAGGCCTCTCCTGGGCGTGCAGACGGCCCTCTCCTCCCTGGGTCCTCGCGTGGTCATCCCTCCATGCGTGTCTCTGTCCTGATGTCCTCTTCTGATGAGGATGCCAGTCCTATGGGATTAGGGCCACCCTAGTGACCTCATTTTACCTCAATCACCCCCTTAAAGACCCCATCTCCAAACACAGTCCTATTCTGGGGTCCTGGGGGTAAGGGCTTCAACGTGTGGATTTAGGGGACACGGCTCATCACTGGCTGTAACTCTGGGAACTCGGTGCAGTTCTGAGCCCACATCTGCTGGGGCAGGAACTCCACTGTGTGCAGAACCCACTCAGCAGCCTCCCACTGGTCTGGAGCCGCGGTCCCCACAGTGCGGAGTGTCAGAGCAGACCGAGGAAGACAAGACCCTGCACACAAAACAGAAAATAGATCAGTTGCACGTCTTTAAAATTAAAAACTTTTATGCACCAAAGGGCACTGTCTAGGGAAGGAAAAGACAGCTCACAGAATGAGAGAAAATATTTGCAAATCATGTGTCAGATATGGTATTAATATCCAGAGCATGTAAACAACTAAAATTTAACACCAGAGAAACAGCCAACCCGATTCAAAAATGGGCAGAGGACTGGAACAGACATTTCTCCAAAGAAGACTGGAAATGGCCAATGAGCGCATGAAAAGATGCTCGACATCACTGCTCATCGGGGAAAGCAGATCAAAACCTCACTGAGATGCCCCTTCACACCCGTCAGGATGGTCATTATAACAGGGGAAACTGGAACCATCCTGCACTGCTGGTGGGCACGTTCACTGGTGCGGCCGCCGTGGACAAGTGGCTGGGTCCACAAAGAGTTACCATGTGACCCAGCAATTCCACTCCGAGGTGCGTACCCCAAAACACTGAGGTATTTGCACACCCACCTTCATATCATCATTAGGCACAACAGCCCAAGGGCGGAAGCAACCCAGTGTCCATCGATGGATGAGTGGCTAAGCGCCAGTGGTCCATCCACTCTGTGGCCCCACTGCAGGGCCCACCCCACCGGAGAAAAGCCTCTGCCCACCACCAGCCCCTTCCCCTGGATGAGAGGGCCCGTGGCCCCTTCCGGCGCTGACATCAGCTGCGCTGGATTCCCTCGGTGACCGCAGGGCCTTGGCACCTCCCAGCAGGGAGCTCCAAGTCTGAGGGTGGCCTCAGGGAAGAGTCTCATCTCCTTTCCTGTCTCCCTAGGGTCTCAGGCAGAAAGAGGCTGTTTCCCCCAGTTGAAAAATGAGGGTCGGGCGCCTGGGTGGCTCAGATGGTTGAGCGTCTGCCTTCGGCTCGGGTCGTGATCCCGGGGTCCTGGGATCGAGTCCCACGTCGGGCTCCTGACTCAGCGGGGAGCCTGCTTCTCCCTCTGACCCTCTCCCCTCTCATGCTGTTTCCCTCCCGCTCGCTCTCTAAAAAATAAATAAAATCTTTAAAAAAAAAAAAAAAGAAAAATGAGGGTCACCTTGATGCTAGTTTTGAGGAGCCGGTGAGGTGTGTTGAACACAGCAGGCTCCGCACGGAGCCACCTGGGCTGAGCCCCAGGCCAGCACTCCGGGACCCACTACCAGCCCTAACCTCAGTTTCGCCCCCTGAAATGGACTTTACCCAGCTGACCTGGGCCTGCCTTGTCAGCGCTAGGCGCTCATCTGCGGATAGACCCCTTCCATTCCCCGGAGGAGCGCCACCTTGCCGGAAGCGATGTGTTCCTTGCTGATAATTTCCTTCTTTCTGCCCCCACTCAGCCCCTGAATACCTTCCCTTTCGTACAGCTCCTTGGAACTCCTTCATAGTTGCAGGGTGGGAGGCTGCCTGATTCATGAATCATTAAACGAAGTCGATTGCATCCTCAAGCGCCCTTGACTGAATTTTTGTTAATTAGCAGGAGTGCGTCAAACAGCTCTGAAGATACCTGGAATAATTTCTCAGTCTGCACTTGGGGTCCAGTCCTCCGATAGGGCCCAAGGTGGCGGGCGTGGGAGGAGCGGGCACAGTATCACTTCTTCCCTCCAGCGGTGCCTGCAGCGAGGCCTCGTTAGGTCATCAACGTTTACCAACAACCTGCTAAGTGTGGTTTGGGAAAGGTCCATGACGTTTAGCAGGGGAGCTGGGGGCGGGGGTGGGGGACTTGTTCTTATCAAAGGACACGAACAAAGGACATGCCGCCAGGAGTCTGGGCTGGACCGCCGGCCCCCCCAGCGCTGGGCTGTCGGGAGGTGAGGCCAGCAGCCTGTGTGGGTTGAGGAGGAAACCGAGAAGTTTGAGGGGGGAGCAGTCAGCAGGGCATCCCGCCCGCCCCCTGGTGTTCTCGCGCAGCGCCGGTCCTCCCCGACGGGATCCGAGGCCAGGCCGCGGGGGGCCTCCGGGTTCATGCACGCGTCCCTCCTGAATTCTGTGCTGGGTGCCCGCGGCCTCCCCGACCAGCCACACGGCGCTGGGCGTCCAGACTGAGATGTGTGCTAAGTGGAAGACACACGGTGGGTGTCAAAGACAGCACACAGACCAGGTAAAGTGGGACGTTAACCATGTTCACGTTGGTCCCCTGTTGAAATGATAGCATTTTGGATAAATTGTGTTGAATAAAACATGATTAGAATCCACTCCACCTATATATATACAATGGACTATTATGCAGCCATCAAAAGGAATGAGATCTTGCCATTTGCAACGATGTGGATGGAACTGGAGGGTATTATGTTGAGTGAAATAAGTGAAACAGAGAAAGACATGTATCATATGATCTCACTGATATGAGGAATTCTTAATTGCAGGAAACAAACTGAGGGTTGCTGGAGTGGGGGGTGGGGTGGGAGGGATGGGGTGACTGGGTGATAGACACTGGGGAGGGTATGTGCTCTGGTAAGCGCTGTGAATTGTGCAAGACTTGAATCTCAGATCTCTACCTCTGAAACAAATAATGCAATATATGTTAAGAAAAAAAAAGAAGGTAGCAGGAGGGGAAGAATGAAGCGGGGGAAATCGGAGGGTAGACGAACCATGAGAGACAATGGACTCTGAAAAACAAACTGAGGGTTCTAGAGGGAAGGGGGGTGGGAGGTTGGGTTAGTCTGTTGATGGGTATTGAGGAGGGCACGTTCTGCATGGAGCACTGGGTGTTATGCACAAACAATGAATCATGGAACACTACATCTAAAACTAATGATGTAATGTATGGGGATTAACATAAGAATTTAAAAAAAAAAACATAAAGGCAAGAGAAAAAAAAAAAAGAATCCACTCCACCTGTTTCTCTTCACCCCCTCTTTTTTTTGAAGATGCGGGGCTCCATCTCACGACCCTGAGATCACGACCTGAGCCGAAATCAAGAGTCGGACGCTGAACCGACTGCGCCCCCCAGGCACCCCTCTCTTCACCCTTCTAACGTGGCTGCTGGAAGGCTTACAATGCCACCCGTGGGTGGAATCCTGTCGCTGTCGGTCGCTGCTGTCCTGGACCATCGGCTCCAGGCTTTGGGGTTCCCAGGACAAGCAGGGTCCCCCAAGTCTGACTACCAGCCCTCCGCTTTGCTGAGTGAGCACCATTCCACTGAGGATGGGTGTCCTAACTCCAGAGAGACGGAGGCCATCGCCAGAACAGAGAGCCGAGAACCACTCCCGGCTGCCCGTGGATTCACTTCCTCGCTGACCCGTGGGCGCTGGCCGGGCCCAGGGCAGGGCGGGCTCTTGGAGGAGCCTCTCTTGTGAATGCCCCCACGTCTGGCCTCTCTTCCCGCTGCCCCGCGTCCTTGTGACCTGCAGCCGTACTTGCAGGCGCCCTGCCAGGAGCCGTGGTCCCCAGGCAGCTGCAAGCAGAGCGGACATCCACGCAGCTTGAATCAGTCCCCAGGCCTGGGCCAGGGAGTCCGGTCACCGACCCTGGACCCCTGCAGCACAGATGTTTCCAGACCCACAGCCAGAGGCTCCCTCGCCGAGTTCCGGTCAAGGGTATGGTGCGGGCACACGAGACTTGTCCTTGTGGCAACACAAACCCCAGTCAGAGCATCCACCTGACAGAGGACAGAGGTGAGTCAAAGCAGCCAAACACCAGCCGTCATGTCGCCCAAAAGGCAGCTCCGTGGGGAGTCTGGGGCCTCAGTCAGCTAAGGGGTGAAGCGTCTGCCTTTGGCTCAGCTCATGATGTCAGGGTCCTGGGATCGAGCCCCGCATCGGCTCCCTGCTCAGTGGGGCGCCTACTTCTCCCTCTGCCCTCCCCCTGCTCATGCTCTCTCTCTCTCTCTCTCTCCCTCTCTCTTTCTCAAATATATAAATAAAATCTTAAAAAAACACCAAAACTCGAAAGGCGGTCTCTCTCCCCCGTTTCCCTCCTCGCACGTCTATGTGCTTTCCAAAACTGTACCGAAACTCTAATAGTTCTATAACTACTTATTTTGTGTTGCTCAGGGGAGCATCTTCCAGCATCATTACATTGATTTCAACGGTGGTAAAGGCGGCTTCGTGTCCCTTGTCTGATCGCCTGTGGTATCCTGAACTCATGTTGGAACATTCTGAAGTTTTCCAAGGTTTTTTGGGTTTTTTTTTAGATTTTATTTATTTATTTGAGAGAGAGAGAGTGCACGAGAGGGGGGAGGGTCAGAGGGAGAAGCAGACTCCCCACTGAGCCAGGAGCCTGATGCAGGATTTGCTCTGGGATCATGACCTGAGGCTAAGGCAGACGCTTAACCCTCTGAGCCACCCACGCGCCCCCATAATGCTTTTAGAAGTTGACGTAGGGCAGTGCTTTTTTTTTTTTTTAAAGATTTTATTTATTTATTTGAGAGAGAGAGAATGAGAGAGAGCACATGAGAGGGGGGAGGGTCAGAGGGAGAAGCAGGCTCCCCGCCGAGCAGGGAGCCCGATGCGGGACTCGATCCAGGGACTCCAGGATCATGACCTGCGCCGAAGGCAGTCGCTTAAACAACTGAGCCACCCAGGCGCCCAGGACAGTGCTTTTTATGAGTTGAGGGCAGGAAGATTTTCTTAGGTCACAGAAACAACCATAAAAGAAAAACCGATATGTCAGCGTCCACCAAAATTTAACATGTCTCCTCATCGAACCACAGTCTGGGAGAAAACACTTGCAGAACACATGTCTGGCAGAGGCCTGGGACCCGGGACCTCTAAAGAGTCCTACCTCTTAATAATAAAAAGGCTAGCAGGCCAGCTGAAAAATGGACAAAAGATGTGATGGAATCCATCAGAAAAAGCCAAACAATACATGAATAAGAGAGATTAGGGTGGCCAGCTCATGCATGTGTGGCCACTGGAGACCACTTTGGGGAAAAGTCTGTCTTTTTTATTTTTTAATTTTATTTACTTATTTGAGAGAGAGCGCACAAGCAGGGGGAGCAGCAGGCAGAGGGAGAAGCAGGCTCCCCGCTAAGCAAGGAGCCCGACGCAGGACTCGATCCCAGGACCCTGAGATCACAACCTGAGTCGAAGGCAGACACTTAACCGACTGAGCCACCCTGGTGCACCTTTTCTGCTGCTTCTTATCAAAGGACATGAACCTGCCGCTCGTCCCCTAGACACTCACCTGAGAAGCAAAGACCCGTTGACACAAATACTTGACCAGAGTTCATGGCAGCTTTATTCACAGTAGCCAAAAATGGATAACAGCCCAAATGTGGGTGGACAGGTGAACCTTGGTCCGTGCACACGGGGATGGCTTTGGGCACGCGGGGAGCAAACACAGATTTGCAACAACAGGGCCGAGTCTGCTGTGTGAGCCCGCTTACCTGGTGTTCCCGAGCCAGCCAGACTCAGCTATGGTGGGAGAGTGGGTGCCCGGCTGCAGGTGCACATGGCAGGAGCTTGAGGGACCATCCAGATGAATGGTGAATGGATGGAGACGGTGACTTCCACGATCTCGGTAGGATGGAGGGTTGGAGGATGTTATCTCCATAAAGAAGAAAGTCTGAAACCATAAAAGACTCTTAACTCCAGGGAACAAACTGAGGGTTGCTGGAGGGGAGAGGGATGGAGGGATGGGGTAACTGGGTGGTGGGCATGAAGGAGGGCTCGTGCTGTAATGAGCACCGGGTGTTCTATGCAACTGAGGAATCACTGAACTCTACCTCTGAAACTAGTAATACACTCTATGTTAATTAATTGAATTTAAATTAAATTAAATTAAATTAAAGGGACACCTGGGTGGCTCAGTTGTTAAGCGTCTGCCTTCGGCTCAGGTCATGGTCCCAGGGTCCTGGGATCGAGCCTCGCATCGGGCTCCCTGCTCGGCGGGAAGCCTGCTTCTCCCTCTCCCACTCCCCCTGCTTGTGTTCTTGCTCTCGCTATCTCTCTCTCTGTCAAATAAATAAAATCTTTAAAAATATATATATATATATAAATTTATTTTAATTTAAAAAAAAAAAGAGGAAGAAAGTCTGTGAATGGATCCCAAGCTCAGTCAACGATGTGGGCGTGAGGCTACTGGGGAACGTGCCCCCTAGAGCAGTAAGTGAGGCGGGCTTTCCGCTGGGGGGATCCAGCAGGGCTGGTGCCCTCCAGGCGCAATTCAAAGGCATCCACGTGAAATCCTGTCGGCTTTGCTGTAGGGTTGAGCATTTTCCCAGGGTGAGCAGTGGGAGACCCACTGGGTTCTAATGACAAACGAGTGAACATGACGGGATCCTGAGACGCGCATGGCAGGAGGCCAGGACCTCACTGCCCGTCGGAAGGGGGACACCCCCAGGGGGGTAGTCACCGGTGTGAGTGCCTCCCCGGCTCCCTCCGGGCCTGTGCCCACCCAGTAAGTGTGCTCAGAAATACCTGCTCATTCCTTTTTTTTTTTTTTTAAGATTTTATTTATTTATTTGACAGAGAGAGAGAGACAGCCAGAGAGGGAGCACAAGCAGGGGGAGTGGGAGAGGGAGAAGCAGGCTTCCTGCGGAGCAGGGAGCCCGATGCGGGGCTTGATCCCAGGACCACAGGATCATGACCTGAGCTGAAGGCAGATGCTTAACGACTGAGCCACCCAGGTGCCCCCCACCTGCTCATTCCTGCTCAGGGCATCCTGTGTGTGCCACACGCAGGTGAGCTATGGAAATGTGACATCCTCCCTGAGGGGAGTCTTTAGGAGTGGATGCTTCCGGTGGGCTGGCTTCCCCATGTCCTTGGAAGTCTAGCTGTGGGCTCCGTGCTAGGCAGCTTTGATGTTGCTGTGGGAGCCCCTGCAGGGACAACCCAGGCCCTCAGCCTCCACGCTCAGGGCTGGGGGTCTGCTGATGGCCTCGCACCCTGGCGGACTGGGCGCTGTGGCCGGACCAGGGCCTGGCGGTGACTGGGGTGAGGGGACTGTGGGGAACCACGAGGAGATGAAAGCAGCCTCTGGTTTCAACTCATCTCAGTGCTGGGCAGAAGCAGGCAGCAGCCGCTTAGGAGCCCCGAGGCCACCTGCTGCCCCCCACCCCAGCCCTCATCGGAGAGAGGGTCTAACACGGGGGTTCTACTGCAAATTATTATTACCATCATTATTATTATTACTATTTGCAGGTTCCCAGAGGTGGAACCGGCCCGAGGTTGTTCGGGGATTGGATATTTGTTGTGTCTCTCGGCTGGGCGCTGCACTGCGAATTATAGTTTAATGTTTTATTACAGCGAAGCACTCATTGATTTTACTGAAATCTGTCATAGTTTAAAAGTTTTACAAGCATCATGTCTTGGCAGGCAGCTGCCCTTGCAGTTAAAAATAGATTACTGTAAAAAATAAATTCCTGGATTGAGTCTGGGAATAACCAAGAAAACTTCATGATCTTGCTATAAAATATGTGACAGAATGGCTGGGATTCTGAATGTGGATGCCCGGCGGCAGCCTCCCCAGGAGCTCGGTGTGGCCCGGTCCACGGAGGCCACGGTGACGGCCCAGGGCAGCAAGCATCCGTGTGCTGATGGAGCTTTTCAGTACCCCGGTGACGGATGCGTGGACTTACGCGGAAGACAAATTGTCAAGAGCCACACACAGATACGTACATACATGTGCACGTACATACACACAAACACACGTGTGCACACGTCCACGCTCTACCACCAGGCATCTGTGTCTCTGAGCTGTCTCTCGGTGCCCCACGGGTGTCTCTGTGAGATGTCTCTGCTCCTTGGCTGCCATTCTGCGCCCCCCTCCTCCCCCCCGCAGCTGGCCTCGGGTCACGGTCAGGGTGGGCGTGCAGATCAGCCCTGCTTTGGGGAGGAACAGAGCCTGGCTGACAGTGGAGGATGAGCGGGGAGTTGTATGGTTCTATCCTCCCTTGTTCGCTTGGAGATGTGCTGACTGCTTGCGGCCCGTCTCTCTTTCTGGGGACAGAGGAAAGGATGGTGCGTGGGAGCTGCTGCTGGGGCCACTGAGCCGGCCGCTCTGTGCCCGGGACCCTGAACTTCCTGCCGATTCTCCGACCCAGTGACTGTTCTCCAGTTTGCTCAGCTCAGGGAAGATGTAAACAGAATGGATGGTCATGCTCACTCAAATGTGGTTTCTGGATTATTCTGACCTTTTGTAGCCCATGAAGGTGTTTTCCTGGGCGAGAGTAAAAGCCCGGCCTGCTGTTCATGCTCGCCAAGGCCAGAGCTGACCCATGAGACGCTGGGCACCTGCTAGGCCCTCTGTCCCCGCCCCCAAGCCCCTGGGGGCATCCGTGCTGAGGACACTGGTGACGATGTTGGCCCCGTGGTCTCACTGCAGCTCGCTCAGAGCCCTGCACTGGCCCTGCTCCATTTTACATGCCCAAGGCCTTGTCTGGGCTCCTGGGAGGGAAGGTGAGGCATGGCGCCCAGTGGCTCAAGGGCCCCGTAGGGATGGGATGCAGGGCGCCTCCCCTGTGACCAAGACAGAGCTTCTAGAAGGTACCCCTGCATTCTCCAGGAGGGGCAGGGAGTGCTTCCTGGTGTGGGCAAAGCTCGGTCCCTGCAGGGGCCCGGGATCGGTGACATCTGTGCCCACCTCCAGGGCCGAAGACCTGTTGTCTGGCCGGAGCACTGGCCGTCCACTCCACGCTGCTGGGGAACGTTCTCCGTGAACAGGAGCTGGACCGCGCTGCTCTGGCTGGCAGGAGCACCTCGGTGACCGCCTGAGAAGGCCCTCGGCCCGCATACACCGTGGATACCTCTTGAGAAAAATAGTGCTCACACACGTCCACCTCCCCTCCTAGCAGACTCACGGGGCTGAACACCAGTTCACAGGCCACGGGGGAGCCCCAGGTCAGGCTCTCTCACCTAGAATCGGGTGCCAACTTTGGGCTGACAAGTGATGTCACCTAGTGTTTCAGACACACATTGAGGAGCCGCCCCCGATATTCAGTACAACTCTGGTTTTTAGCCTGTGCACAAGATAAAAAAAATAAACCTTTGGGACGCCTGGGTGGCTCAGTCATTAAGCATCTGCCTTCAGCTCAGGTCATGATCCCAGGGTCCTGGGATCAAGTCTGGAGTAGGGCTCCCCGTTCAGCGGGAAGCCTGCTTTTCCTTCTCTTTCTGCTGCGCCCCCTGCCCCCCCCTCCACTCGTGCTCTCTCTCAAACAAACAAACAAATAAATAAAGCTTTATTTTTTTACTTATAAAAAAGTGGCAGAGCATCCAGAATATATAAAGAATTCCTACAACTCAATAATAAAAAGAACCAATTTAAAAGTGGGCAAAAACCTGGAGTCAGCCTTTCTCCAAAGAGGATGTACATGTAATAAGCTCATGAAAAGTTGCCCAACATAGGTCATCAGGGAAACGAAAATCAGAACCTCAGCGAGCTCTCACTGCACACTTTTTTTTTTTTTTTGAGATTTTTTTATTTGAGGGCGAGAGAGCTGAGCTTGCACAGCAGAGGGAAAAGCAGACTCCCTGCTGAGCGAGGAACCTGATCTGGACTCGATCCCAGGACTCCTCCCCCAGGACCCCAGGATCATGACCTGAGACTAGGGCAGGCGCCCACCACCACACACTTTCTAGCATGGCTATTAAGGCAAAGTGGACAGTGGCGCACCTGAGTGGCTCAGGCGGTTGAGCATCTGACTCTTGGTTTCGGCTCAGGTCCTGATCTCAGGGGTATGAGATCGACCCCACCTCAGGCTCTGTGCTCAGCGTGAACTCCGCTTAAGATTCTCTCTCCCTCTTCTCCTCCCTCCACTTGCGTGCAAGCTCTCTCTCTCTCTCTCTGAAATGAATAAATAAATCCTTAAAAAAAAAATGAAGTCGCAACATGTGCTCTGATATGGTTGAAGTCTGAGTGAAGGAAGGCAGACAAAGGAGCTAATGGTTCCCTTTACATGAAATGTCCAGAACAGGCCAAGCTGCGGAGACAGAAAGTAGACGAGTGGTTGCCAGGGACTGGGGAAGGGGAGTGGGGGTGCTGCTAATGGGGACAAGCTTCTTTTGGGGCCATGGCAAGTTCTCATATTAGATGACGCTGTTGGCCAATAGACGCAAACCACCGAATATAGTAATGATACTAAAAAACACGGGATTGCATGTTAAAATGGTGAATTTTGTGGTGTGTGGATTATACTGCAAGAAGACACAGAAAACGGGCCAGCTGTGTGGTTCTGTTTCCTCATCTGCTCCATGGACACAGCCTTGCCCATGCCGGACTTGCGGCGGCAGGGACAGCGAGGGGAGCCACCCCCCGGGCCGCGTGTGGGACGTCTCCTCTCCCCGCGTCCAGGATGAGGGCCACGGCTGTGTGCTGGACACCTCCCCCTAGCCCCTGTGGTCCCCAAGCTTCTGGAGGCTCATTCTGGGTTTTTGTTTTTTTTTTTTTAAGATTTTATTTATTTATTTGAGACAGAGAGAATGAGAGACAGAGAGTATGAGAGGGAGGAGGGTCAGAGGGAGAAGCAGACTCCCTGCTGAGCAGGAAGCCCGATGCGGGACTCGATCCCGGGACTCCAGGATCATGACCTGAGCCGAAGGCAGTTGCTTAACCGACTGAGCCACCCAGGCGCCCTCATTCTGGGTTTTTTAAAAAGACTTTATTTGTTTGACAGAGAGAGGCACAGTGAGAGGGAACACAAGCAGGGTGAGTGGGAGAGGGAGGAGCAGGCTTCCCGCCGAGCAGGGAGCCCGATGCGGGGCTCGATCCCAGGACGTTGGGATCATGACCTGAGCCGAAGGCAGACGCTCAACGACTGAGCCACCCAGGTGCCTTTCATGCGTTTTATAAAGAAATTATTAGGTGAATAAAAATCTAGAAATATCACATTATATTTATGATATTCTCCTATAAGTTATAAATAAATACTAAATATGTAATAGATAAAATACAAGAAAATATGTAACACCTATGTAATATGTATAACATAAAATACCATAAAATGTCCTTTATTTTGACTTATTTTTGCTTAAAGTTTATTTTCCATAATATTAAATAGCTATAATAGCTTTCCTTTTTTAAGATTTATTTATTTTATTTTATTTTTATTTTATTATTTATTTATTTATTTTATTTATTTGACAGAGAGAGAGAGACAGCGAGAGAGGGAACACAAGCAGGGGGAGTGGGAGAGGGAGAAGCAGGCTTCCTGTGGAGCAGGGAGCCCGATGCGGGGCTCAATCCTGGGACACTGGGATCATGACCTGAGCCGAAGGCAGGCACTTAACCGACTGAGCCACCCAGGTGCCCTTAATTTAAAAATATATGTATTTTTTATTTATTTTGAGAGAGCTAGCACACAAGTGAGAGAGCACAAGCAGGGGGAAGGGCAGAGGGAGAAGCAGGCCTCCCGACAAGCAGGGAGCCCGATGCGGGGCTCGATCCCAGGACGTTGGGATCATGACCTGAGCCGAAGGCAGATGCTTAATGACTGAGCCACCCAGGTGCCCCTCATTCTGTTGATAGGAAGCAGAGAGGAGGCTGGTGTCTGGGCTCATAGTTCTAGTGGGGAGAGCTGGGATCTGAGTCCCAGCCGTGGAGCTGGGGGTGGCTGCCTCGGGCCCTTGCCTCACCTCCTGGCAGGGAATGGCCACGTCAGACCTGCCTGGAACTGGCAGGTTTGTTTTGTGGGTGCATTTCGTGGCCTTTCTGTGGGGAGTGTGTGCTGTAGGTATGGAAACTTCACCTGAACACTTCCCACCCTCAGCAGGTCAGGACACAGGACCGCGAAGCCGGCCCCTTTCTGAGCAGAGGAGGGGTCTTCACCCAACTCCTGGGCTCCTGGGCACTGGGCCCCTCCTGCCAACCCCTCTCCACGGGCCAAACCCCTCCTTTGTACACTTGGCATCCGCGATTATTCTGAGCTTGTTCTGAGAACTTCGCAGGACCCGGAGACGTCAGAACCCATGTAGGACCCTCGGTTGGACACAGATCGAGACAGAGATGTGGATTTTGTTTGGATAAAGGTTCCTACAAACCAACTGTAAAAGGGCACTTGGGGAAAACTGAGTATTGGCCACGTGTTGACATAAGGGAATTATTATGCGTTTTGTTTGATCATGACATTTGGCCCAGTAAGAAACGTTTCATTTTTCAGCGTATGTATTGATATGTTTAGGGATGAAATGGCATGGTATGTATAATTAACCTTCAAAAATTTTAGGAAAAATTGAACCAAATGTGCCAAAATGTTCATCGTTCATAGTTTTGGATATACGGTTACTGTATTATTCTTAATAAATAAATACATAATAATTTTTTTTTAAAGTTATCATTTAGGGGGGCGCCTGGGTGGCTCAGTCGTTAAGCGTCTGCCTTCAGCTCGGGTCATGATCCCAGAGTCCTGGGATCGAGCCCTGCATCGGGCTCCCTGCTCAGCGGGAAGCCTGCTTCTCCCTCTCCCACTCCCCCTGCTTGTGTTCCTGCTCTCGCTATCTCTCTGTCAAATAAATACATAAAATCTTAAAAAAAAGTTACCATTTAGGGGCGCCTGGGTGGCTCAGTCAAACGTCTGCCTTTGGCTCAGGTTGTGATCCTGGGGTCCTGGGATCGAGCCCCGCATCAGGCTCCCTGCTCAGTGGGAGCCTGCTTCTCCCTCTGCCTCTCCCCCTGCTTGTGCGCTCTCGCTCGCTCGCTCTCTCTAGCTTGCTCTCTCCCAAATAAATAAAATCTTAAAAAAAAAAAGTTATCACTTACAAGAGCACCAAAATCTGATGGTCCTAGGAATTAAACTGATAAAGACGTGCAGGACTATTATAGAGAAGATCATGAAACTTATGACAGCTCATTGGTTAGGCTTTGGGACACGGAGAGACACACAGACATGGGTCAGAAAGCTTAATCTTTGTTTTAATTATCTGTCTCTGTGTAAAAAAATCACGACTAAACTTAGTGGCTTAAAACAACCACCATTTTTTTTTTTTTTTATTCGAGATTCTACTCAAAACCTGCTGGTCCAGCTGGTGGGCTCCTCCCCATCCCCTCCAACCACTGTCTCTCTCTGTGTCTGTGTCTCCCCCTCTCTCCCCCGCGTGGCCTTCTTCCCACGACTCTCCCCCAATCTGCCTTCTTAAGGCTTGGGCCCAGAAGTGCCTCACCCCTTCTGATCAAAGCCACTCCCAGGGCCAGCCCAGACTCCAGGGAAGCCTGCATGGGCAAAGACATCTGCCAGAGGCCAGAGGGGGCTCATGAGCAGAGCTGGACTTGGACTGAGGCAGCAAGCGTTGAAGACACGGTCCCCTTCTAAAAGCCAGTGCCTCTGTTGCTGTGGGGCCTGCAAGCCTGAATCTGCCTAACCCAGCATACGAATGGCCCCAGGCAACTCACACAGCCTGTTTCCCCACCTGTCACAGTGCAAGATAAAGCTAACACTGATCCGGCAGGAAGAGGGCTGAGGTGTAATTTGCCAAGCGATTAATATATGACAAATACAAGGATTTGTAGAGTGATGTATAATGTTTGTGAAGAGACTGATGTGAGGTGAGGGTTGAATAAGGGGGTTCTAGCTCCTTCCTCTTCCTGGCCTCTCACTCAACCCCTCTGACGGGATCTCAGGATCCTACAGCCCCAGGAACCTGCCTGGCAGCCATGACAGTTCTCTCTGGACGTTGGAGAAACCCTGTTTGGCTCTGGGCCTTCAGCATGGAGTGTCCCCCAGCAGGGCAGGACCCCCAAATGTTGCCCAGTGAGGCTCCTCCCTCTGGGCTCCACAAAGCCCTGCCCTCAGCCAGGCAGCCAGGCAGCCGTGGAGAATCTGGAAAGGAAGCAGGCCGTGCTGACAGCCTCTGGCAAGCCACCTACTGCAAAGGGAATTTACAATGGGCCAGGAGCACCTGCTGTCTAGGGCAGCTTAGCATCTCCGGATCCGAGCGGACCTGAGCACCCTCTTCAAGAGAATGGCTGGCTTGTCCTGAGGCCCCCAGTGCCGGAGACAGACCCTGGAGTGGGCTATGTGGGGGCCTCCAGGCTGGGCTCTGCGCAGGAGGAGGTGACTCCACCAAACCCCCTGGAGAGGGAAGTTGACAGTGACCAGGGGAAGCCTCAGGAGCTGTGAGCCCTTCAAGGGGTGGACACCTGCCAACCTCCCTCCACATCAACAGGGCACAACCAGGCAAGGATGCCACCCAAATTTAGCGTGCCCCAGGAGGGAGGGAGCAGCTTTGAAAGCCAAGGGCCGCCTATGGAGTGAGGAGAGTGAGTGGGGGTGCTAGGATGGGGCAGCGGGCGGGGCTGGGGCGTTGCGAGGCAGAGGGTCTGGGGAGGGACGCTGCTGGTGAGAGGGAGTGGAGCTGTGTCCACTCTGGCCTTCCTTTGGTTGGCTCCTGAGAGCCCCCAGACACAAGATCCTGTCCCAGACTGTGGGAGGTCCTGGCTCAGGAGTCCCAGAAGTAGGGTTCCTGGGGCCTGGGATGCCCACCCCCAGCAAGGACACAGCCAGCAGCTGGGACAGCGTCTGCCTCAGTGTGTGCTCAGCCAGAGCCCTGCCCGAGGGTGGCCCTGGGACCCCCAAGCTTCCCCAGTGGCCATTCCCCTCCCCTAAGGCAAGGCAAGGAGCCTTAGGGGAGGGAAATGGGCGTGGGGGGGGGAGACCTCAGCGTGGGAGGAACAGCCTGGGACATAAAGGGCACCGTTTCCTCTCGGACCGTGGACTCCACAGCCAGCTGGTCCGCAGACTGGGGCCCCGGGGGAATGCGGTCTTGCTGCCCCACCAGACTGGGCCCCAGGCCTCCCCTCCTCCGCTTCGGGTGACCCCACAGGGGTCAGCAGAGGACGCGGCGTGACATTTGCCAGGTTGCTGGCCGCTGTGCGGACGTCCCCCCACAGGCACAAGTCTCGCAGGACACAGACGCAGAACCTTTATTGCACAGCGCACGGGTGTCCGGCGCGGGGCTGGCGCGGAGGGCGCCCGGGCGCGGCGGGACGGGTCAGCGGCTCGGCCAGAGGAGCGTGAAGGCACGGCGGCTGCAGCGGAAGTCCGGCTCTGGCTGCTCGGGCTTGGGCTCCACGGAGACGAGGCGCCGGGCGCCGCGCTGGCTCAGGGGGATGCAGTCGGAGACGCGGACCTCCAGGGCCCTTCCCTGCCTGAAGCGGGGGCGGGAGGGCAGTCAGGGGGCGGGGCCGGGCCGGGAGGGAGGCGGGTCAGGGGCGGGGCGGGGCGCCGGGGGCGGGGCAGAAGGC
>NW_023270498.1:657527-676349 GCF_011800145.1 Mirounga leonina
GGGGCGGGGCCGGGAGGGAGGCGGGTCAGGGGCGGGGCGTCGGGGGCGGGGCAGAAGGCCGGGCGGGGCGGGGCGGGGCGGGGCGGGGCCGGGAGGCAGGGAGGGCGGGCGGTCAGGGACGGCGGGGGCCCTCTGCGCGCCCCGACTCACCCCTGGCAGTACGCGGCCAGCACGCCCACCAGCTCCCCCACGCGGTTGTCCAGCGGCGGCCGGGAGCGGTGCAGACACACCACCAGGTCGTCCCGGCCCTGCGCGTGCAGCACCACCAGCTGGTCCCGCCCGCTGGTCACACTCAGCCCGGTCACCTGCGCGGCCGGGGCCGGGCTCAGGGGAGCGGCAGGCCCTCCTCCCCGCCCCCAAGATCCCGGGCCGCGGCCCGCCCCCGACAGCCTCCCGGAGCCCCCAGCCCGCCCCTCCGGGTCCCCTTTCCCCCTCTCTAGCTCCGCCCGCAAAAGGGAGCGTGGGCCGCTACGCCGCTTGAGAGAACTTGCCCCAGGACGGGACGGAATGTTCTCGATCGACGCCTCTAATCCGGCGCCACCCTCCCCTGTGGCGCTCGAGTGCCCCTTGCGTGTGCTGGTGCGGCCGGGGCGCTGAGCCGTCTGGTTTCCCTCCATTACATCTAAGCGGCCCCCCGGCGTGGCCGGCGCTCCAGATGGGCCCCGCACTCGGTTACAGGGACCCCAGGACGAGAGCGCTGCGCACTGCAACCAGTCCCGCGGTCGGGCCGGACACCCCCAGGCCGCCATGTATGGGGGCAAGAGGGGCCCGTGGCTCGCCCCCCTCCCCCCCCCCCCCGAGCAACAGAAAGGCCCCACCATCCTGAGCTGATGCTGAGTTCTGGAAAGCTCGGGCCTTCCCAGGTAGGCGCGAGAGGAGGGGCCCTGCAGACGTCCCCACCTCCCCCGGCCCCCCCCCCCCCCCGGCCCCCCCCCCCCCGGGGCTCACCGCTTCCAGGGGCACGGCCCGCATCACCCGGTACTGCCGGCCGGGGTCCAGCTTGTAGACATGCCGGTCAGTGAGCAGGAGCGCCCGGTCCCGGCTCTTGTTGAAGCGATTCACCTGCGGGACAGGCGATTTCGGGGTCACCTGTCTGGCCCCAGGGCCTCCTCTCCCTGGACCCCTTTTCTCAGGGACTGAGTTGGATCTGACCACTTCTGAAACCTCTGCCCTGGGCTGTCGATCCTCCCCTGGTCCCACACCTCACCTTCCGGACGTGACTGGAGAACAGCACAGCCCCAAAGCTGTCCTTCTCACGGAGTGCCTTCAGTCGCTCAGCGAACAGGCCCGAGGCTGTGGGGTTGTCCATGGCCTGAGGACAGATGGGGGCTGCTTGACCGCGCTGGACCAGCAGCGAGTCTGGTGAATGGGCACCCCTGTCCCTCACCTCGCGAGCCAAGCCGACTCAGGCCTTGAGCCAGCCTCCCCTGGGTTGTCTGAGGGCCCCGCGCCCAGACCGCTGCAGCCCTAGGTTCTGGTCATCCCTGAGCCCTCCATAGCTGCCCACTGTCCAGAAGCTGAGAAGGCAGGGTCCCGGGGGCCAGGGAAAACCTTGAGCCTTCGTCCACTGTAGAACGGGGCCAGGGGCATAGCTCACCATGCCCGTGCGAGGGCCAGGGTGAGCCAGGGCATGGGTGCAGGTGGGGGGGGGGCGCGCAGAAGAGAAGGTGCTCAGTAAAGCCCAGAGGCCAGGGGCAAGGGCAGAGGGGCATGGCCCACAGGCCGGACAAACAGCCAGGCCCTGGGAGAGGACACGTGGGGTGGACACCGGCAAGCTCTCAGCTCTGAGCCCCTCCTTGGTGCCCAGTTTTCATGGCCCCGACACTCACAGAGGACAAGTAGTCCCTGACCCAGGCCCGCCGGCAGCCCCAGTCCTGCCGTAGCTCCTGCAAGAACCCCATGGCCGCCACTTTGGCCTTGATCTGGGCCATGTCTGAAGGTGGGATGTTCTTCACCAGCTGCCGGGCCCGCCACCTAGAGGGAACCGGGTGGTCAGATGGACCCCATGCAGCCCTCACCTTCCCCACCCCGGTCCTACCCCCCTCACATCCATGCCCTCTTCTCGCTCCCTTTTCCCCACGGGAGAAGGCCAAGCCTCTCAGCCTGGCACTGGCCATCCTGATTTCGGGCTCCCTGGTCTCTGCAGGGGCCCCTCCCACTCTGAGGACAGTGCGGCCTCCTGGAGAACTCCTACTCAGCCTTCAAAACGCGGCCCAAATGCATTGTTCCCCCCTATTCCCTGTCCCAGCCAGCCACGCTCCCCTCCAGGCCTCCAGCAAGGAGATATCGGGGCTCTCCAATGACGGTGGGGTGTGGGGACCCAGTTACTAGGCACAGCCTCTTGTTTCCCTGCTTATGAAATGGGGCTTGTGGGGTGCGGATGGCTGGTGCAGGTGTTCAGTGGGCGCTAGCCGAACGGGGAAAATTGAAGGGGCAGTGGCTGAGGGCTCGCACCTGCAGAACAGCGCCTGGCAGGTGTCCTGGAACGGCTGCAGCACCGCAGGGGGCGGCGGCCAGACGAGGTCTCGGCCGTAGTGGGGGGGCTGCCTCGCGGCCTGGAACCGCCTCTGCAGCTCTGCCAGGTGAGCGCGCACCTTGTGCCTCCGGAACCAGCGCATGACGGTGTAGATGGCCCGCAGCCGCCGGCAGCGCCGCCTGGCCAGGGTGCCGCGCCAGGCCTGGGGGGCCAGCCGGGCCTTCGTCAGTCCCGGCCAGGCCGCGCCTCCCTGCTTGTTTCCCTCCCCGCCCCCGCGGCCGGCCCGCCTCCTCCACCCTCAGCCCGGCGCTGCGCCAGGCTGACCTGCCCAAGACTCCTGGGGGCCGCCTCCACCTGGCTGCAGGTCGCTACCCAGGTGGGCACAGGGCCCTGCTGCAGCCTCTGCCTGACTCAGGGCAGAGCTGCTCTCCCCACTCCATGTCCTTCCACCTGGCACCTGCAGATGGGGGTGCTTTCCCCTCCGCCAGGGGTAGCTGCCAACTGTCACCTGGAACCCGAGCTGGCCCAGGCCTGACCTCCAGCTCGTAGACGCCCTGACATGGAAGAGTACCCCAAGAATGAACCATTAAAACCCAGAGCGGGAGCCCTGCACGGCAGGCAGCCCAGGGGACCCACAGATGAAAGCACACTTAAGGAACCTGACTCAGACCAAGGAGAGGACAGCAGTGTGGACAGTCCTGGAGATGGTGGGGCCGCGAGGACCCAGTGTGAGCGTCCCAAGTCCCATCTATGTGACCATGGCATGGTGTCACGTTCCTAAAACCAACCCCTCCATGTTAGGGGAGTAGCAAAGCTCACAGCTAAATGCAGTGTGTCGCCATGGGTAATAGTGGGATGCTTGTGGAAATTCGAATACAGGCGGCATATTATTCAGATACGTAGATTATGTCTTGTTGGTGTTAGGTTTCTCGTCTGCTGACCTCAGCGTGTTCAGAAAAGGGAACGTACTTGTCCTTGAGACATGTGTGCTGAAATATTGAGGGGGGCCGTTACTTTAGAAAATCATATAAACGTAGGTGTATGTGGGTGTGGGGACAGACAGACACACAGAGATGGGGTGGGGAGAGCACACGATTGTAGCAATTCAGGTGGATGGTAAATCATCATAGGCATCTTTTAACTTTTCAGTAGGTTTGAAATTTTAAAAATAAAAAGTTAGGGGGAGAGATGGAGGAATTCCGGTCCTTTGGGAATACTTACTAAAATCACTCTAAACAAAATGATTTGATGGGGTGCCCGCAGGGCTCAGTCAGTTAAGTGTCTGACTCTTGATTTCGGCTCAGGTCATGATCTCAGGGCCGTGAGAGTGAGCCCAAGTCAGTGCTCAGCGGAGAGTCCGCTTGGTATTCTCTCTCCCTCCCCCTCAGCCCATCCCCAGCTCACATGCTCATGGTCTCTCTCCAAAATGAATAAATCTTTTAAAAAATGATTTGCTTAAAAATAACTGGGATGGGCTGCAGGTGTCTGCACAAAACCACACACTGGCCACAGGGTGGCACAGCTGATGCTGGGGAGTAGGAGGGGTAATTATCTCTAGGTCTGATATCTTTCAGAGTCAAGAGAAGAAAAGAAGGGAAAAGATAAGGAAGGGGGATGCCTGGGGGGCTCAGTTGGTTAAGCGTCTGCCTTTGGCTCAGGTTATGATCTCGGGGTCCTGGGATCGAGCCCCGAGTCAGGCTCTCTGCTCAGCAGGGAGCCTGCTTCTCCCTCTCCCTCTGCCACTCCCCCTGCGTGTGTTCTCTCAAATAAACAAAATCTGAAAGAAAGAGAAAGAAAGAAAGAAAGAAAGAAAGAAAGAAAGAAAGAAAGAAAGAAAGAAAGAAGGAAAGAAAGAAAAGGAAAAAGAAAAAAGAAAAGAAGGAAAAGGAAGGAAGCCAGATTCCTGAAAATCATATTTTGAGCACCTGGATCCACCTGGGCCTGAAGCTGATGACCACGGACTGAGGTAAACTAACCACATCCACACCTTTTGCTTAAGTCAATTTCAGTCCTGGTCCATCTCCTGTCAGAGGAGATTCCTGTGGTGCCTGGAGGGGTGCCTATGGGCCCCGTTGGTGCATGCACACCCCCCACTCCAGGGGGGGCACACCCCTCCCTCCCCTCCCCGCCATGGGTACACCCATCCCCCCTCCCCCTCCGCGGTGGGTAGGCATCCAGCCAGGGCGCACCTTCTGCAGCAGCAGCACGATGATGGGGATGAGGCGTGCGCGGCTCTGCTCCAGCTTGACCAGAGTCTGGGGCGAGCGGATGAAGAGCTTGGTGTGGCCGAAGGCCACGTCCCCTTGCAGCCCATGCTGCTCCAGGAGGGCACTGACGGCTGCCCTGTCAGAGCCCAGCAGGTGATTGGGCCACGTGTACTCACAGGTCATCTTGTACCTGTCACCGCAGGACAGGGCAGTGGGCACTGAGCTCTGGGTTCGACACGCCCAGCACCTGCCCACCCCGTCCCCTGGGTCACACAGCGTCTTCGCTGTCCGTGCTGCGCGGGTCTGCATCTGAGAAGCACTGGCCGGGTTTGGGACCCTCTGCCCACCCGTCCGACTCCTCACAGGATCCTGGGCCATGGGGGACAGACAGGTGGGGAGATGGAGCTCCGGGGTAGCAGGGCGCGGTACCTGAGCAGGAATCGAGGGTAGGGCTGGCGGGAAGCGAAGCCAGCCCTCCGCACCCGCACATTCTCCAGCAGCCCCAGGTACACGACCTGGTGGCGACAGTGGTCCTCGTCCAGCCTGGCAGCCATCTTGTCCTCATTGGGCTTGATGCAGCGGACATAGAAGGGCTCCTAGCACAACAGAGGACACGCAGGGACACCACCATCAGCCTCTGTGGCCGCAGGGCAGGTGTGGAGCTGTCCCTCCCTGCCGGCTGCCCAGGGAAGAGGCTCTTGCAGGGGGGAGGGGAGGCCGAGCGGCTGGGTCAGGAGGTGGTAGGGCAGCCGGGAGCCCTGCCGCCTGCAGGGGCCCCGCTGAGTCTCCAGATGTTCTGTGGTTAAGCGGGCTCTGGTGTCCCCCTGCGGCCCCCCCTCTGCCTTTGCGCCCCAAGCTCCGCAAGCAGCTAGCGCCGCCTTCCTGCCCTGTGAGCCCCGCCCAGCCCCTTCCTGCCCAAGAGGCCGGGAGGACAGGGGAAGGCTGTTCAAATCTCACATTTACTCAAGCCTCAGCCTGACCCAGGACATCTTAACTTGCACGGTGGTGGGTTCCTCCTGGCTGGGGTGGGGGTGGGGATGCAGCTCACAGCAGGCAGGAAATGAACACCACCTTCCCCGTGATGTGCAGAGGCGGTGGGGGCCCAGTTTGCCGGCCAGGACCTGGAAAGAGCCGGGGTGGGGGCGGGGGCGGGGGGAGTACCTTGGAGGCCAGGTTTTCTACCAGAGCCACCATGGAGTTCTTGAAGAGCGTGCCAGCCGTCAGGGGGCGCTTGGTCACTTCTGTGATGTCCTGCTGCCCGTCCGGCCACATGGCCCGCAGGGTGGGGTCTGAGCTGTAGACACAGGCCACACAGCTAGCCGCCCTCTGGAGGGCCGCCCTCGCCCCAGCTCTGCCACTGGTAAGCTCTGTGGCCTTAGTGTTAAACCTCAGGCTGTCAGCCCATCAGACAGGTGTCAGACCCGAGTGTATGAAGGCCCTTCCGGCCTCGGGCCCCCACGCACCTGTTGTACATCAGCCGCTTGAAGTCTTGGAAGAGGTGGTCTCTGTTCTTGTCGATGAAGCCCTCCACCGAGTACCTGTGCGGCCAGGGCTGGTGAGGGGCAAGGGGCCTCGGACAGGCCCAGGAAGCCCCTCACCCCCCTCTCCTGCCTCTGTTCTCTTAGGCTAGCCTCCCTGCCTCCGCTCCCACACCCGCTTTCTTTCTCAGCACCTAAGACTCCTTCCCTCACCGGTGTCTCTGCTCATGCCCACCGCACTGGACCCCGGCTCTAGCGCATTCGTGCCGGGTGGCCTGGGACCAGGGACTTCACCTGTCTGTGCCCCAGTATACATCCCAGGCCCAGATCAGTGCCTACTGTTTCCGTCAGTGTCGGTGATGGTAGTTATACCCAGGAACTCCCGAGGCAGTGGTCTGCTCTGATTCTGTGGCACTGACAACCTCAGGTTCCTTGTCTGGCCCTTCGATGACAAAAGGCTAGGAGGCTCAGTTCCAAAATCTCCCTGCACCTGCCGCTCCCGTGAAGACTCAGGGCAAGGGGTCTGACCTCTGGCGGCACTGTCCTCCCCACTTGTCCTTGTGAAGGACACATTAGACACGTGTGCCTCCGTGAGTCACCTCAAGTCCCACTCAGGACGAAGGGAGCACAGGTCAGTTAGTAATAATGTCACGGAGATTTCTCAAGGATTCCTGAGGTTGGTCCTGAGGGTGTGCCCCCAGGATGGGCACCGTGTGCCTGGGGCTTGCTGGAAATGCAGACTGTGGCCTGTCTGCCCCCTCCGCTAACCGCACCTCCGTAATAGCGTGCCCCTCCCCCAGGCATTGCCCAAAGTGGAGCCTAGATAGGGCATTTTTGAAAGCTTCCAGAGGCTTCTACGGTGCAGCCGGGGCCGAGGGCTCTGATCTTAAAAGCGCCACTGCATGCTTTCCACTCATCAATCTGGTGTCAGGCGCGTCTTCAGCGCGCTAAGAAGGGGAGGGCTCCTTACGTGACGTCCCCCGCATAGTGCTTGATCCGGAAGTCTCGGCCAAACTCCATGGTCTTGTCTGTAGGGCAGAGCTAGGGAATGGGGTGGCGCGCCAGGGTCACGGCACAGGGCGGAGGTCTGTGCAGGGCACAGTCCTGGAGAGGCCGGGCCACCGAGGCCGCGCCGAGACCGGCCGCGCGGTGCCTGGGAGGGGTGGGGGGTGCGGCCCCGGGGCCAGCTGGGGGCGGGGCTTGGGGTGGGGGGTGCGGCCCCGGGGCCAGCTGGGGGCGGGGCTTGGGGCGCGCGCCGGGGGCCGCGGAGCACCTGGCGGCTGGCGTAGTGCGGGTGGTGGCGGTGGTGCGTGTCCAGGCTCTGCAGGAAGATGCGGTCGGTGATGGTGCCCGCGGCGCTGCAGGCCTCGTCCAGCACGGCCAGCACGCCGCGGTGGGGCCGCTCCACCAGCTCCACGATGGTGGCGTTGTTGAAGTAGTCCACCTGGGCGGGGCGTGCAGGGCGGCTCCCAGTCTGCCCGCCGGCCACCCCGCGTGCACCCCGCGGCCCTCGCGGCCCAGGCCGGCACTCACGCTCTGCCAGGCGATGCCCTCCCGCTCGTACTCCTCCTGCTCCTGCTTCAGGATGAGCTGGATGAAGAGCTGCTGCAGCTTCTCGTTGCAGTAGTTGATGCAGAACTGCTCGAAGCTGCGGGCGGGCGCAGGGGCCGCACGGTCACGCCCTGCCGCCCGGCTTGGGGGCTTGGGGGCTTGGGGGCTCAGGCTCCGTGCGGAGCGCGTGCGTCGGGGGCAGGCCCCTCCCCACGGAGCCCGACGGCAGGGGTGATTCTCCCCCTCCAGTCCCACCGCGGGCACGCATGCTCCCCAGTGGATTTGGGGGTCGTGGCCATGGGACGTGAGCCCCCAGTTTTGCCTCCGTGGGCACCGCTGGCCGGGTGGCACAGCTGAGGCAGGCTCGGGGGCCTGAGCCCGGGGCCAGGGACTGGCCGGGACAGACGCCGGACGTCGGGCTCCCCAGGCCAGCGGAGCTCCGCGGGACCAAGGAGGCCCTGGGGGCTGGGGTCAGAGCCGGGGACGTGGTGGTCGGGCTCCCCACCTGTTGACAGGGAACACCTCAAAGCCATAGATGTCCAGCACACCGATGACCGTGTCCTTGCCGTCTCGCCGGGGGTCCCGGCCCCGGGTTTCCATGACACCGTTGATCCGGTTCACCACCCACTCAAACAGCCGCTGGTACACTGCCTGGGGAGACGCCGGGATCCAGCTACTTCCGGCTGCCTCCATCGTCGCCTCCTCCAGGAAGGCCCCCTGGGTGTCCCCGCCTCGCTCCCCACAGCCTGCCCCCAGAGGACCTTGGCGCAGGCGTCCCGGGCATAGCTGGCCTCCGCCGCAGTGTGGCCCTTCTCAATGAGTTCCCTGCCTCCGGAGGCCACCGTACGAGAGAGCAGGCAGCGCAGCACCAAGTCCCGGGGCGTGGCTGTCAGCTCGGCCACATGGTCCACCAGCAGCTCCTCAGCCACGGCCAGGTGCCCCTGCTCCGGCCCGGCCGCCTCCGTCTCCACAAACTCGATGTTTCCCTGGGGACGGGGAGCCAGGACAGTCAGGCTCCACGTCCCAGTGGAGCTTGCCTGCACACCTCTGCCCAGGGAGAAGGAAGGAAAGACAGGGCTGGGGGTGTGGCAGGGCCTGGCTCCTGCCACCGACGCAGCCCTGGATGCGGGAAGGGCCCCTGGAGCGCAGCAGAGCCTTCTCCAAGGCTTCCTGCCCAGAACATCAGGTCCGTGGTGCCCCGCCGTCGCCTGCGGCTGCGATGCCCCCCCTGCTCCTCAGGCCGCCTCACAGGGAATGGAGGCCTGGACGTGCTGAGGAACTGTCCAAAGCCAGCCAGACCGCATCTGCACAATGTCAGCGCTACTGAGCCTGCCCTTCCGGGCCTGCTCCGTGCGGGCTCATCCGCTAGACAGACGCGGCATGTTGCAGGCCTGACCCGCCCGTCTGGGCACACAGAGCCCCCAGCTCCGGGCCTGGCCTCCGGGAGCCATGCACTCAGCCCCTTGGAGGGCAGGATGGGCCCGCTACGTGGCTGGGCCGTCCGAGGTCAGTCTCCTTCTCCAGGGGCGGTAGCCCCGCAGCCCCCGGCCAGGCTCACCAGGTGCAGTATGGCCGCCAGGATCCGGTGCACAGAGCCCACTTCCTCAGCACTGAAGCCGATCACCCGCATGGCTTCCATCACTGCCAGGTAGTGGCTCCTCTCGTCGCTCTCCAAGGCCTGCAGGACAAGGGGCTCAGCACCCCAGGGCCACGCAGAGCCCCTGGGGTCCTCCCAGGGAGTGCCTGTTACATTGTGGCGCCAGCAATCCTGCTGAGCGCCCTCACCCAGGACCCCGGAAGGCGGAGCCCTGCCCCCACTCACACTGAGCCCTGCGCCCTGCCTAGTGAAGTTGTACACGGCCGGGTTCCTCTGCAGGTGCAGGTTCCGCAGCTCTGCGTCCTCACAGCCCCGCAGCACCTGGGGGCCCGCAGATCCCTGGCTCAGGCCCTCAGAACTGCAAAGACCCCCCCAAAACATGCCGGAGGACCGACCCAGGGGAGCTCAGTGCTGGTGTGGACACCGCCTGAATCCAGGCAGACGCCATCTCACCCAGTGTAGACACCACCCTGCTGGTGACCCGGGAGATCCCCCTCCAGTGAGGGCGGGGGACTGGGGGTGTCACGGCAGGGAGGGGGGAAAGGAACTGAGGGCGGGGCCATCGGAAGGGCTTCCTGGGCGCCCCCACACCCCTGCTTTGGTTCACCTGGTAGAAGGCATGGAAGTTCCGTTCACCCACGTGCTGCTTGAGGACTCGAGACTGTGGAGGGAGGGGCAGATGGGCCCCTGCCTGGGTTGCAGCACCACCCAGGGGACCCCACCCAGGGGAGCCACCCAGGGGACCCACCCAGAGCCCCTTGGGCGGTGCAGGCGGAGCCTGGGACCTCAGAGGAAGTGTGTCCCCGCCCCCTCCCCGGGGCCCCAGGCCTGGGAGGGTCAGCGGGAGGCCTGTGGCCTCAGGACCCGCCTTTGGGAGGGTCAGCGGGGAGGCCTGTGGCCTCAGGACCCACCTTCTCCAGCAGGTAGCTGTGAATGTGACCCCCGATGGGGTCCCCTTTAAAGTCGAAGTTGATGTCCATGTACTTGCCGAAGCGGCTGGAGTTGTGGTTGCGGTTGGTGCGCGCGTTCCCGAAGGCCTCCAGCACGCACGTGGACTTGAGCAACACGTCCTTGACCCTGTGCGGGGCAGAGGGGCCGGGCTGTAGGGCACAGACCTCGTCCAGGGACTGTGCCTGCCCAGCACCCCTGCCCGAGGCCTCCCATGGCGCAGGCTGCGGACCGGCTGGGAAGGCCCCCTGCCCGGTGCTGTGCCCGGTGTGGCGAGAAGGGCAGCTCCTCACCTGGGCGTGCTGCCACCTGCAGAGAGGAGCTGGAGCTGCACACGGCTCTCCACCTCCCGTGGCAGGGTGGGCAGCGGCCAGCCGCCGGTGCCCCCCGCCCCTGGAACCCCACCTTGCCCCTCCCGACGGGAAGAGCTGGGCGCTCACACAGGAAGCTGCTCCACGAGGCCCCACTGGTAACAGCCGGTGAGCAGCTGGTGAGGAGGCGGACAGGCGGGCCCTGATCCAGGTCCAGGCCCTTCCTGACCATCTGCCCAGCTTCTCCCTTCCGTGGGGTCTCCTGTGAGGGGCCCAGCCCCCGTCTGTTGGCTCCGTGCACCTTGCCTCTTCCCTCTTCCTAGTGGCGCCCTGCCCCGTGGCACGGGGCCCTGCCTCTACTGGGTGGACGGGTTCTGGGCGGGTCACCTGGAGCCCTCCTGCAGAGGAGCCCTCTGAACTTGGCCTGAGCCAGGCTGACTTCCATCCCTTGCCCCTCCGGGCCTCAGGCCCAGGGCCGCCCTTGCGCCAGTCCGGCCTGCTCTCACCTGTCCACCTCGGCCCTCTGGCTGGGGTTGGTGACAGCGGCGATGTACTGCATGATGTGCTTGCTGGCTTCCGTCTTCCCTGCCCCACTCTCCCCTGCCGGGCAGACGGTGCTCAACCAGAAAGAGTGGCCACTCCCCTTGACCAGCCCCCTGGGCGCCCCCTCCAGTGGGGTCTGTGGAGGCTGCCCGGGCCCCCGCCACCGGGCAGGTACCTGAGATGACGATGCAGGTGTCCCTGGAGCGGCGCTTCATTGCCCCGTAGGCGGCATTGGCCACAGCATAGAGGTGTGGTGGCCGCTCATAGAGCTCGCGGCCCTGGTACTTGGCGATGGCCTCAGGCCCATACAGGGGCAGCTCCTGGTAGGGGTTCACGGACACCAGCACCTCGCCGATGTAGGTGTAGATGCGGCCCTTCTGGAACCTGGCACAGGCGGGGCCAGGCCTCAGCGCTCAGGGCTGTGGGGACGCCCACCCAGGTGCTGGGGCGTTGGGCCCATGTGGGGAGCCTCGGGGGCCCTGGCCCACCCCAGGGCTGAGAGTAGGAAGGAGTGCGGGTTGACCTGACCCTTCCCAGTGCCATCTTGCTGGAATCCCACCCCCACTGCAGGGTAGTGCTAGGGCCGACGCTGCTCCCTGGGGGGGCGGGGGGGGATCCTGACAGCACAGGAATCTCCACCACCAGATTTATGAAGGGATAGGTAGAGCTAAGGGGTGGAGGTGGAGAGGAGAAAGGGGCTGGAGGCCGAGGGAGGGGCCTCGGGCTGTTTCCTGTCTTGAGGCCTGGGTGGGGACCCAGAGGCAGCAGGGGACCTGCCCAGCCCCACCCAGATGGCTGGGACTAGGAGGGGCTCAGGGAGGGGGCCTGGGGATGCGGGAGCCGTCCTCCCCCCGCACATCCTCCTGCTTCTCAACCCTTCCTTTTGGGAACTCAGGCTCCTGGACCTCTGTCTGCCCCTCTCTTGAGCTTTTGGCCAGCCAGCTCAGCTCCTGCTTTGTCTGGGACCCGCCCTTCCCTGGCAGCTTGTAGTCCGTCCCCCGTCAGTCAGGGGTTCCTCTTCCTCCGCTGCCACTTCAGACGAGGGAGTTCCCCCGGCGCGCTCCCTCCACACCTTCTCTCATCTGCCCCCCGCCTGCCCCCCTGCACGCTGTGTGGCCTGGGCTCAGTGCTTCACTGTTAAAACGGACACGGTCATGCCTGTCTCACAGGCTAGTGTAGAAGAACGACATGAAATTATGCTTAGCTTGGTGCCCCATACAAAATAGCCCATTTCCTGTCCTCTAACCTCAACAGTGTGCTCAGGGGGCCCCATCCCCTAACCCTGCACAGCAGCCGCCCTGTCCTCCCGCGGGCTGTCCAGGATGAAGCCATCCAGCTGTCCAGCTCCTGGGGGCCACCCCATCTCACCATTCCCTGGCTCCTCCAGGGCAATCAGACCCCATGTCACTTCTACCGGCCACGCCCTGTGGCACCCCATGCACCTCCCCCCCAGTGTCATCTCAGCTTGTCCACCTGCACCCCGGGACAGCGCTTGCCCCCTTCCCTGAGAGCCCCAGGGCCCAGCACGACCCCCAGCGGCAGATGGACAGTGCACCCAGTCAGGGGGACGGGCACCTGCCTGTCCCTGCTGGGCAGGAGGAGCAGAAGACACCCAGGCCATGTGGGAGGCAGGGGTCCGGGAAGCCCTCTCCAGCACTGGCTGGCCGCCCTGGCCTTGGGAGGACTGTCCTCTCGGCCCCCCGCCAGGACCCCCTGCCGTCACTCATACAGTGGTGCGGTGGTCCAGGTGGGTGTGTGTGCAGCCCCACCTCCCGCCCCTACCCTGGGCTGATGGAGACCAGTGAGCCTGGGGGCCCGGGAGAGGACGTCAGAGCCCTGTGTCTACCTGAGCTTGAGGTTCTCCATGAAGTCCTCCATGGTCACTTGGTCCAAAAGCACAAAGTCGGGTTTGCCGCACTCCGGCCCTTCCTCGTCCATCCTGCTGTCGGGAGGCACCCAGGCCAGGTTAGCCCGGCCTTCCTGTGCACAAGGGTGGAGGGGAGGGTGCTCCGAGCAGGCTCAGCCCTCCGGGCCACCTCCGAGCTGTGCGGTGAAGTAGGAAGTGGGTTCTGGTCCCGGGGAGGGGCTGCCCTCCCCACTTGCCGCTCCCTCCCGAGGGGCTCTGACCCCGGCTTCCTGGTTCCCGCACCCAGAGGGCGGGCACGCCTGACAGTGAGCCGGGTGCTCTGGAGGGTTCCTGTTGGCTTCCTCAGTAAGCTCTGACCCTCTGTGGTCTCCGTGCCTACCCCTCACCCCAAGCAGGGGCGTCACCTGTGTGGCCTGATGCCGTCACGGCTCTATCAAACCTCTGTTAACAGCCCGAGCTGCACACTAGGTGCATCTTCGGCTAGGTACCTTGTATCTTGATTAAAAAGTGGGAAATGCTGGTGCCCAGGCCTTTGGGGCGGGGCCTCGGGTAACATTCTTCAAAATGTGCAAGACCACAGCAGGATGTAAATGACAAAACCAGCTTCACGTCACACTGCACTGCAGGGCTGGCGGTCTGGTTCCTCAGACTGAGATTCGGAGTCGGGCGGCAGGCCCAGACCTCCGCATGTTGCCCAGAAGGCTGTCCCTGAGGTCCCCGCCTGTCCCACCTGGTTCCTCACAGCACCGTTAGAAGCCGCAGACTGGCTGGCTCAGGTTTGTCTCCAGACAGCCTCCTTGACCCCATGGCATCCTCCAGGCGGGCAGTTCTCTCTCAACCCCTCCCCCACCAGCCGGGGAGGCCAGAGTATTTGCCAAAAGTGAGTCATCCACACGCTGCCTGGGGGTTTCTGTACTCAAGAGGCTCTTGTAATAATTGCCTTTCAACAAGCTCGCTTTTTAAACTGAAAAAATTGACACGCAAGTTAAGGTTTTTGTTTTACCCTTTCAAATTCATTAGGATGAATACATACCCAGTAAGATTGGGAAGTGCTTATTCAAAAGCCTCATAATCCAGGCCCGCGCCCTTGTGCACCATCCCAAGGGGCTGTTGGCCTGACCGTTCCCTCAGGATTCATTCATCCTCCCAGCTCTGGGGATCCCCTCTGCAACCCCCTCTGGGGCTGGTGCTTTTGAAGGGCTTTTCTACACCAACGCTCCGGAGAATCTGGTCCCGGGTTTTTTTTTTTTTTTTTAAGATTTTACTTATTTATTTGAGAGAGAGAGACACAGCGAGAGAGGGAACACAAGCAGGGGGAGCGGGAGAGGGAGAAACAGGCTTCCCGCTGAGCAGGGAGCCCGATGTGGGGCTAGATCCCAGGACCCTGGGATCATGACCCGAGCCAAAGGCAGACGCTCAACGACTGAGCCACCCAGGCGCCCCTGGTCCCGGGGTTTTACTTCCTCAACCTCTCAACCCATGGGTTCCTCTAGCCCAGGGTTTAAATTAAAGGAACAACTCAGCCCGTGCTCTGAAACTGCAACTTGATAGGATTTTCACGTCACTGGATAGTTTTGGGTTTTTCCTGGTAGAAATGTCAAGACCGTTCTGAGGTTGGGGATTTGGCCCCTGGGCGGACCTTGCTGTTGGGCTTTAGCCCCTGCCACCGTGACCTTGAGCCTAACTGCGGGGTCTGCACCTAGGACTTACGGCCCATGCCTCCTTTGTCCCAAGGCTGGGAGAACATCGCATGTCTTTTCCCTGCCTGGTCTGTCTCCCCTCCTCTTGGGTGGGACAAACCCCTTGGAGGATTTCAGTTGGGGCACCAAGCAGGAGGGCAGGGGGCTGCTGGGGACCCCACCCTGGCCCCTGCTGATGCCAAGCCCCCTCCAGTTGCCCTGCTCACTGAAGACTCAGGTCCAGCTCATCTCAGGACATGCAGAACTGCAGGTTGCTGCAGGGAAGGGCCCCACCAGGGCACCTCAGAGGCCACCTCCCGCTCTTCCCATCAGGGTGTGTGTATGTGTGTTGGGGGTGCAGCTGCCATGACATCAGGAACAAACCGAATGTAAAAGTGTCCGGCTGTGCCTGGATGTGTTACTTTTCAAATGAAGCCAACCGGGCATGTACCTCACTCCCACACGGACACACTTGTGTGTGCCCACGTGTGAAGGTGAGCCTCGCTCCCAAGTCTGACCTGCACTAGGGAGGACAAGAGGCAGACGAGCCTGTCAGGCAGCAGAACCCATCCAGGATCCCCAGGGCAAGCTCCCGATGGCAGGTGTTGGTAGTCCATCACCTACTCGGCACTCTACAAACACCCGGGCATCAAGCAAGGAGACACCTCGGGGCTGAAGGAGTTTGGCCGCCACTCCCTTCACGGCCAGGGCTCCTGCTCCTTGTATCTAGCTCACGGAAAGGAGACACAAGCCAATTGCAGCACACGCTGAAAAGACTGTTTATTAACCACCCCTTGTTTCCCACACAGGAGGTCAGAGGGGCCTGGGCCCCGACGCACAGCAAGAATCCTCGTTTCCGGAGCACTGTGGCACCCAAACCTGGGGGCAGAGAAACGTCAGTCAGATGTGCACACCAGGCCCTGAGCTGCCCACTCCCCAGCCTGGGCCCGAACCGGAAACCCCCCTCTCCTCCCTGAACGGGAGCCGGTGAGGACGCATACCTGCTTAGACAGAAGGGGGCACGAGAGCCGCTCAAACCCAGCTGCACCCTCACGGGGCATGTCCGTGTGCAGGCCACACCCCAGGGTCCACTTCCTCAGGCATGAGGAGGAGGCACGTGGAAACAGCTTGGAGGCTGGCTGTGAAATCAAGTGACGTGAGCACACAGCCAGGGACTAAACACTGGTTGCCACAGAGACACAGAAAGGAACTAAAAGGAACTGAACCCGATCGCCCTCCTGACCCCACAGTGGGCTGAGGTCTCTGTGACGGGACGTGGCAGCAGCCTGACCTTCCCAGGCCAACACACCACTGACCCAGCAGGGTCCTGGGGAAAAGGCTGCAGGTGAAATCCAAAACCACAGAGTCCACCAATGCTGGGCCCCAGGAGTCCAGGTACTAGACCACTGCTGTGCAAAAACAGTCTCATGAGCTTGAAGGCAATGAACCTCTGGGACTCAATCACCTGACTTGAGATGGGAAGGCCAGAGCAAGTCGAGGGTTTTGAAATTCTTCTGGGGGCGGGGGCTCATGGAAATGAACAGAAGACAGGCCTCTGCAGCATACTTACTGCTGCAGACCCCAATCACCCCGCAGACACGGACCAGGCCACCTCTCGGCGCTCTCCAGGCTCTGGCACCTGGGGATTCCTGCTGCTGGAACAGCGGGGGAGGGCAGACACCACGTGTCCTGTGCTGGGGCAGGGACCCAGAGCAGAGCCTGCTGGGGTGGGGGGTGCCGGTCAGAAACGGACAAGGGTCTGATGTATACCCCCCCGACAAGGTAGCCCCCCAGTTTCAGGGATGCTGGCAGGGCACGTGAGGCTCTCCGATTAGAGACAAAGTTGATTCTTCCCACAGGGTGACACAGGGGAGCCAGGGGGCACCCAGCACATGCGGTGGCCGTGCGGTCCAGGAAAGCCAGACCTCTCCCAGCAGAGAGCAGGCCTGCTCTGGAGGGGGCACTACCTTGTCCATCCGGGGCTGTTTGCTACTCCAACATCCTTGAAAAGATGGGCCGAAGTTCGGCCAACGCCTTGCTCCCAGGACTGCAGACACAGGAGCCTCAGGGAGCGGCTCCCGAGTGCAGCTCACAGGCCGGTGTGTTCAGCATCTGCACCTGGACTGAAGAGGCAGACCCCAAGTTTGCCAGAAGCCTCGAGCGCGACGGAGATGTGGCGGGACTGGCCACCCAGAGGAGCCAAGAGCTACGCGGCCCTGCCTCGAGCATCCTGGCCCACCCCTGACCACACCCAGCGGCGCTCAAACCCAGGCAGGGACCCAAGGGCACCCCCTCCCACCTACGCTTCCCACCCGCTTCCTCCAGGTCAGGAATCTGGAAAGCACAGGTGGGCCTGGAGGGGCCTGGCATTCCATCGCCACCTGCGATTTTCGGGCTGGGCGACCCCGGGCCCCTGTTCTGTACTGGACCGAGACCACCTCACGGCGGTGCTCAAAGACCTGAGCTGGGCGAAGAATGAAGGTTTAGGAGGTAGGACACAAGCAGGAGCGTCTTCCCCTGCCGAGCCCTCCCCGCGCGGCAGCCCTGCTTAGAACTTCCGAGCACCTGCCAGGCGAGTACTGAGAGGAAGAAGCCGAACTCGAAGGCCTACCGAGCTTCACCCATCGGTACGTGGCACGTGGCCACCAAACCGGACACGGACGCCTGTCTGAAATTTCTATAACCTTGCTCTGGACGGAGCAGGGCAAGGCCTCAAACCGTTTCAGGATGCTCTCGCAAGCACTGCAGGAATGCACAGGGTCACCCCAGACCCGAGCACGCTGGAGGCTTGCAGCCCACATGCCCCGGGCGCACAGCGGACCCTCGGCGCCGGGGGCTGAGCGGGAAGCGGTCGCGGGGCAGATCGGGCGGCCCTAGCGAGCGGGCCGGACGGCAGCAGCGCCCTTCCGCGGTGCCCCCGCGGCCCCGACAGCCCGGGGCAGAAGCCCCTCGAGCCGCAAGCCCACGGGGTCCGCGTACGCCCAGCCATTACCCAGCGCGGCCTCTCCCTGCAGTCTTCCTGGCACGGAGGCCGCCGCTCCGCTCCTCCTCCGCAGCCGCGGGCCGGGCGGGTTCCGCGAGGGCTTCCCGCGCAGCCGGGGCCGGGCACCGCCGCGAGGGGGACAGGCGGTCAGCGCACGCCGCGGTCGGCCGACCCCGGGTCCCCGCCCCGGCGGCAGCCGCGACCCCGTCCCTCGGAAGCTCGGCCGGAGCGCACCCGGGGGCGGGCGCCGCCTGGAGCCCCGACGACCTCGGATGGCATCGGATGCCCGCGCCGCCCCCGGATGGCATCGGATGCCCGCGCCGCCCCGAAGCGGCCTGCCGCCGGAGACGCATGGAGCCCCCACGCACACCCGCGCGCTGCGTCACCACGCAGCCCCCGGAAGCCGGCCGCGGTGACGTCACGCGGGCGCCGGGCGCGCGCGCGACCGCCGGGAGGACGCGGGCGGAAGTCCCCTAACGGCGGAGCGGGGCCGGTCGGAGAGCCGGCTGCCGCGTTCACATCGGGGCGCGCGCCGCCGGGGCCTGCGCTGCGTTGCCGTCTGCGGACCAGTGCGCGTCCCTGGCGGCCCCGCTGGCGCCCCGTGTCCCGGCTGGTTCAGGGCCCCGCCCTCCGCGGGGCTGGGTTCGTCGAGCCCCGTCGGACAGCGAGGTTGCGCTCTGCCCGCGCATCCCTTTAGCGGGTTGCCCGGGATGCGCATCACTTTCTGGTTTAATAAAGGTATCTTCTTTTCTGCCTTTGTGGAGAGGTCGTCTGGCTGGGAGGAGATCTGGGTTTTAATTCGACCCCCCCACCCCCGCCGGCGGAGGAGCCCACAAGGGAAGGTATTGAAGCGGCAAAGGTGCAGCTTGTTGGAGACACAGTGGAGCGTTGCAGGGTGGCGGGGTGTTCTCCGAGAGGAGAGGGGGGCAAGGACTACACACTCAAGGGTCTTGAGTGTCAGGCTAGGAAGGCGAGCAGTACTTGAAACTCATTTCGCACCTGCTAAATTCATTCGAGCATTTTATTATTTTATTATTTATTTATTTATTTTTATAATTTTATTCATTTATTTGACAGAGAGAGACACAGGGAGAGAGGGAACACAAGCAGGGGGAGTGGGAGAGGGAGAAGCAGGCTCCCTGCTGAGCAGGGAGCCCGATGCGGGACTCGATCCCGGGACTC
>NW_023270498.1:676449-682017 GCF_011800145.1 Mirounga leonina
AAGCAGGCTTCCCGCTGAGCAGGGAGCCCGATGCGGGGCTCGATCCCAGGACCCCGGGATCGTGACCTGAGCCGAAGGCAGACGCCCAACGACTGAGCCACCCAGGCGCCCCCATTCGAGCATTTTAGAGTATACAAATCCAATTACATGTTTTATTAAATCTCTTGAGACCGGGCAGGAATATTACTTCCAGATTGATAACATGGAAAATAACATTCAGCCAAAGAGGTTAACAAGGCTAGGGCTTGGTGCAGGTTGTTCTAGCTGACTTCAGTGCTGTTTGTCTCCCGACACTCTGCCATGAGATAAAGAGAACCAGGAAGGCACATGGTTATGGATTATGGAGGGCCAGGCTATGGCTGTGAGGGTGTATATTTGTGACCCAAAAAGTTGGGCTCCCCCAGGACTGAAAGAGAAGAGCTTTTTTCTTTTTCAAAGATACTCATTTATTTGACAAAGACATAGTGAGAGAGGGAACACAAGCAGGGGAGTGGGAGAGGGAGAAGCAGGCTTCCCGCTGAGCAAGGAGCCCATTGTGGGGCTCGATCCCAGGACCCCGGGATCATGACCTGAGCTGAAGGCAGACGCTTAACGACTGAGCCACCCAGGCGCCCCTCTGAGTTGTTTTTTGACACATGCCATGCAGCACTTCATACCACGCTGTGTCCATGATAAATCCAACGGGTTGACTTGCTTAATGAAGAAAAGAATTTCTTCAAACACTTCGACTGAATTCTCAATGAATTTGTAACTTCTAGTTTCCAGGCCTGTACATGATGAAGGGCCAAACCAGCTCTAGATTATAATGCCTCCTCAGAAGCACAGCCATGCTGTGTGGCCTCCTGTGGGAGACCCTGCGGGCTGTACTTTGGTGTTTCCTTGGCTGTAACTAGGTATTCTTCCAGAGCCAAATTGCTAATATTCTTTTTTTTTTTTTTTAAGATTTTATTTATTTATTTGACAGAGACAGACACAGCGAGAGAGGGAACACAAGCAGGGGGAGTGGGAGAGAGAGAGAAGCAGGCTTCCCGCGGAGCAGGGAGCCCGATGCGGGGCTCGATCCCAGGACCCTGGGATCACGACCTGAGCCGAAGGCAGACGCCTAACGACTGAGCCACCCAGGTGCCCTGCTAATATTCTTTTCAGGCATATATCCCAGTTGGCTTGGAAGAATAATGGAGTTATTCTTTTGAGATGTGGATTTGGAGAAAGTTCTTTCCGATAGTCTGATAGTTAAGAACTGCTGAGAGGTCTGTCTCTGTCCATCTCATGCAGCCTCCCTGTACAATGCAACTGAGCTTTGATTATGCGGTTTTTGATATATATATATTTTTAATAATTTTTTTAAAGATTTTATTTATTTATTTGAGAGAGAGAGAATGAGAGAGAGCATGAGAGGGAGGAGCAGACTCCCTGCCGAGCAGGGAGCCCGATGCGGGACTCGATCCTGGGACTCCAGGATCATGACCTGAGCCAAAGGCAGTCGCTTAACCAACTGAGCCACCCAGGCGCCCCGCGGTTTTTGATATTTTGGCACCCTTTCTTATTACTTGGAAAAAAATTTCCATGGAGCATCTTCCCATCTCTAATGAATTTTATTATCATTTTAGAAAAAAGCTCTTCTGGGGTGCCTAGGTGGCTCAGTCGTTAAGCATCTGCCTTCCGCTTGGTCATGATCTCAGTGTCCTGGGATCGAGTCCCACATCTGGCTCCCTGCTTGGTGGGAAGCCTGCTTCTTCCTCTCCTCCCTGCTTATGCTCTCTCTTACTCTCTCTCTTGCTATCTCGGTCACTATCTGTCTCTCTCTCTCAAATAAATAAATAAAATCTTAAAAAACAACAACAACAACTCAGAGACATCTAGTTAGTTATTTGCTGGCTATTTTGTTCTCATGAGGGAGATAGTGGATGGGCGAGAGGGACAAGAAAGAAAACACTAAAGACTTCCCAGCCTTGGGAACAGGGAAAAGATTCACTAAAAACAAACAAACAACAACAACAACAAACCCCACACCAAGTAGTTGGATTCTAGCCAAGATGTGAGTTGGGGAAAACTATCTTTGAGCAGGCCAATTGAGGATAAATCTTCAGTTGTTCAGGGCTTTCTTGAAAACTCGAGTCTAGTGGGAAGGCATCTGTGTGAGACCCTGTCTAGGTAACCTCAGTGCCCTCCCATCTTAGTCTGGTCAGGTGTGTGTCATTTGTCTCGCTAGAACTTCTTGGATACAAAGAGGAATCCCACACAGTCTCTAAAGGACCTTACAGTCTAGTAGAGAAAATGTCCTAACATGGTTAACTCTAGCATCAGGACATGCAAAGAAAGTGCTCTGGGGCTGGAGGAGGGGAAAATTGCATCCAAAGATTTAGTGGAAGAGGTGATACTTGAGCTGGGTGAAAAAAACCAACAGCTAGGTCCACCAGGGACAAACCAGGCATCCAACAAAGTTTGGTTTATTAATCTGCTGCAAAGAGGGAACCCTAGAGAAATCTGGGTGTGTCTCATCACGAGAGTAGATAGGGAATTTTGTAAGATTTGGGATTGCACTGAATAATTCTTTTTTTTTTTTTAAGATTATTTTTAAAAAAGATTTTATTTATTTGTCAGAGAGAGAGAGAGCGTGCACACAAGCGGCACACAAGCGGGGCGGAGCGGCAGGCAGAGGGAAAAGCAGGCTCCCCACTGAGCAGGGAGCCCAATGCGGACTTGATCCCAGGACCCTGAGATCATGACCTGAACCGAAGGCAGACACTTAACGACTGAGCCACCCAGGTGCCCCTGCACTGAATAATTCTGAGGAGGAGAAGTGAGGGTCAGCTTTAGATCCTTGCTGTCATGAAGTGCAGACAACTTAGTAATTGGGTCTCAGTCTTTTTTGGGGGGAGGGGCAGAGGGAGAGACACTCTCAGGCAGACTGCCCGCTGAGCTTGGAGCCTGTTGCAGGGCTCGATCTCATGACCCTGAGATCATGATGTGAGCTGAAACCAAGAGTCAGATGCTCAACCGACTGAGCCACCCAGGCACCCCGGGCCCAGTCATTTTTGTTCATGAGCTGGGGCCACAGAGGGGGCTCTAGCAAGAAGAAGGAGGCCCTCAGGACACTTTACAGCTGAGGTGTGACCTTGGGAGAAATGCTGTTTTCCGTTAACCCTGCAGCTGCCTCATCAGTGTTGATTCTGAGAAACTGAATATACACCTGGACAGTGGCCAGACCGTTTATAGAAATAGGCCCATGACCTGCTGTGGCTTGCCCAGAAACCAAACCCACCTCCACAGAAGCCTGCCCAGGAAGCTGACTGCTGGAATTCAGACTGCTGTGTCTAGTGACGACCAGGAAGCCACACAATGCCCCATCACAATCCACATAAGCCAGATGTACCAGCACTCGGTCAACAATTGACATCTTACCTACTTTTGTTCCCTGTTCCAACTCAGAGAACAATAAACACATGGGATGCCCCACGTCTACTTAGCTTACCTCTAGCTCCCTCAGGCCCACAGCCCCCATTAGGGCACCCCTGAGTCCCCCTTTTTCTGCCATGAATCTCTCCCCATCTCTGCCTGCCTTTGGGCCTCTGCCAAACCAAGGGAGGCAGTGACTCCCTCATTATAGCAGGCTCTGGACAAATAGCCTTTGCTTGTTTTCATTGGTTGGTGCTCGTTATTTCCCCAATAGTATGGGGGTGCAAAGAGCTCCTGGGTTGGTGAGCACGTGGAGGTACTGGTAGAATAGCGTACCCCGAGGGGCATGGAAGCTCCATGTGCCCTTCTCTACACCTTGCCCTCGGTATCTCTTCCATCAGGATGTTTCCCTGTACCCTTTATCATGTCCTTTTATAATAAATCGATAAACAGTAAACTCTTCTCCCGAGTTCTGTGAGCCGCTCTAGCAGGTTCATTGAACCCAAGGGAGGATCATGGGAACCCCGATTCATAGCCCATTAGTCCGAAGCACAGGTAACAACTTGGACTTGCTGTAGGCATCTGAAGTGTGTGTGTGGGGGGGTTCTTGTGGGACTGAGCCCTCAACCTGTGGGATCCAATGCCATCTCTGGGTAGATGGTGCCAGAGTGAGTTAAAGTGTGGGACACCCAGCTGATGTCACAGAATTGCTTGGTGTGGGGAAAACCCTCACACATCTGGTATCGGAAGTGTTGAGGGAGTGCTAGCCATGTAAGAGGAAAGGAGACACAGGAGGAGAGTGGGCTTTTCCTAAAACACAGGCTAAGAGGAGTTAGTAGTGTTCTTGGCTGCACTGCCGAGTGAGAAATATGTACATGAGTGGGAGACCCGGACTATCAGGCCTTCGTGCTGTGGTGGGAGACTAAAGACCAGATGCACTGCCTCGTTTGTGTGCGGGGATGTTGCTGCTAAATGAGTGCAGACGGTAGAGTGAAAGATAATTTCCCCCACCTCTGCTTGATGTGCCGAAGGGGCTGGAATACCTTTGGGGGTGCTTGAGACTATCAAATAGGGCCCAATCAGAAGACAGAAACAGGGTACAGGAAAGGTTGACTATAAAGAATTGTTAAGTATACTAGGGGGTTGGGGTAACAAGGGATTGGCTAGTAAAAGAAAAGAAAACTCTGAAGAATACGAGATTCTGCAGGTGCCTGCCAAGGGAACTCCCTGGAGCCAGGTAGCAAAGCCCTCTCCTCCTGCACTGCCTCCCAGCGGTTCCTTTTGCACAGCTCTGGGACCCCGGGCCACCTGGCGAGGGAGGGATGCTCAGAGGGCCTGGCTCCATCCGGCAGCGCAGGAAATGAGTCCGCGCGGGAGCTGGAGATAATACACTCACCACCGGCACAGGAGCCAACACTTTAAAACCTAAGTCGAGACGAGTACCCGTTCACATGCCAGCTACGCTGCAAGGTTCTTACCGGTAGCTTGGCTTAGTGGCAAAACCGTGCCCGGCTGCTGCTGACTCCAACCCGCAGGGTGGCCGGCAACCCGCCGGACTGTCTGGCCTCGGCTGTAAAAGGCGGGGCCGCGATCCCGGTCACTGTTAAGGTGCTACGTTTCGTTCAGACAGAGCCCAGGCGTTGCTTGTCACAGCCTTTCCGCCTTCCTCAGGGTTTGAGTAACACAGGCGCTGGAGAGGAGGAAGTCTCAGAAAGGGGCTTCATTGAGACCCTGGGAATGAAGGGGCAAATTGAGAAAGAGAAAGGGAGGTGGCTTCGCCCCGCAGGCCACGCCCCACCCACTGGCCACGCCCCAGAGCCCCTCCTCCACCAATATGCAGGCCCCGCCCTCACCTTCCTGCCGGCCCCGCCCCCATCCTCATCCGGTCCTCACCTTCCCGGGGCCCCGTTCCACCCGGCCGGGCGCTCTTCTCCTCACTGGCCCCGCCCCATCTCAAGGCCCCGCCCCCACCTTCCTGCCGGCCCCGCCCTCACCTTCCTGCCGGCCCCGTTCCACCCGGCCGGGCGCTCTTCTCCTCACTGGCCCCGCCCCATCTCAAGGCCCCGCCCCCACCTTCCTGCCGGCCCCGCCCTCACCCTCCTGCCGGCCCCGTCCCACCCCACCGGACCCTCTTCTCCTCACTGGCCCCGCCCCATCTCACAGGCCCCG
>NW_023270498.1:682117-686157 GCF_011800145.1 Mirounga leonina
CCGGCCGGGCGCTCTTCTCCTCACTGGCCCCGCCCCATCCCAAAGGCTCCGCCCTCCCCTTCCTGCCAGCCCTGCCCCCTTCCCTTTCCCGTCCCCACTTTCCTGCCCTTCCCCACAGACCCGCCCTCACCTTCCTGCCTGCCCGCCCTCCCCTACCCACCGGCCCCGCCCCTTCCCGATAGTCCCGTTCCTCCCACCAGCCCGGCCTCTTGTCCCTTCCTGTCGTCTACCTTGCTGCCGGCCCCGCCCTTCCTCCCTGCTAGTCCCGCCCCTTCCCCAGGCCCCGCCTTCCAGCCCTCCCCTCCCCGCCAGCCACGCCCTCACCATACCCACAGCCCTTCCCGCGAGTCCCGCCCCTCCCACTGGCCCCCGCCCCTCCCACAGGCCACGCCCCTCACCTTCTGGCTGGCCCCTCCCCCGTTTCCTACCGCCCCGAGCGTGGCCCTCCCGAGCGCGAGGAGGCCGGGAAGTTGGCCGCCCTAAAGATGGCGGCAGAATTGAAAAGCTGGAGCCGCTCCTGTGGCCCTGGGGGGCAGGGGACGGCACGGGGGCGGGGCAGGCGCGCTCTCGCCGGCCCTGAAGGGCGTGGGGCGGGACTGGGGCGGCCTGAGGGGGCGGGGCAGAGCGGGCGCGTTCCCGGCGGCCCTGAGGGGTGGGGGCGGGGCGCGGGGCGGGGCGCGGGGCGCGGGGCGGGGCCGCGCCTCGGCCCGGAAGTGCGGGGTGCGGGGTGCGGGGCGCGGACGTCCCCTGGCGGCCGCGGACGGAGAGTGCGGCCGCGCGGGCGGGAGGCGCAGGAGCGGCGGCGGCGGCGGCGGCCGCGGGGCCGGGCGAGTATGTAGCGGCCACGGGCGGCGCGGGGCTCCCGGGGCGGGCCGGGCCGCGGGGGCCGCTCGCGGCGACATGGAGGAGGAGGGCAAGAAGGGCAAGAAGGTGAGCGTGCGCGGGCGCGTGCTCCCGAGGGCCGGGCGGGGGCCGGGCGGGGGCCGGGCGGGGGGCGGGCTGGACCCCAGGGCCGGGCGGCGGGGCCGGCGCCGGGGGTGCACCGGGAGGGTCCCTCGGGGCCGCCCTTCGGCCAGCCGGCTGGGGCGCGGGGCGGCCCCACCGAGGGAGGTCTGACCGGAGGTCAGGCGCGGAGGGGTCGGGGGGCGCACACTGTGCGGGGAGAGCGTGGCCGGCGGGCCGGGGCTCCCCGGTGCACGGCGCGCGGTCGGGCCCGGCACTGGGCCGCGGGGCCGGTCTCCGCGGACGGGGTGGGAGACGAGCCCCCGGACAACGGGGTTAGGTGGTCCTCCGGCCGGCCCGCGCGGCGGGGGAGGAAGGGCCACGCCTTTCCGCCCCTTCCGGCCAGTGAGCCCCCGAGCCCCGGCTTTGCACATGCCATGCCCGCGGGTCGGTGAGCAGGGGCTGCAGCGGAGCTGGCCCGCTCACGGGCCGGGAAGTTTCCCAGGGCCGGTGTCCTCGAGACAATGGGGAGGCAGCTGCCTGGTTGACTTCAGCTTCGTGATGCCGAGTGAAAACAAGAGCTGTGCCTCGCGGTCCAGCCCGATCGCGGGCGCGCTTCGGCGCGAATTGTCGCCGAGCGCGTTCAGTGACGTTACGCTTGGCGGTTGGATTTCGGACACAGTTCGGGAGGCTCCTTAGTTCGTGTAGTTTTGAGAATGTGGCTTTAATTATAGGCTAGAGCAGTGGCAAAGAAACTCGTTTCCCGCAGACCGTAGTAGCTAAGCTGCGTTAAAATGGAAAACGGGTTTCAATGAAAGGTCTCTTTCGGGGAGAGGATTTTTAATGTGCTGGATTTCGTAAGTGTGCACCTCTCTGTGCCAGTTTCAGACAGACTTTGGTAGGTCCTCCGATCGTACAGCCCGTGCTGGCTGGAGCCAGCTGCGCCCTTCACTCGACTCATCCCCTCGTTTCACAAGGTGCCCACTTTTGAAAGGTTGTATTTGAAATCCGGTGTGGCCCGTGGTCCTCAGGGGATCGTGTGGTGCTTTCCCTCTCGCTTTCTTTCCTCCTCGTTGTGTTATGTCGGGAACGTGCGTCTCATTAAAGTGTGCTACCAGTTGCAGTTACCTAAGTCTGGAAAACAGCCCGAGAAAGCGATTCAGCCTGCAAGCGCTAGACTGCAGAGCCATGCTGCCCACCCTAAAGGGGGAGAGCTGAGTAGAAGGCTCCGGAAGAAAGTCAGCCCACTGCAACCCTCCCTGTTACAGGCAGGCAGGCAGGTGGGCAGGACCCACGCAGGAGCGCCTGTCCCCAGCGCTCTTGGCTGCCGGTGTTAGTCCTGGCCCAGCAGATCACCAGTCTTGGCCTCGAAGCATCTTCCACACTCAGGCCAGATGGTGCTGGCTGAGGAGGGTCACTCCCTTTGAACGGACGCTAACCTATCTGTGATGAGGAGGCATGGGATAGACTGACTTCTTTTAGAGCCCTTTACGAGGTTTGGTAGAAACATCAGAATATTCAGCAGTGTTGGGAGAGACAAAGAATGAGTGAGACATTCCTGAAATAGAAGTGAGAAGCCAGTAAAACTCAAGAATTTTTTAGTTGGGGGCAGTTTAAGATTTAGGCCTAGAGGGGCACATGGGTAGCTCAGTCGTTAAGCGTCTGCCTTCAGCTCAGGTCGTGATCCCGGGGTCCTGGGATCGAGCCCCGCATGGGGCTCCCTGCTCGGTGGGAAGCCTGCTTCTCCCTCTCCCACTCCCCCTGCTAGTGTTCCCTCTCTCACTGGGTCTCTCTCTGTCAAATAAATAAATAAATAAATAAATAATCTTAAAAAAAAAAAAAGATTTAGGCCTAGAGAAGGTTAATGATGAATTTCATTGTGTCTGTTAGAGAAGATAATCACTTGTTACATAGTAGCCTAAGCCAGGAGCTCTGTGTTTTCTCTGTATTCTGCCCCTGCCCTAGCTCATTTTCCCACAGGCAGGCCAGCTGACAGCTCTGGAGTGTGAATTCCTATCCAGGCCACAACTTAGCACACTTTCCCTCTTGCTCTCTGCCAATCTCAAGCAGGCAGAGCCTGTCTGCTCTGCTTCTCCATTCCATGTGAGGTCACCTCCAACTCATGAAATTTGGTGCTTACATTGTTCTCTTTATGGTCAATTAACCAGATTAATCTATTTTAAAAGTTATATCCACATTCAAGCTAAAATAGCAGAAGTAATGACCTAATAGTTTTATGAAAGTACAGTTTGGGGGCACCTGGGTGACTCAATTGGTTAAGCGACTGTCTTTGACTGAGGTCATGATCCTGGGGTCCTGGGATCCAGCCCCGCATCTGGCTCCCTGCTCAGCGAGGAGCCTGCTTCTCCCTCTGTGTGCTGTTCCCCCTGCTTGTGCTTTCTCTGTCAAATAAATAAAATCTTTTTTTTTTTAAGATTTTATTTATTTATTTGACTGAGAGAGACATAGCGAGAGAGGGAACACAAGCAGGGGGAGTGGGAGAGGGAGAAGCAGGCTTCCCGCGGAGCAGAGAGCCCGATGGGAGCAGAGAGCCCGATGCGGGGCTCGATCCCAGGACCCTGGGACCATGACCTGAGCTGAAGGCAGACGCTTAACGACTGAGCCACCCAGGCGTCCCTCAAATAAATAAAATCTTAAAAAAAAGAAAGTACAGTTTGGACATTTAAATTATCTCTTCAAGTTAGCTCTCTCAAAATTGCAGATTTAACCTTTATTTTTAATTTTAATTTTATTTTTTTTTTTAAGTAAGCTCTAGGCCCATCATGCGGCTTGAACTCATGACCCTGAGATCAAGAGTCGCATGCTGTACCGACCGAGCAAGCCAGGTGCTGCCAGATTTAACCTTTAAAAATGTGGATTGGTAGGCTTTTTCAGGTCTTCAGACACTTGTCCTGGTGTTTTGTCAAGCAGTTATTCAGGTTTGTTCTAATGTGGCCCATTTATTTCCTTAGCATAGGAGTCAGTTAGCTGCCAGAGAATAAGTAGAACAGAGTGGGTTTCATATAAAGTGGCCCCAGGTACAGCGCTGCCCTTTCTTTCTTTCTTTCTTTCTTTCTTTCTTTCTTTCTTTCTTTCTT
>NW_023270498.1:686557-699279 GCF_011800145.1 Mirounga leonina
TAGAACAGAGTGGGTTTCATATAAAGTGGCCCCAGGTACAGCGCTGCTCTTTCTTTCTTTCTTTCTTTCTTTCTTTCTTTCTTTCTTTCTTTCTTTCTTTCTTTCTTTCTTTCTTTCTTTCTTTTTTGAGTGGGGTGGGGTGGGGTGGGGAGAAGAGAAGAGAGGGAGAGAGAATCTTAAGCAGACTCCATGCCCAGCCCAGAGCCCGATACGGGGCTCGATCTCACCACCCTGAGATCATGACCTGAGCTGAAATCAGGAGTCGGATGCTTAGCCGACTGAGCCACCCAGGCGCCCTCAGCCCTGTCCTTTCCTAGGCTACCCTAGCACATAGGATGAGGGTGACCTGAGCCCTTCTAATGTCCTTTGGAAAGTCCTGGCTGATGGGGATGTGGGAGGAGCCGGTCAGGAAATGAGCACGTCCTGGTGCATCTGGGGGATTCGTGTGTGGACCAAGAAGTCCACAGGCTCCTAGGGGCATGGGGCCTGGGGAGTAGGAATGACCACTGGGGGGTCACTCTCTCCACCCACATGTCCCCAGAGTGACTGATACCTTTCAGACCACAAATCCTGATTTGGGGTTTGGAGAATAAGGCTGCCTCCTTATAAAATGGACCCGAGTTCCATGAGTTCTGACACTGTTCCGTCAGGATGTAATTCTTTTTTGTGAGAAACTTAGGTGTATGCGTGAGTTGGATCATATGCTTGATCGGACGAGGACCCCAGCCTGTGGGAGGTCACCACCAGGCCTCTATGCTGTTCGGGTCCCGGCTTCTGCTGCTGGTCACACCTCTGGCAGCCATGCTTTCAACCTGAATGGCTAAATATTTTTACGTTAGGTTACTTTATTGTGCATTCCATAAATGGAAAAAAAGAAAGGTTATAAGGTACCCTGGAAATGTAGGACTGGATGTTAAGTAATAGCAGGGAGTTATTATTAATTTTGTTAGATAGAATGTCTGTATTACGTTTGGTCGAGTTCTGAGCTGATAGACAGACACGCTGAGCTATTTATAGGTAAAATTGTGGGATTCCTGAGATTGGCTTTACTCAGACTGGAAACACAACAGAGAGGAGATAGCTGAATGCTGTGGTCGTGGGTGTTCCCCATCCATTATTCTGTTTACTTGTGTGAATTTTTGAGTTTTCATATAAAAAGTGGGGAGAAAGCGGTCCACCAGGTTATAGGCCCTGAATCATCAGCTCCTGTAGCTGCTGGACCATCCTCCCGGCAGTGTCTGTGAGGAACTGGGGGCTTGGCTGGACCAGTGTCTTTATACCCTTGTGGCTCCAGCTGTCAGCCAGCCTTCTCCACAGACGTGTGTGTGTGTATGTGTGTAGCTGAAATGGTACTTCATATAAGCAGTGCACTATGAGTTTTTTACTCTGTTCTTTTCTGGTTTTCCCATTAAACAAGTGCCAGTCACGATGTGTCACAGCCGTAACGTGGGTTAACACAGGGGCTTTGGGGTCTGTTTTATCTTTCCTCTCGGGGAGGTTTCACAGTGACTCTTGGGTGACCATGTGGTGACACCGAGCTGGGAGGCGGGCAGACGGGGACAAGAGGTGCCTGGCAGAGACCGTAGGGCCGGTGGAGGCCAGCAAGGCTCGTTTCGCTCTGATTTGGGGAGTTACCACTTATATAGTACCTGGTATTTGTCCATTTTCAACGTAAGGAACCGTAGTAGGGTCGCGGCCACCTTCAGACCCCATGACCCACTGGCCATGGTAGTGGCTCGAACCTCACGGGGCTTCTCTGTTCCTGCTCAGAGCATCGTTTGGGAAGAGCACCCTGGAGAGGAACACATTTTTTTCAGCGATGGTACCGCCGAGGGGGCCGCTCTGAAGCGAGAGGGGCTGTCAGCATTGTGCCCGTGAGGTCGGGGACAAGTGCCTTCCATGGCGATGGGCTCGGTGACTGTGGTCACTGTGGGTCTTCCGTGTCTTCCTTTCTGTCAGCAGCAGCACCAGCCCGGCTCATCCCCACTCTCTGGTGAGAGTCAACAGCCAAGTCCTGTGGATCTGACAGCACGAAATCCTCCTGTTCCTTTATCCGAGCTCCTAGGACATGCTTTGCGCCTTTCAGAGCAGGGCTGAGGCCGCTGCGTCCTGTTTGGAGAGCAAGTGCCCACACAGCGCGGGAGAAGGGGACGCGGTGGGCGTCAGCGCATCCTGCACAGGGCCCGTGTGCATGGCGTTCAGAAGTGGGAGAGGTGCTGGCGGGGCCCTGAGCCCGGTGGAGGTGGGGGTTGGTCCTGGGTGCCGCGGAAGCTGCTGGGGATGTTTGTCTCTCCTTCTGACAGCGCCAGGACCAGATGCCGGGGACACAGATGAGCTCTATGGTCACAGGGCTGGAAGTGGGCCTCAGAGGACCCATGAGAGTGGAACTTTAGAGAAAGTGCGCTTTGATGAGAACAAATCAGGACCCTTTTTGTTATGAAGGCATCAAGTACAAGCGTAGAGAAGATCCTGTAGTAAAGCTCCTGTGCCCCAACCTCAGACATCATCAGTGCGCCAACAGCTTGTTTCTCATCCACCCCCGCTCCCCAGGTGCTCTGGGCTGAACCATTTTCCCCTCAAATCCACGGGGTGGAGTCCTGACCTCAGAACGGGACTGTATTTGGAGAGAGGTCTTCAAGAGGTGATTGAGGTAAAACAAGGTCACTAGGGTGGGCTCTACTCCAGTGTGACTGGGGTCCTCATCAGAAGAGGACATCAGGATGCAGACACGCACGGAGGGACGACCACAAGAGGCCCCGGGGAGGAGAAGGCCGTCTGCACGCCCAGGACAGGCCTCGGGAGGGACCGGCCCTGCCACGCCTGGATCTGGGGCGTCCAGGACTGAGAGAGAATAGATGTGTGAGCCACCCAGTCCGGTGCTTTGTTAAAGCAGACTAAGACAGTTATTTGGAAGCAAACCCTGGAGATCAGGGAGATGTGGCAGGAGTCCTGTGCGAGGACCATGTTGGGGAGCATTGGTCTCAGTCTAACCCAGAGGTTCTGAGCACCTGGTCTCTACGGTCACCTGACACACAGACAGGCTACTCAGAGTTGCAGGATGACCTGCGCGGTGCTCTGTGTCCTGACCCGCGGTCCATGCTGGCCCCTCCCGCTGCCGAGCTCTTGCTCTCCCCCCCAGCCCAAGAAGAGCAGCTGCTTTAGGTTTGGATTTGTCAAGTTAGAAATAGGAAGGAAATTTTCCCCTTAGCTCTGGCCCAGTGCCAGAAATGTTACTCTTTTTCCTCGGAAGTGTGCCTGAATGAATAGTAGCCGTTTTTTTGCCGGGCTTGTGCCAAGAATTAGGGCATTTGATTGTGGGCATTGGATGCGTGCAGTGGAAGTAATCCCCTTCACTAAGTGCAGCAGGATGTTGGGATTTAGGCTTTTGTCCGAGGCTTAGGATGGTGGGTATCTTGTAACCTGGGAGGTGGGAAGGATCGTTGAACTCTGAAAGCAAGCATGGTCAGCGTGGCCGTGCCGAGCTCCTGTCCTTACAGTGGAGCAGCCCCCTCATGCGGGACCCGCTGATTCACCTGCTGCCTCTTGTGACTCGGGGAAGAAAGACACACACTTCTTTGACTCGTCACAGTTCCCCACACTGTCGGACCCACAACCCACTATGCCTCCTGTGCGTCCTCACCACTAACTGCAGTCCCGTGTGCTCTAGAACATTCCACGTTCTCTTGCTGTCCACCTGGCGCCGACGCAGCTTACGGGTCTAATGCTTGGACAGACCTGTGTGTCAGGTCTGTCATCCAGCGGGTCCCATGTCAGCGGATGTCCTAGGTCTAATTGCCAGGAGACATGTCCCTGTCAGTGGCTGTCACTGGTGTACATTCTGCGGTGTGACAGTAGCCGAAGCCGATGTGCCCTTCATACGTGGAGGTCAGACCTATGTCAGGCCCTGTTAGGCCTCCTCTCAGGGACGCCTGGGGGGCTCAGTCAGCGAAGCATCTGACTTCCGCTCAGGTCATGATCCCGGGGTCCTGGGATCGAGCCCCGCATCGGGCTCCCTGCTCAGTGGGAAGCCCGCTTCTCCCTCTGCCTCTGCCTCTGTCCCTGCTTGTGCTCTCTCTCTGTCAAATAAAGAAATAAAATCTATATATAAAAAAAGAAGGCTCCTCTCCCCCCAGGATTGAATCTTCTGCCCCCTCCTTGGAAGAAGAGTGTGCAGTCCACCCCCCAGCATTTGATTATGAAAGTCCTTGGATCCAGGAGAGTTGAAAGGATTTTACAGCAAATCCCTGTCCACCCACCACCTAGATTCTACCATAAACGTTCGCTATGCACACCTACCCGTCTATCTCTGAACGCACCCGAAAACTCGCCCTGCCTCTCTGATGCATTTCAGGGTAAATTATAGACACCATTCCACTGCAATCTGGATATTTCAGCATGCCTATCCATAGCTGGAGTGCAATATCGTTCACAGTTTCTTTTGCTGTAAAATTTATATACACTGAAACGTATGCATCTTAAAAGTACATTAGCTAAACTCTGACACATGTCTACACCTGTGCAACCCAAAGCCCTGCCAAGAACTAGACCATTGTCATGATCCCTGGGTCCTGGGATCGAGCCCCACGTCGGGCTCCCTGCTCGGCGGAGAGCCTGCTTCTCCCTCTCCCTCTCCCTGCTGTTCTGCCTACTTGTGCTCTCGCTCTCTCTGTCAAATAAATAAATAAAATATTAGGGAAAAAAAAAAGAACTAGACCATTGCCTCACTCAGAAAGTCCCTCATGCCTCCTAGGACGCCTCTCCCTCCCCTGAGGCGGCCGCTGCTTCCATGGTGGGCACTCTAGACGGGCCTGTCGGGATTGGTTTCTGTTCGAGAACCTCACACACGTGGAATCAGGCAGTACATATTCTTTTTCTTTTTTTAAGATTTTATTTATTTACTTGAGAGAGTGAGCACGAGCAGGGCAGAGGGAGAGGGAGAAGCAGACTCCCTTGCTGAACAGGGAGCCCAATGCGGGGCTCAATCCCAGGACCCCGAGATCATGACCTGAGCCGAAACCAAGTGTGGGACGCTCAGTTGACTGAGCCACCCAGGCACCCCTTGTTATACCTTTTTAATCTAGTCTGGCACCTGGTACCTTTTGATTCTGCCTTCACATTTAATGTAATTATTGATAGGCTTGTGTTTGCCTCTTCCCTGTTTGTTTTCTGCTTCTCTTTTGTGCTTTGTTCCTCCTTCATCTGTCTTCTTTTGGGTCGAGTGCTTGTAGGGGTCTGTCGTGTTGCTCACCACTGTGTAGGTTGCAGGACGCACCCGTAACTTGTCCCAGACAGCCGTGAGTCACTGTCATGCTCTTTCTCGTCTGCTGAGAGAGCCCATCAGCAGTAGTGGTCCACGGACGCTGCCTCCTGTCTTTGCAGAACTTTTGACATTTTATTCCTGTACATGTAATAAAGCCAACATTATTTTTGCTGTAGACTATTGAATTTTTACTTTTTTATATTGAAATAATTTTAAGTTTGCAAAGAAGTTGGATAAATAGTACACAGAGTACCCAGTTACCTTTCACCCAGATCCCCCAATTGTTAACATTTCTAAGCTATTTAAGAAGCAATTGCATGGGGTGCCTGGGTGGCTCAGTTGGTGAAGCGTCTGCCTTCAGCTCAGGTCATGATCCCGGGGTCCTGGGATCGAGCCCCGAGTCAGGCTCTCTGCTCAGTGCGGAGTCTGCTTCTCCGTCTCCCTCCCCCTGCTCGTGCTCTCTCTCTCTCTCAGATAAATAAAAATCTTAAAAAAAAAGAAAAGAAGCAATGCAGACATGATGCCCCATGACCCTTCATCCTTCAGTGTGTGTTTCTCGGTACAAGGACCATCCCACCTCGGTCTAGAAACCATCCCCATCCAATTAGGAAAATCACATCAATCTTTTATTGCCATCTGATTCACAGACCCCATGCAAACTTGCTGACTGATGTCGATTTGCTCCATTTCTGGTGATGCTGACTCATCACTTACCAGGTTTCTGCATTTTTAAAAAAAGATTTATTATTTATTTGAGAGAGAGAACACACACAGAGACAGAGAGAACGAGCGTGCAGGGTGGAGGGGCAGAGGGAGAGAGTCTCAAGCCGACTCCATGCTGGGCGCAGAGCCCGACCTGGGGCTTGATTCCATGACCCCGAGATCATGACCTGAGCCGAAATCAAGAGTCAGATGCTCAACCAGCTGTGCCACCCAGGTGCCCCAACCAGGTTTCTGCATTATTTCTTTTATTGAATTAATTTATTTATTTGAGAGGGGGAGAGAGAGAGAGAGAGAGAGAGAGAATGAATGGGGGAAGGGGCAGAGGGAGAGGGAGAAACAGACTCCCCGCTGAGCAGAGATCCCAATGCGGGACTCGATCCCAGGACCCTGAGATCATGACCCGAGTTGAAGGCAGATGCTTAACCATCTGAGCCGCCCAGGCTCCCCTAGGTTTTTGCATTTTAAAGTTCTTTGACTATAATTTTTTACTATTATTATTAACTTTGAAGCTCAAATTGTCCCAAACTCAACCAATAGGAGCCACTGTAGGCTGGCTCTGATGTCTTTTTATTTTTAATTCTGGTCAGAAACCCATAACCTACCATTTACCATTTAACCACTTTTAAGTGTGCCGTTCAGTCATGTTAAGTGTATTCACGTTGGTGTGTGGCTGGTGACTTTTGACTAGTCCCCGGTATTCTTTGAGCTCTTGCTTACATTTGCTACAAGATGTTCTAGGCTATTCTGCTACTTTCCTGCCCCGGCCCACCGGAACCAGACATTTATCCGAGGATCCTGGTTGCTTTCAGTGGAAATGGTATCTAGAAACCAAGATCTGACTGTAGATGGGCTCATTGCTGTGGGGGTGTTACTTCTATTAGGGTACTAGGGACCTCTTTGGGGTTATTTCTTCTTGACGATTTTTTTTTGAGATCTTGCACTATACATATGTAGTTTCTTTATTCCTCATTGGGGCTCAGTGGCATTTTCCCTTATGGATTAATGCAATTCATTTCAACAATAGTCTGTTTATAGAATTGTACGTTGCCATTTTGCTCTAACGCAAAATGCAGAGATGAGCCGTCTACTAACATTTCACATGTGTGTACGTGTATCTATAGGATTAAGTCCTGAAAATGCAATTGTTAGGAAGCTTTATGTACATTTGTAATTTTCGTACATACTGATAAATTGTTCCCCATAGTAGTACCAGTTTTTATTCTTAACATCAACCTTTCAGAATGCATGTTTTCAAATATCCTTGCTCACATAACACATCACCAGACTTTTGAATACTTGCCAAGCCGATAGATGAAAATGGTATTTGCTAATAATTTTGGGTTTTACTTTCCAAAATGAACTTAAAATTTTTTCTTACTAAAAAACACATTTACAGCTCAGAAAAATAGCAAAATATATTCAAGAAAAAAGGAAAAAAAAATCCTGTCTGCTAGGAACAGGTATTAGAGCTTTTCAGATCCCTTTCCTAGGTGTGTCTACTTTTCTGTGCACGTACACAGTTTTACTTCCTTGGCTTCATTTATTTGACACTTGTTTAATGCCCAGTGGGTACAGTGCTTTCTGGGGAGTTGTTGCTGCCTTCCTGAAACTCCTTCACCATCTTTGGGGGGGCTCTTAGTGCCACAAGGTAAGAGAGACCTGAGTGCTGTAAGAAGGAGCACAGGGTGGTGGGTCAGGATGTGCACTGTGCAGAGTGAGTGGATTCTCTGAAGGGCCCACCCCCTTGTCGCTGGAACTCTGTCCTGTGGTTCTGTTGCTGGAGAAGCCGGCCCTCCCTGGCTCCCCCTGCTGGGCTGCTCCTTGTTGGCACAGATTTCTGTAGCTGCATCTGGCATGTGGAGAGACAAAGTGAGCACACCTTTGAGGTAAGTATCAGGAACAGAGTTATTTATCCTGGAAGGAGTCGAAGAGTCAGGGTAACTGGTATGGACATCCCTTAAGAAGATTCTGCTGTGTTTCAGTGCCTGTTACATAGAGACGTCTGTGGCCCCCATTTCTGGGGTGACCCTGGTGTGTCTACGTAGAGTGCTCTTGTGAGTTTATTCCTCGAGCTGGAGCTTTGCTGTAATTCCCAGGGGCAGAGAGCCCTGTCACTGGTACCTTACCACCTGGTATGTGCAGTGAAGACATGCCACATCCACGAGTCTCCCAGCGTTCCCTGCTTGGGAACCCTCATTTCCAGAGCTCTTTGCACATGTCGGGTTCCTGCCTGCCATAAGAAACGTGTGCTTGGCTCCCAGTGCCACAGCATTTCGGGAGGGGCACAACGTGACTTTTTTTCGGGGTCCTGGACGACCGGCCTGCCTTGTCTCCCCAGTCAGTGGTGGCACATCGTGGCCTCACCTCCCTCTCCCTCCGTGGCTGGGTCTTGGCCACAGGAGGAGGGCACCTCTGATTGGTCTTCTGTGTGTTTTTTCTCATCTACTTCACTGCTCCTTTTCTCTGATCCCCAGGCCCCGAGTTCTTGCACACCTGGCCTTCACTGGCAAACGTCCTAACCTGTATAATGCAGGTCCTTCTGTTTGCGGTCTTGTAAAACGTGTGTTGTTTTCATGCCCCCCCTCCCCTTTTTTTTACACTAAAGTTTGCAAGAGTAGCACAAGGAGCTCCCGTGTACCTTCAGCGGAATTAATGCGGGCGGCATGCGCTGCAGAGGCAGGGTGGCGTGTGGGCTGCCCGCCCCTTGCCCTTGGCAGCTGCTCGGGCGTCTGTCTGAGGCTCCCGTGTGGCTTCTGTCACACTCCTCACTGCCTGCTCACCGGCGTGCGGCAGGTTTTCAGAGGCTTTCCTGTTGGGCTCCCCCTGGTCGCCCGTCACTGTGGGGTCATCCTGACCCCCGTGGTGATGCTCTTGGCCTCACCAGCGGGCGCTTCCTGTCTGGGCGTGAGCGCGGGCTGCGTGGACGGGGTCGGGTCCTGCGGGGAGGAGCCTGCGTGGCCTCCAGGGATGGCGCTGACGCGGACAGGATGGCGGTCGTCAGGGGGTGCGGCCCTCCCGAGCCCGTGGTGTGGGTTCGAGGGTAGAGGGGCCCTCCGCTGTGTCCAGCCCTGCCCGGCTCCTGTTTCGGGAAGCCCTGGCCTTGTCTGTCAGTGAAGGGGCCCTTTCCCTCCCCTGCTGGGCTTGGCTGCGATGGGTTTCACTTACAGGCATGAGGTTGGGGGCCTCGTCAGAACTGGGGTAAAGCGGCCCCTGCTTTTTATTCTGTGTGCGCTCCTCTCGCTCACCCCGTTCCCTCTGTGGGCTCTCTTCTCACTGCATTCCCTGTGTATGCACGCCTCCCCCTCATCCCATTCCCTCTGTGGGTGCTCCTTCCCCTCAGCTTGCTCCCCCTGTTGGTTTCTGCGTGTTTGGCTCGAAGCGGCCGGGGATGCTCTTGGGTCAGAAGGTTGGAAGAAGGTAGGTGCTGGGCAGGCCTGGGCTGCAGGGCTGGTGTTAGAGCTCCTGGCAGCTGTGAGGCTGGTCACAGGCACCCGGCATAGCGGGGGCTCGGCCTCACTGCTGCCCGACGTCCTTCTGCAGAGGTGTCTACAGGCGTTTGGCTGCCCTGGGAGGAGGTAGCCGAACGCCCAGACGTGGACACAGCGTACCCCGAGAGGTTGTGAGGTGTGGGCGTCCTCTCTTGTTGGTGGCTGTGGGGCCTGCATGTGCTGGGCTCTCCGTGGTGCTGTCCCGATGGCTCCCAGCGGGCTTTAGACTCTGCCTGTGTCCCGACTTGCCCTGCGCAGGTGTGCAGAAAGGACAGGTGACCCTTGCAGGTGGTTCTCTGGGAGCCATCAGTCTGCCACGACTCCCACCAGGAGGGAGGCCACCATGGCTTGGCACGTGCTGGCTTTGCGTGGCCGATGGAGAGTTCAGACGGGGCACCGTGGCTGGGTGCAGGCAAGCTGATTTTCGGCTTCTCCTCCAAGGGCACAGCTTCCTTCAGGAGGCCTGGCAGTGTCCGAGGTGGCGGGCTGTGCCAGGCGCTGTGGGGCCAGCAGCCCTCCTGGTTCAGACTCCATGCACCAGTGGCTTCTGGCCGGGTGGGACCTCGGGCCCAGATGTGGGCTCAGTCGTGCATCTGGGCCCCTTTAGGGGTGCCAGCCGCTCTCAGCCATGCACTCGACGCCCTGGGGCTTCTCTTCCAGTTACTTGTGCTGATGGAAACAGCAAGTCCAGACGCACCACAGCCTGCGTTCTTGTCTGTATAGGAACATGCAGGGTGGGGGTAGCATGGGGGCCGCCCCCACCCCTCAGTTCCTGCACCCCAGGCTGGGCTCTGGCTCGGCTGCCATGTCCCCTGCCCACCTGTCAGCAGCCCCTCCGGCCAGCTTTGCTTGTCCCTCTGTCCCGTGGAGCTCTGGCCTATCACAGAAGAGAAGGTCCTGGTCCCAAGGGTAAGTGTAGGGCTAGAGTTAGCAGAAACGTCCTGGTCCTGGTCCCAAGGGTAAGTGTAGGGCTAGAGTTAGCAGAAACGTCTGAAACGTCTGTGAGGCAAACTCCTGAAACACAGAAACACGGGCTAGAAGAGGTGGAGAGACATCTGTGTTTGGATGGGATTGGTGGCCTCATGACTGTGTCCGTCCCCCCCCCCCCCGTTAATTTATGATCCCAGGGAAAAGGTCACCGGGCTCTTCTCTGGAACCAGACTACTTGAGTGGAAGCTCATCTGAGTTATGAGCAAGCAAGAATAGCCAGAAAACTTCTGTGAAAAAGAAGAGCGATAGGAGAAGCAGCCTAGAATGGGTGGGGGGGCTGCGCCCCTGATGTCTTGTGATGAGCTGTGGGAACAGAGGGGAAAAGTCAGAAATAGGCCCTGCTCTGCAAGGAGCTGAGTGTGCAGGAGAGCGGAGAGATCTGATTCTTAGCGAGTGGCGTGGAGTAAGAGGGTCGCCATACAAAAAAGGATAAAATAGGTACCTGTACTCCAGGATGAGCAACAAATGGGCTCCGAAATTTAAATAAAATAAAAAAAGATTAAAAAATCTTTTAAGCCATAAAAGAAAAGACCAAAAGACCTGACCACATAAACATAAGCAAAGTAAAAAGACAAACGAAGAAAACATTATTTGCACCTTAAAAAACAAGGTAAATGTCTCCTAAATAAGGTGCTTCTAAAAAAAATGGAAAACAACAGCCAGGGGCTGAGGGGAAAAACAGGCGAGAGATGGGAACACAGGGTTTGCAGAAAGAGAAACACAAATGGCTTTTAAAAACATGTGAAAAGGCAAGTCAGACACTTGAATAAAAGAGAAATGCAAATTCAAGTTGAGGGGCCACCTGTTCACCCCCCCCCCCACTTCCCCCAGGCCAGCAGAAACCCCCGAGTTGGTCAGGCGTGAGGGAAGGGGCCTGCACAGCCCCAGACAGGGCATAGGGCAGTGCCTGACTCACCTGGTGCGTTGACTGACCCAGCATCCCGCTTCTCGCCTGGTGCGTTGACTGACCCAGCATCCCACTTCCAAAGACCTACCCCAAGGACACATTGGCAAGAACAAGACATGGTTTGTGCATTGTGGCCCTACTTCATGTACAGGGAGCAGGTTCTCCAAGCCGTGCTGCACCCACACGGTGGGTTTTGGGGCAGCGCAGCTGGAGAGAGGGGTCCCCTGAGCCCTTTGAGTGGGCTCCAGGACATGCATGTGCAGGTACTCACTCTGATAGTTTTTAAACGGTTACCTGGCGGCCAGGAGGGTGTGACCTCTGAGCCTAGGCCTCATGACTGTGCAACCATCTCATGTTCTATAATATTACAAGTTGAATAAAAGCTTTTTTTTTTCTTTTTAATTTTTATTTATTTGACACAGAGACAGCAAGAGAGGGAACACAAGCAGGGGGAGTGGGAGAGGGGGAGAAGCAGGCTTCCCGTAGAACAGGGAGCCAGATGCAGAGCTCCATCCCAGGACCCTGGGATCATGACCTGAGCCGAAGGCAGACGCTTAACGACGGAGCCGCCCAGGCGCCCCTGAATAAAAGCTTCTTAAAACGTCACTTAAAAATATGTATTAAAAATGGTATAAAGCCACAAAAAGGCATAACCCCTTAGAGGAGAGTTATTTCAAGTTATGAAATCATAGACATGTGACAGCACACCCCCTGTGGGATACTGGGGGAGGACAAGAGGTACAAAAAGCCCCAAATTGTTTTCAGTAACCATATTGGTACTAAGACTGGTGTTGTCATTCTGCGCCTGCCCCGTATGTTGTAGGATGCAGGGGCAGTGAGTTAGGTTAGCATCCTTACACACGGACTCCCAGCATGGGACTCAGGGCAGAGCACACCGAAGGGGGTAATCCGTAACCTTGTAATCCCAAATTTGAGTTGGAAATGTCACTCTGAGCTCCTAAGGTCTTTTCAACACAGAAAGCTTATGTCCTTACTCTCTGGTTGAAGAGAGTAAGTGATAGAAGCACCAGTGAGCACCCTTGGTGCCTGCAGGACTGGAAACAGCATTTTCCTCTAGAAGCGGCTCCTCCCCCGCCTGAGCTGTCCCCCCGCCCCCCAAGCTGTTCCCTGCCTGAGATGTTCCTCATCACAGCTGTCCCTCACCTGAGCTGTCCCTGGTCTGAGCTGTCCCCAGTCTGAGCTGTCCCCTGCCTGAGCTGTCCCCGGTCTGAGCTGTCCCTCACCTGAGCTGTCCCTGGTCTGAGCTGTCCCCTGCCTGAGCTATCCTTGGTCTGAGCTGTCCCCTGCCTGAGCTGTCCCTGGTCTGAGCTGTCCCCTGCCTGAGCTGTCTCTG
>NW_023270498.1:699289-708307 GCF_011800145.1 Mirounga leonina
TGGTCTGAGCTGTCCCCTGCCTGAGCTGTCTCTGGTGTGAGCTGTCCCCTGCCTGAGCTGTCCCCGGTCTGAGCTGTTCCCTGCCTGAGCTGTCCCTGGTCTGAGCTGTTCCCCACCAGAGTTGTCCCCCGCCTGAGCTGTCCCCCACTGCTGGCCAGAGGAGGGGCCTTCTGAGCATCCACAAGGCGATGGCTGTGGTTCGTTCCTGTTCACCTTTGGCGACTGTTAAGGAACAGCGTTACTTTGACAGCTGAGACCAGAGAGAAAGGAGGAAGCATTTAACTTGGCTATTCTGACTGAGCTGAGGATGTGTGGTGGGTGAGGGATGACACAGGGGTTCCAAGTGAAACACTCAACCTGTTTCTTGTAGGTTTGCGCTGAGCTTATTTTATTTGGGGAGTTGGGGTGCTGGGTCTTTGGCAATGTTGTGAGCCGTGGAGAACTAAGACTGCTGGTCAGAACTCATGTCCACCTTCATCCTCCCACTTGCTTTTCATTTTCTTCTTTTTCTTTTTAATCTTTTGTCAGTTTTGTTAGTTAATTTTCTTTTTTTTTTTTAAGATTTTATTTATTTATTTGACAGAGAGAGAGAGAAAGCGCACAAGCAGGGGGAGCAGCAGAGGGAAAGGGAGAAGCAGACTCCCCGCAGAGCAGGGAGCCCGACGCAGGGCTCGATCCCAGAACCCTGGGATCACGACCCGAGCCGAAGGCAGACGCTTAACGACTGAGCCACCCAGGCGCCCCTGCTGTTCTGTTTTAATTTGGACCCATTGCTGTGTTGGCTCAGTGCGTGACTCACCCTGTGATTAGGTCATCGTGTGTCTGGGTCACTTGCATGGTCCCCTGGAGTCCACATCTTTTTCTCTCCTGGACACTTTTGCTGGTAGTACATCCTCTAGTATGTTTTTCAAAGAGAGGTTTTAGGTGTAAACATTCCAAGGCACTTCAAATATGAACGTAACGTTATTTTGCTTGAACTCGATGGACAGTTTGACTTCATATTAACTTCTGGCCTCAAACGAATTTCCCCTCAGAGCTTTACGGGGATGCTGCTCCGATCTTGTTCCGGTTCCCTCTTGGAGCGCTGCAGTCTTAGGAGGCTGGCTCTGTGTGTCTGCAGTCCGTCTGTCCCCGCTGGCCTTGGTACGAGGGCGTTTCCGTCTGTAGAGCCTGTCCTGCATCGCTGTCTTCAGGGGTTGTGTCCCTTCTGGTCCCCTCCCAGGTCACCAACAGACTGTATGGGTCCAGCCTCCGTGACCTGTAGTATTTGTCGTATCTTCCTATTTTCCATGTTTTGCTTTGTGTTCTAGGATGGGATGAGCCAACTTTTCACATGAAAAGGGCCACGTAGTGACTGGGTTAGGTCTCCTGGGCCCAGAGGTGAAATCAGGGATGTTGGTAGGTATTCTTCAAGCAGAGAGGGAACACATTTCCACAACCATTTTTTTTTTTAAGATTTTATTTATTTATTCATTTGAGAGAGCGCGCAAGTGAGTGAGAGAGAGCACGAGAGCAGGGTGAGGGGCAGAGAGAGAAGCAGACTCCCCGCAGAGCAGGGAGCCCGATGTGGGACTCGATCCCGGGACTCCAGGATCATGACCTGAGCCGAAGGCAGTCGCTTAACCGACTGAGCCACCCAGGCGCCCAAGGCTGATCAATTTTAAATAGCTTTAAGTCTCTGTTGAAATAATCCTGGCTTCTACCAGAGAAGGCACAGAAAGCTATTTTTTTTTTTTTAAGATTTTATTTATTTATTCGGGAGAGAGAATGAGAGACAGAGAGCACGAAAGGGAAGAGAGTCAGAGGGAGAAGCAGACTCCCTGCCGAGCAGGGAGCCCGATGCGGGACTCGATCCCGGGACTCCAGGATCATGACCTGAGCGGAAGGCAGACCTTTCACCGACTGAGCCACCTGGGCGCCCTCACTGGCGAAGAGCACAGTGCGATCACCGTCGAGGACAGTTTGCTTGTGATGCGGCCCTACCGAGACCGGGGGGTGGAATTGTCTTGGGGGCTGGTGCGTTGTTTGAGTGAGCTTCGGAGTGAGCGCTGTCGGCACACTGGCTGGAATGTCCGTTTGTAGGGGGTCTCGGCTGTGGGCTGCCTCCCGGTCGCTGGTTTCAGCCGTGGGAGCGGCTGCTCTCTGCTGGCCTCTGCATCTCGACACCCTTGCTTGCTGTATGTCACCGCCGCGTTTGGGGGCAGCCCTCCCGGGACGCCTGCAAGGGGCCGTGCGCCCGTCCCTGTGTCTGGTCTGCGGTGCCTGCCTGTGCGCTCGCTGGCCTTGCTCTTGCTCGCCCAGCGGGCGACCGTGGCATCTGTGAAAGCAGGCCACCTGGCTGGGGGCGCCACTGGGGTGTCTGGTAGTTGTGCCCATCCTGGGGACCGCTCTGCACTGGCCCTCCTCGGTCCTGCTGCACCGGGGTATCTTGGAGGAAGAAGGAGATGTTCGCACCCAGGGCACGTGCCGCCCCAGGTCCCTCAGGAGATAAAGGGACAGTCTGGTCGATGCCGGGCTTTATTTGAGCACATGTGGTTCGGGGCCACCTCCCTGTCCTGCGCGCCTTCTGCGTCTGTGACATGCGTGCTCATCCTTAGGGCGATTGGGGTGATTGCTTCGGAGCCCTCGGTCTTCTCAGTCCAGAAGTACTGAACTTCAGTACAGTTTAAGTGGAACCCCGTGAAAAGGCCATTTTTATGGGCAAAAATCTGTTGAAATGCCAGCACTTTGGTTTGGTTCATCCTAATAACAGACTTGTGTTGTACTTGTGAAGTCTATTGATCTGTGAGCACACACGGTCACTCCGATGAACCAGACGCTTACTTACATAGCCTTTCCTGTTGACAGGCTGTTCTGGAATATTCCACGTCAGGCCTCCCCATCAGCACACCAGCTTCTGCTATCTAGATGGGGAGGTTTGACCCTAAAGACGTTGAAAGGAACTTGCTCGGAAACATGCTCTTCTGTGTCACGTGGGGAACTCAAACTCGGGAGTCCCAGGGGACACAGAGGCTGTTGCAGGCTGAGGGCTCCGCGGGCGCACTCTGCCCCCGCCCTGAGCACGGGTGGGGTCCGGGTTTGCTTGGTCACTCTTGTTAGCAGTGGAGTTGCAGAGTGGCTGGACTTCCAGAATAACGTCCTTCAGCGGACCACACGGCACTGGCTAGAAGTGCGGGGAGGCCGCCGTGGGCACGAGAGCTCCTGACCACCTCCAGCACACGGCGCTTTACTCGGATCTTTTTGTGCTCGCGGCCGTTGGATTTGGCCAGCAGTTTGAGGTGCTGCCTGTCTCTTACCCTTTTTAACAAATGGTAAACAGCTTCAGTGGGGTTTGCAGAAGGAAGCTGTGGTTTCTGGTCTTCCTGTTCATTCACATATTTTTTTCAGAGGGAGGGCTAACATCTGACCATATTTTTCAACAAGATCAGAAGTGAACAGAGGAGAATGCACAGTAACTTTCGGCAGAGGGGGAGGAACCAGAGCTCCTCCTCAGACTTTCCAGCGGGTGCCCCATGGAGAACGAGGTAGGTGCAAGTCCAGCGGGGAAGGAGCCGGCCAGAACGAGCGTGTGGGCCCGTCGGGGGTGTGCTCATGAGCCAGGGTGACCCAGGCCCACGATCCCCGCTTTGGGAAGAGGGGAGGAGGGTTCCCTCTGGCTTCCGGGTCTGAGAAGCAGTGGCTGGTGGCGGTCGGTGAACAGATGAGGAGGGCCCACCCGTCTTAACCCAAGGAGTAGGAGGCCTAGGTGTCCCATCTGCGGGGGAAGAGCAGGTTTCACGTGGATCTGTGGTTGGTTAGGATGCAGGATCTGAGTAGGAATGTGATTTAGGGAAAGGGTGAAGACAAAGAGCCCACCGCGCCGGTAGACACACATCCAGAATGTTGTCTGTGCCAGGACCCCACAGAAGTTGCGTGTGCCCCCTGCGCAAGCCGTCGGGGGCCCTGAGGTGGGGGCCTTGCAGTCTGGGGAAGGCTGGAGGGCGCGGGCTGTGTCCTGCTCCTCCTGGGCATCTAGCCCCTCAAACAGGTTCTCTTCCTGTTGGTGGGCACTTCGTGCCGAAGATTTCTTTAAAAGCACATCTGTTGACCCGCGTAGCCGAGAATGCTGGTAGTTAGTTGATACTAAGATGAGCCCGGGGGTGAGTCTGGGGGCGCCTGGCTGGCTCTGCTGGAGGAGCCTGCGACTCGTGATGTCGGGGTTGTGAGTTGGAGCCCCGCACGGGGTGTAGCGAAGACCTAAAAGTCTTAAAAACAAGAAAAGGTTGGGCGTGAAACGAAGGTGCTCTGTGGCTAGAAGCTCGAGGGAGAGGATGTGCCAGGGTGCCGAGTGCGCCCGCTGGCTGCCCGGCCTCGGGTTTCTGCCGAAACGGGCCCGCGAGCTGTTTGCCCGACCACCGCTCTGGCCTCGGTGCTTCCCCGGGCTTGACCGCAGCCCGCCGGGCCCCGGGGGGGGGGACGGAGGCTCCCTCACGTGGCAGCCCCAGGGTCGGGCATCGACCACGCGCTTGTTAGACATTTGCTGAATGCTGGACTGAAGGACACCCGCGGCCTTGCACTTGGAAAGGGTTTGTTTGGGGGCAGTTTTGTATCAACCGAAGGATCGGTAAGATAGTCCTCGAGAACGTGTGGACCTGCACCAAGGCGCTCAGGGTGCTCTGCGCGGTCCCTCGCCTCCTGGCTGCTGGGGCCTCGTGCAGGGCACGCCGAGCCTAGCGCTGTGCACATGGAGCCAGCTGGTGTGTCGCCTTATGATTAGCTCTGGCCTCAAGTGGAGACCACTGGCCCATGAGTGGTTGTGCTGGTTCTTTCAGAGATGCATTGCTCGTTGTCAGTTAGATGCTCCGGCAGAGACGTTGGCCTCTGAGAATTTACGTAGGAGACACACTTGCTCAGAGCCCGGATGCCCCAGGTGAGCAGAGAAGCCAAGCTTCAGCCCTGCAAAGTCAGGGCCTCCTCTGGGAAGCACTCAGCAACCAGAACTGAGCGTTTAAGAGCGACCTTCTAGGTCCCCAACTTCAAAGGTGGTTTCAGGCACGGAATGGAAGGTATTGTAAGCCTAGGTAAGGACCTAGGGCTTGTTTCCAAGCCAGTTCAGAAAGTTCCCCTCGGTTATAGAAACGGCAGGTGTTCTGTGTGCCACAGAAGGCCCGCATCCCCGCCCCCGCCCCGGACTGGACCCTCAGGGTCCCTTCTCTTCACAGAAGATTCAGGCTTAGGTGGACCCCAGGCCACACCCAGTGCCGGGCTCCATTCTTTTTTTTTTTTTTTTAAAGATTTTATTTATTTATTTGAGAGAGAGAGAGAGAATGAGAGAGAGCACATGAGAGGGGGGGAGGGCCAGAGGGAGAAGCAGACCCCCTGCCGAGCAGGGAGCCCGATGCGGGACTCGATCCAGGGACTCCAGGATCATGACCTGAGCCGAAGGCAGTCGCTTAACCGACTGAGCCACCCAGGCGCCCAACCGGGCTCCATTCTTGAAGGGAAATTGTACTCAGCATCGTGTTCCTTCTGGGGGCTGAGTTCATCCTTTGCCTTCCGGGGTCAGGGATTATGAGATCCTTTTGGTGAAAACGATGAACATCAGCGCTCAGTAAAAATTCCTGTTGAGCGAAGAAGGGGCACTGGTACCACCAGAAACGCTTTTAAAACTCGACATCTTGATTTGCAGAATATTCCAGAAATGAATCGTGTGATCTGAACACGCCGGGCCTCAGATCGTGTGGTCGTGTTCGGGAACCCTGCTTCTGGGTCAGAATTTCTGAATTGTCTCTCCATGTGTTTTCTTAGCCAGAACCTCACTTTACATTTTCACGTTGAAGAGCGACGTCCGTTCCCAAAGCCGGGGTGCCCTCTTGGTTGCGGCGTGTCTGCAGAGGCGGAGGGCCCCGCGTCCTGCAGCCGGCAGGGAACTCGCCGCTGACCCGCGCTCGGGTGGCAGTGGGAAGGGGCAGCTTTGCCGCGAGCCGTTCCTCTACCCAGGGTTTCAGTGTTCCACTTTCTGGGAAAGCTCGTGCGCCACTGGGGTAAAAGCCGGTGGCGTGGGCATTCAGGGCTCCGCACAGAGGCTGTCCCCACCGGGCTGTGCTTGGCCGGCGGGTCAGGCCTCGCGGGCTCGGGCCTTGTTGCCACGGCGACACCTTTGCAGGCAGGGCCGTCGCCACTGACGTGTGCCTCTGGGCGTGTGCCTCTGGGCGCAGGTTTCCATCCTGCGTTCAGTGCCTGTCACCTGCTCTGGGCTCACTGCCCGGCCTGCCTGTGCTCTCTTGACGTAGGAGCCGTCTCGTTCCCCCACGGGGCCTTCCCATGCCTGGGCAGCGTGGGCACCGAGTGTTCGCTGACCAGCACTTACCCCTCCCCCGGGTGCCAGGGTCCCGCGCGGGGTCCCAAGGGGTGGCGGCCGAGGAGGACGGGGTGGGGCTCCGCCTCTGGAGTGGCGGCCCTTGGGCAGGCGGGGGCCTCTGGAGTGGGCTGTCGGGTTTTCTCGCGCTGCAGGGGCCGTGCAGGGGCTGCTGACCCGCCGCAGAGGGTCTGTGTTCAGGGTGGGCTGCAGGGCTGAGGCCCGGCGTCCCTCCCAGCACGGGCCAATTGTGTGCGCTGACTGCGATTTTGTGAGCTGTACCTCACGCACGGGGGGCAGCATGGGTTGCGTGCGATCTGTGGATCTGGTGATTTGCTGTGGGCGTCACAGTCAGAGGCTGACCTCGCAGACCTGTCCTCTCACAGTTGATTTCCGTTGCTCCCAGGAGCAGAGGTGGAGAGAGGTGGGAGAGCGCGTGTGAGTGGCTGTGTGTGCCGCTGGTTCAGACCCGCCCTCAGCCTGTGCCCCTGCTGGTCATGATCAGGAGGGCGAGCCTTGTGGGGTCACCAGGGGGAGAGGGTGTGGGCACAGACGTCTGCGTCTGTGGGGCTCGCACGTCTCGAGAGGGTCAAGCTTTGCACGTGCCCGTCACAGGAACTGGGAGGTGCTCTGTGTACGGAAGGCAGGGGTCAGGAATGGCCCTGCTGACCGGGATGCGGGCCAGAGAGGCAGCCCCAGTCCCGCGTGGCCTGCCTGCCTGGGGTAGGGCTGGTGAAACGTGGTGTTCGCTTTACCACATTTCCAGGGTCATTTTCTTTTCTTTTTTTTTTTTTAAAGATTTTATTTATTTATTTGACAGAAAGAGAGAGAGAGAGCCCAAGTAGGCAGAGAAGCAGGCAGAGGGAGAGGGAGAAGCAGGCTCCCCACTGAGCAGGGAGCCCGATGCGGGACTCGATCCCAGGACCCTGGGATCATGACCTGAGCCGAAGGCAGACGCTTAACGACTGAGCCACCCAGGCGCCCTTAATTAAAAAAATATATATATTTTTTATTTATTTTGAGAGAGCTAGCACACAAGTGAGAGAGCACAAGCAGGGGGAAGGGCAGAGGGAGAAGCAGGCTCCCTGCCGAGCAGGGAGCCCAACGCAATGCGGAACTGGATCCCGGGACCCTGGGATCATGACCTGAGCCGAAGGCAGACGCTTAGCGACTGAGCCACCCAGGCGCCCTCCAGGGTCATTTTCAACTTAAAATGCCCTGAGGGTGTTTGGCCGATTGCAGGTGACCGTTTCCCACCATTCCCCACATGTGCCGCGCACCTGCTCTGAGGCCCCAGGCTTTCACGCAGAGTACCCCCCACTTTTGGCCACACCCCTAACTTGTGCAGGCCTGAAACTCCCAGGGGTTGAAGAGAAGGGAGCCTGGACAGACCCCAGGGGCGGGCAGGCTCCCCGGAGATGCTCCCTTCCTTCTGCAGTGCGTCCGTGTGCCTCTGAGGCCCTGGGCAGCTTGTCTCAGCTGAAGTGTGAGCATCTGTAGGCAGGAGGGGCTCTCATCCTTACGTAAAGACCTTGCTGAGGTGGAAACTGGAAATATAAAGAGTAGAGGGATAAGTAAATGAAGCTCCGTGGAGACATCATCCAGCTTCGGTGGCAGCCTTAGCCCCCTCACCCTGGAGGGGCTGCGTGGAGGGGTGTGGGAGTGGGAACCAGGAGGTGCTCTGGGGTGTGTGGGTGGGGTGCTCTAAGTCAGGGAGGGGTGCTCCCAGGTGGGGGGCTGCTTAAGGGCAGAGTGTGCTGGTGGGTGCAGGTGGGAGAGACCCCGAGGCCTTGACTGCCTTTGTGGGGGGTCAGTGCACCTGTTTACCCACCGCCTGCGAGGCTGATGGGTTGGTGAGGAGCCTCACGGCTTCAAAGGTCACGGCACTGGTTTGTGCGGGACTCGGCCTACGGCTGAACTTCCCCCACGCGCAGGAGAAGCTCGTAAGGACCGGTTGGTGACAGAGGTATGCAGCTCGTCTCTGTTGTTCCTGTGAGGGTGGGTCCGAGCCGAGCCTGTGGGTCCTGGCTACGGTCGGGCGCCGGGCCGTCTGGGCAGGTGGGCTGCCTCCTTGGTCTGAGGGGGACTTTGGGTCCCTGTGTGGTGGTTCCCTGCCCAGGCCGTGCGTTGGCATCTCGCTTTCTCCGGTTTGTATTCCTTTGGGGTGGCTGGAAGCAGTGAGCCTGCACCTGTCTGCGAGCAGGTGTGTGGTGACCACGGCAGGGGAGGGGCTCCCTGGTGGGGTCCCAGGGCAGGGACACCAGGCCCGCTCCTGGGCCCCCTGGCTCACGCTCTGTAGGTTTACTTTGGGGGGAGGATTAGCCTCCCTCGTGCGCGTCGCCCAGTGCGGCCAGCCCCCCGGAGCAGGGAGGCCCTGGCGGCGGGAAGGGCACGCGGAGCGCAGGTGTGGACGCAGGCAGCGGCTGGGCTCTCGGCCGCCGAGCTGCATCCCTTGTTGAGGCCGCGGTGCCTGCTCCGGGCTCCTGGAGCGAGGGGACCTGCCGGAGCCAGGGGCTGGGGTGGCGCTACGTTGCTGTCTTCTGGGGGATCCTCCCCCGTCCCGCCCCCCCCCAGCCACCAGATTACTCGCCTGGAGAGGCGCCCTTGCCCTTCGAGCGCGAGAGCGGTGGAGGGCCGGCCCCTCCCCCGGCCCCTCCCCCGGCCCCTCCCCCGGCCCCTCC
>NW_023270498.1:708317-715894 GCF_011800145.1 Mirounga leonina
CCGGCCCCTCCCCCGGCCCCTCCCCCGGCCCCTCCCCCGGCCCCTCCCCCAGCCCCAGCGGCGTTCCCGGTGCCGTCCTCCCGGCCGCGCGCGCAGCCCCTTTGCATGGGGACCGTGGTGGTGGCTCGGCCGCTTTGGCTGGTGCGCCGTGGGGCCCACGGAGCCTTCGTGAATAACGACCTCCAACCCTTGCCGTTTCTGCCTGCAGCCTGGAATTGTGTCTCCGTTTAAACGAGTATTCCTAAAAGGTGAAAAGAGTAGAGATAAGAAAGCGCATGAGAAGGTGACAGAGCGGCGCCCTCTGCACACTGTGGCGCTGTCCCTGCCGGAACGCGTGGAGCCCGACAGACTGCTGAGCGACTACATCGAGAAGGAGGTGAAGGTAAGTCCGGCCGCCCGAGGCGCCTGTCTGCTGGGGCGGGTGACCGCTCACGCTCCGCGCGCCTGTCTGCTGGCCCCATTTCCAGCCCTTTCCGTGGGAGCGGCCGCCTCCTTTCTCTCGAGGGCGGGCGCGTGTTGTCTTCCGCGTGTTGTGGTCACGGCCGAGGGCGCGGGTCTCCCAAACCCTGTCCAGTCCTGTGCGCGGGCACCTGCGGGTAAGCGTGGCGCACGCGGCCCCCCACACGGCCCCCTGGTGAAAAGGAGCCAGGGCGAGGGGCTGCGGCCTCGAGGTGGGGGGGGGGTGGTCCGTCAGGAGCGTGGTGCCTGCGCTTGGAGGGGGCGCCGGGGAAGGTGGGGGAGCGGAGTTCACGGAGCCAGCTGGACCGAGGGCTCTCAGAGGGCCGGGGAGGGTGTGGGGTGGTTGGTGTCCTTGGAGGGGTTTCTGCTCTCGCCTGGCCATCAGGTGACGGGGGAGGTGGGTGGTGTCCCTGGCAGAGACGGGGGACTGGGGAGGCTCAGGCATGGGGACACTTGGCACAGAGGAGGGTTGGAGCGACCCCAAGTGAAGACCACATGAAGCCCGTGTACGGAGTGGAGAGTCCCCCGCCCCTCTCCCTGCCGAGCCTCCAGAACGTTCGCCTGCCCACACGCGATCCCCAGGGTGCCTTCAGGGGGAAGCCGGGGTTACCGCCCCCCAGCCCGAGCGCAGCTGCGGCCGGTGACACTTCTGTCGGGGGCAGCGCGGATTCATACACGTCCAAGGACATAGAGCCCACGGCAAACACGAGAGGCAAGTGTGAATGTGGCCACAGCCATGCAGGAAACGGGGTGTGTGTGAATGTAACGTCCTCGGAGAGGTAAGAGCAAGCACCGTGAACTCTGAGGTAACAGGCTCCACTTCTAAATAAAGAGCTGCAGACGGGGCTTTTGGAACGAGAGGTACGTCCGTGTGTGTCTTAAAGTGTTCATTACAGGGGTTGAACGAAAGTCAGGAAAGGCACCCAGAAAGAACGACCGGAAGGTGAAGAGAGAGGGAATTAGCGGGAGACAGAAAGAGCAAAAGGAGATTGTAGGGTCGACCCCGGAGGCCCCGCAGGGGTGGAGGAGGAGAGGCGGCCTCCGGGTGGTGATGCGGGACCTGTTGCAGAGCGTGACCTCGCAGGATGAAGGGGTCCCGCCACGGTGACCAGGCCGACCCTGTCCTGAGGGAGCCACCAGAGGACATGCTGCCTCACGGCATGGGACACACCACGAAGGCGGAGACGTGGGTCCAGGGCCAGGGTTCCACCCAGAAAGGAGCCGGGAGGATTCCGGGCCGGGCGGAAGAGCCCAGGCCCTGGCGAGACTCGGGACTGGGCCCGAGTGCCTGTGGGAGAGGGGGCAGGATGTTTTTTATGCGTTTGGGTAGGGGCTGGGGAAGAACCGGGGAGAGTCAGAGCCGTGCCTGAGGACAGGGCAGGTGCGGGAGAAGGTGGCCCCTATGAAACCCCGCAAGGTAAAAGTTGGGGATTTCTGCTTCCAGAAGGTGGGGTGCGTGTATGTGCCTCCCCCTGGGCCTCCTTCTTGGTACAGCTACAATCCTGGATGTGGCGCGTGCAGCGACCTCGAGCTCCTCTGCAAGGCGGACGCAAGGCAGACCCACAGGGACCTGGGGGCCCCAGCTGAGGCCCCAGCTGAGGCCCCCAACTTCTCTCTGTCCTCATGTATCCCAGGCGTGGAGTCGAAGAGGCCGGCAACCCAGAAGCACAGACAGGTGTGGACAGACCCCAATGAAAGCCACTCCGTCTGGACAAAAGACCAGCAAAGGGGTGCCAGCCAAGGCCGAGCGGCGGCCAGCGCCCACCCCGGAGGAGGCCAGGCCGGGAGCAGGGACTTTCTCCCCTATGAACCCGGGTGGGACTGGGGTGTCCGTGGGGTCCCAGGGGAGCCAGAATGCCCGCCATGACCCGCGGGACAGAGGAGCCCCCTTGGCGGCAGCCGTGGGACCAGAGAGCGCTTTCCAGCTCTTGCGTCGTCAGAGTCCTGGCCGGAGGGGCCGAGAAACTGTTCCAGGGAGTCGTGTCCGAGATGTCACTCATTTGGCAAAAGACAAACGTAGCGATTTAAGAAGCGGAGTGTACCGCAAGCAGGGCGAACCCGGAGCAGTTCACACCGATGCGTCACCGTGAAACTTGTCAAGAGCAGAGCCGGGAGGTCTGGAGAACGGTGAGGAGAGCGCTTCATCCACAGGCAGAAGGGGGTGCCGGCCTCCGTAGGGCCGGCTAGCACTCGCACCAGCTCCCCAGGAGTCCCCCCCCGCCCCATCATGTCCGGAGGGCCGGCACAGCTGGCTTGGATCACTCTGTGACTACTAAGGACACTCAGGCTCTCGTTTGGATCTCCAGGCCCGCCTGCTCTCGCTGGAAGATTCCCTCCCGTGTCCAGGGAATGGACGCCAGGGCTACAGTCTCTCCTGGAAAGAGAAGGGGCGACTTACTCTGAAGGGGCGTGGGGCTGGCTCGGGATCCCAAGAGGGAAGCCATCACATCGACAGGCCGAGGTAGAAATCTCAAGGGGTCCTATCAGTTGATGCAGGAAAAACATCCAGCACCCATTCATGATGAAAAAACTCAGGAAAACAGGATGTGTGTATGAGCCACGATACGTGCCCAAAGTGGGCACCAAAATTAAAAATGAAATTTACAGTTACTTCAGAAACAGAAAGACAGGTACAAATGGAACCAGACGTGTATGGGATTTCCCGAGCACATAGTAGGGGCGCAGGGAAGCACAGATCTGCATGTGGGGGACTCAACCAGGTCAGTGTGTGACGTATCCCCAGACCCACGCGCCGCTCGATGCAATCCTTATCAAAATCCCAGCGAGTTTCCTGTAGATCCGAAGATGACTCTAAAATGTATATGGAAAGGGAGAAGGAGCAGAATCGCTGGAGAGGAAGCGAGAGGAGCCAGGCCGTCTGCTCTCACGCGGTATCGGCAGACGGACCCACACTGACATGCCCTGCTGGATTTCGACGAAGGTGCAGACGCAGCGTTGACAGGGGCAGGACTGTCTCAGCACGGTGCTGGACACTGCAGAGGAAACGTGACCCTCAGCCCACGCTCCACACCCGTATGTGCAAAGATTCACTTGGGATGGACTGGAGCTGGCCGAGACGCTGCGGGCAGGACAGGCGAACCCCTTCCTGGAGTTTGCATCCGTCCTCACCAGGAAAGAGCGTTTCCCTCCGCAGGGCTGACCAGCCACCCGAGCCTGGTTGGCCCCCTCGAGGACGGCGCCTTTTGGGGACCGCAGAGTGTGCCCCTGGGACGGGCTGTGTGCATTGGCCTGTTGCCAGCTAGGTGAGCCCGGCTCGGCCTCCGCCTTCCATCAGCTGCGCGTAGACTGAGCTAACGGGGAGGGCCTCGTGCGTCTCTACGGGGGTCCCGCGGCTCTGGGGTAGGACCGTGACTGTGCTTTGCTCCATCCCGGAGGGTGGATGGGAGTGGCTCCTGGCGGCTTTGGAGAGGAATGTGTTTGTCCCGTGAGCTCACCTTCTCTCACAAAGAGTCTTTCTAGCTCCCTCACGCAGGCCACGGCCACGGCCCACCAGTTCTGCAGAGCTAGGCTGGGCATGAGGTGGAGCCCGCCGTCCCCGCGCCACGCGGGTGTTGGAGGGCAGCTCGCATCTCTGCTGTGGCCACTGGCAGTGACGCTGTTCCTGCTTCGGAACCGTGGCCGGGGCAGCAGCGGGATGAGTTTCAGGGGCTGCCACGCGGCCTTTCGTACGGCAGTAGGTCCCGCATTCTGGAGGCCGCTAAGCACGCCTGCTCCTGTTATGTGGGGGACGTGGGTCTGGCTGCCGAGGACGCGCCGTGCGCGCATCTGGGCCTGGCCCCTACGCCCCCGCCCCGGCAGGACCTCGTGGGCCGTCCAGGTCCCAGGGTGCTGGCACCGTCTCCAGGCCTCCCTCCAGGGGCTCTGGGGGCATCTCTGCAGCGTGTCTGCCCGGGCACTGCAGGTGCCTTCTCCTGGGGCTCCGTCTCTCCTTCAGCCACGTTTCTGCGGCTGGGACCTGTGTCAGGGATCGATCCTTTATGCCCGAGCCGTGCGCTGGGCGGCGTCCTCGTGTGTGCAGTAGGTGGCTCCCGGGGGCTCCGTGGCCCCCGCAGGCCACACCCACTGCCCCTCCGCGGCCGCTCCTGCGGCTCCTGCCAACTGCCTGGCGCTGCTCCCCGGGTCCTGTTGTCTGCTCGCTCCCAGTTCTGTGAGCGTCTCCTGCCATCAGCTGCACCTTCTCGGCGCTGCTTGTCCTCCAGAGCAGGGTGTCTTCCCGGCCCTCCCAGGGAGCAGGGGGAGCAGCGGCGTGGGGTTCCCCGTCTTACACGGGTGGGCCCACCTCTGAGCCTCTCCAAGCCTTCTCCCACAGTTTGCCACGGTGTGTGTGTGTGTGTGGTCTGTCGCCTAGCAAGTGGGGCTGGGCCACTTGGGCAGGCCTGGCGTGTTGAGAAGTCGTGCACCCGCCCTGGTGTCCCCGACCCCGTGTGAAAATCCTGCCCTTCCTTCCGTCAGGCCCCGCTCTGCTGCGGGGATCTTGCCGACCGAGGCCAGTGGTGGGTGGACGTTGTCGGGGGCCACCTTGGGGTCAGTATAAAAACGGACTTCTGTTGTGTCCCGTCAGCAGTGGTTTTTGGAAGCACTTCCTGTGTCTGGAGCTGGAGCATGAGCTCGCCAGCAGGCCTCCGCGCCGGCTGTGGTCCCCGTAAGGCGGTGGGAGGGCAGCGGGGTGGGTGGTGCCTGAGACGGTCTGGCTGTCTCATCTCCCACCTCGCCGATGCCGGGGCCGTCGGCACAGATGTGACTGCTAGTCACGCGTCCCCTCGGGGCCTCTCACGCTTTGTCACGTTCTCCCCCTGTAGCCGTGCCCTTGACGTGCTGGGATCCGTTGCTCGGCCCGGCGCCCCACGCCGTTTCCCCCACGCTGGGTGTGGGCCAGCCGCTGCTGACCTCGAAGGGGTGCGGGCGTCCATTAGGGCACCTTGCAGGACGATGGGACAGGAATGGTAAGCCCTGTCCAGCAGGCACACCTTGTCCCATCTGGAATTGGAACAAGGATGACAGCTGCAGTGAAAATGTTTTACCAAGAATCATGTTACTGTGAAGCAAATCTCAAATGAATGGCGGCTCGCCTTCCCATGAAGCAAGTAGGATCCTCTCCGGAGATGTGCTAGCTGGGCCTGCAGCACGGTGGCGCTAAGAGATAAGGAGGAGACGGGTGACATCACCCCCCACCCAGGCCGCGGGCGGGGGCAGTCCCCGGGCAGTCCTGCGCATGCGCACCGGGCACTGTCCTTGCCGCCAAGCACCCTTCACAGACAGGAGCGTGCTGCCTAGGATTCAAAGAGTTGTGAGCAAATGAACTTATTGAGGAAAGCTAATAAGATGCTTTTTTATTGCGGCAAAATATACACGACAGGGGCCCCTCGGTGGCTTCAGCTCAGGTCATGACCTGCATCGGGCTCCCTGACCGGCGGGGAGTCTGCTTCTCCCTCTGCCTCTGCTGCTCGCCCTGCTCGTCTGCTGTCACTCTGTCAAATGGATAAATAAAATATTTAAAATACATATATATATACACGACAAAATTTGTCATTTTAACCCATTTTGACCACGTTTAAGTGTGAGGTTCCGTGGCATTGAGCACACTCACATTGCTGTGCGGCCTCCACCGTCCGGGTCTAGAAGGTTCTCATGTCCCCGAACGGAAGCTCTGTCCCCTTGAGACCCCAGCCCCCCGTGCCGTCCCCTGGCGCCGCCCACTCTGCTCTCCCTGTGGATCTGACCGCTCTGGGGACCTCGTGCACGCGGAGTCACACAGTGTGTCCTTCTGTGACCGGCTCTTTCCACTCAGCTTCATGTCCACCTGGTGTGGCCGTGTTGCAGCAGGTGCTGGAACTTTCTTTTTAACACTGAGCACGACTCTGGTGTATACACACTCCCGTTTCACTGACCCGTTCGTCCATCACTGACGTGGCGCTGGTTCCGTAGTTTTGACTATTGTGAACATGCTCCTGTGACCGTGGGGGCACGAGTGTCTGTTCAGTCTCTGCTTTTGCTTTACTGTCGTCGTTAGGTAGGTCCACGCCCAGCGTGGAGCCCAGCGTGGGGCTTGAACTCGTGACCCTGAGATCAAGACCTGAGCTGAGATCGAGTCGGAGTCTCAGCCACCTGAGCCAGCCAGGTGCCCCTTGCTTCCTTGTGACAATACATGGAACAAAGTTTCCCATCTTCACCGTCTTTAAGTGCACAGTTTGGAGCATTAAGTACATTCGTGCTGTTGGGTAGGCGTCACCACCATCCGCCTCTGTCCGTGTCTCTTCCCCTCGTAAACCCGAAGCTCTCCCAACACAAAAACTCCCCCTCCCACAGCCCCTGCCAGCCGCCACTCTTGCGGGAGTCTGAGCACTCTGAAATTACATAGGAAAAAGACAAAATATTTTTGTCAAGGGTGGAGATAGTCCACTGAAAGCTTATTCACAATTCTACTGTAAACATTAATAAACATTAAAATATTTGCATAATTATGTGCTCAAAAATCCTATAAAAAGTGGAAGACTTATTACAATTGTAGTGTTCAGTCAACTACACTTCCTTTCACAATTTCTTTTGTCCCATTTACACCTTTAAACCTGGACACACTGCTGAACATATACTTTGGCAGTTCTAAATAACAAGTGCTTCCACAAAAATAAAACAACAACAATAAAAAAAACAACATAAACCCCCTACTCACCTTGTATAAGTGGAACCACACAGTATTTGTCTTTTTGCGACAGGCTTATTTCACTTGTGTAATGTCTCAAGGTCCATCCCTGCCGTGGCACACCGCAGGGTTCCCTTCCCGTTCGAAGGCTGAGTCACGTTCCACCGTGTGGATGGACCACAGTTGGTTTTGCCCCTCAGCCGTCGACGGACACCGGGTTGCCTCGGTGTTCTGGTTATCAGGAATGACACTGCTGTGAGTGTGGGTGATTTCTTTGAGATCCTGCTTTCAGTTTTTTTAGGTGTCTACCCGGAAGTGGAATTGCTGGGTCATACAGTGATTTTATTTTTCAGTTTTTTTTTTTTTTTTTAAGATTATTTCTTTATTTATTTGACAGAGAGAGACACAGTGAGAGAGGGAACACAAGCAGGGGGAGTGGGAGAGGGAGAAGCAGGCT
>NW_023270498.1:715904-734678 GCF_011800145.1 Mirounga leonina
TTTGACAGAGAGAGACACAGCGAGAGAGGGAACACAAGCAGGGGGAGCGGGAGAGGGAGAAGCAGGCTTCCCGCCGAGCAGGGAGGCCGATCCCAGGACCCGATCATGACCCGAGCTGAAGGCAGAAGCTCAACGACTGAGCCACCCAGGCGCCCCTTATTTTCTGTTTTGATGGGAGCCATCGGAATGGGTGTGTGAAGTAGTCTCTCATTGTGGCTTTGATTTGCATCTCCCTAGTGACTAGTGATGTTGAGCATCTTTTCATGTGCTTATTGGCCATCTGTATATTTTCTTCAGAAAAATGTCTGTTTCAAGTCCTTTGCCTACTTTTTAAACAGGTTGTGTAGTCTTTTGGTTGTTGAGTTATAGGGGTTCTTTACATATTCTGGATATTAACTGCTTATCAGACGTAAGGTTGCAAATACCGGCTCCCGTTGGTTGGTTGTCATCCCACTTAATTGATTATGGTCTTTGATGCACAAATGTTTTTAATTTTGGTCCAATTTATCTGTTTTCTTTTATTGCCTTTGCTTTTGGTGCCATAACCAAGAAATCGTTGCCAAATCCAATGTCATGAAGTTGTTCCTCTGTTTTTTTCTAAGACTCTTAGAGCTTTAGGTCTTACATTTAGGGGTTGGATCCATTTGAATTAACTTTTGTATGTGCTGTGAGGTAAGAGACCAACTTCATTCTCCTCTGTGTGCAACTCTAGTTCTCCCAGCACCGTTTGTTGAAAAGACTGTCCTTTCCCTATCGATGGTCTTTGCTGCCTTGTCAAAAATCAGCTGACCACGTATGTGAGGGTTTCTTTCTGGACTGTGTTCTGTTCCATCAGTCTGTGTGTTTCTCCTTATACCAGTACCATATTGTCTGGTTATTATGGCTTTGTAGTAAGTTTTGAAATCAGGAACTGTGAGAATAGATGAAATTTAATACTGATCGATGTAAAGAGGCATTTGCATTTGGTTTACACATGCGCACAGGAAGCAGATGGAAAGGCACTGGCCAGCTGCCACTCTGTGGAAATGTTCTGGAATGTTTATTGGTGAGAAGCTAAGTATGAGCCACTGCTTACGTGTGCTGCTTATTTATTCTCAGGCTGCTCTTTCAGAGGGAGATTCTCAGCCCTAGAGAGGGTGGGGAAACCAGTGCACAGTTTAGCTTTATTCCCTCTCCCCAGCCCCCAACTTAGAGAAGATGAAATAGAAAACTTTTCAGAATGAGTGTATGTCTCCTGCAGAGCTGCCCAGCCCACACGGACAGTTGCTGAAAGCAGCTTTCCTGAAGTTTCAGCCGCTTGACTTGTACCTGCCGCCGTGTTCTGGGTGCACATCGCCGGCTCCTCTTCTGTGTGAGCGGGCGATTGACTGCCTGGCACGGCCCTGGGCGGACCAACTTGGGCCCCTGGTAATCCCCAGAGTGACCTGCCTGTTTGGTTCCTCAGTCGGAGAGACCGTCTGCAAGGAAACACAGTTTGATTTCTTCCTTTCCAATCTGTACCTTTTTTTTTTCTTGTCTCATTGCATTAGCTCGGACTTCCGATACAGTGTTGAAAAGCGGTGGTGAGAGAGGACATCCTTGTATTACTCCTGATCTTAAGCAATCTCCAGGCATCTCACTTGTTAATGAGGATGTTAGCTGTAGGTATTTTTACATGTTCTGTATCAATTTGAGGAAGTTTCTTTCTAGTCCTCGTTTGATGAGAGTTTTTGTCATGAATGGGTGTTGGATGTTGTCAGATGCTTTTTCTGAGTCTGTTGATCTGATGTGATTTTTCTTCTTTAGAGTGTTGATGTGTGATGGATTACATTAATTTATTTCTGAATTTTGAATCAGCCTTGCCTACCTGGGATAAATGCAACTTGGCCATCATGTATATTTATTATCTTTATATAATTTATATAAATATCTTTATGCCTTGTTGGATTTGATCTGCTAATATTTTGTTGAGGATTTTTACATTTATGTTTATGAGAAATATTGATCTGTAGTTTTTCCTTTCTTGTAGTATCTTTGATTTTGATACTAGGGTCATGCTACCTCATAGAATGGGTTAGGATATTTTCTGTTTTTATTTTCTGGAAGAGATTATAGACACTTGGTATCATTTCTTCCTTTAGTGTGTGGTAGAATTTACCCGTGAACCTGTCTAGGCCTGGTGCTTTCTGTTTTAGAAGGTTATTAATTCAATTTCTTTAATAGATCATATACCTACTCAGATTATCCATTTTTTTATGTGTGTTTTGGTAGTTGTGTCTTTCTTTTTCTTTCTTTTTTTCTTTCTTTCTTTTTCTTTCTGATTTTATACTCATGAAAGCAATCTTCTGATAATGGATTTTTTAAAAAAATTTATTTATCTTTTCAGGCTCCCCGTTGAGCAGGGAGCCCAACATGGGGCTCGATCCCAGGACCCTGGGATCATGACCCAAGCTGAAGGCAGACGTCCAACTGACTGAGCCACCCAGGCGCCCCTAAAGATTTTATTTATTTATTTGGCAGGGAGAGCAAGAGAGCACAAACAGGAGGAACAGTAGAGGGAGAGGGAGAAGCAGGCTCCCCGCCGAGCAGGGAGCCCGATGAGGGGCTCGATCCCAGGACCCTGGGACCATGACCTGAGCCGAAGGCAGACACTCAACCATCTGAGCCACCCAGGCGCCCCTATTCTTGTGTCTTTCAAAGAATTCCACTGTGATTCGAGAACACACTGTGTATGGTTTCTAGTCTTTTAAATTTGTTAAGGTGTGTTTTATGGCCCAGAATGTGCAGTTTCTTGGTGAATGTTCATGTGAGCTTAAGAAGAATGTCTATTCTGCAGCTATTGGATGAAGTAGTCTATAGATATCAATTATATCCTGTTGGTTGAGGGTGTTGAGTTCACCTGTGTCCTCACTGATTTTCTGCCTGCTGGGTTTGTCCATTTCTGATAGAGAGGGGTGTCTTGAAGTCTCCAGTCGCAATTGTGGATTCATTTATTTCTCCTTGCAGGTTTATCAGTCTTTGCCTTGTGTATTTTGATGCTCTGTTGTTTGGTACATACATGTGAAGGATTGTCACATCTTCTCCGAGAACTCTTTCCATTAAGTAAGGTCCCTCTTTAAAGTGGGTTTCCTGTGGGCAACATGTAGTTGGGTCTTGAATTCAAAAAAAAATTTTTTTTAGGGGCACCTAGCTGGCTCAGTTGGTAGAATGTATGACTCTTGATCTCAGGATCATGAGTTTGAGCCCCATGTGGGGTGTAGAGATGACTTAAATAAAACTTAAAAAAATGTTTTTAAATTAAAAAAGTTAAAAAACATTTTTGGTAAGCTCTGTGCCCAACATGGGGCTTGAACTCACAACCCTGAGATCAAGAGTGTGTGTGCATGCTCTCTCGCTCTCAAATAAATAAATATAAATAAATCTTAAAATCCCTCAAATTTCGTTTGCGGGAGAAAGTTTTTATTTGTCCTTTGTTTGAAGGACTGGTTCACTGGATACAGAATTGCAGGTTGGTGGGTTTCTAGCAATGCTTGAGTGTTTCATTCCTCTCGTGCTTACATTGTTTCTGAAGAAAAGTCCAATATCATTCTTTTTAAAGTATTTTTATTTATTTTTGTGAGAGAGAAAGAGAACGAGCGGGGGTGGGGAGGGGCAGAGAGAGAAGCAGACTCCCCGCTGAGCAGGGAGCCCGATGCAGGACTCCATCTCAGGACTCTGGGCTCATGATCTGAGCCGAAGGCAGATGCTTAACTGACTGAGCCACCAGGCATCCTCATTCTTTCTTTTTTTTTTTTTTAAGATTTATTTATTTACTTTTAGAGAGAGAGCGAGAGAGTGAGCTTGGGAGAGCCGGCGGGGGGGAGGGCAGAGGGAGAGGGAAAGAGAATCTTAAGCAGGCTCCACACTGCATGTGGAGCCTGATGCGGGACTCGATCGTACGACCCTCAGATCATGACCTGAGCCGAAACCAAGAGCTGGCTGCTCAACTGCCTGAGCCTCCCAGGAGCCCCAGTCTGATTATCATTCTTATCCTTGTTCTTCTGTGGGTAAGGTGCTTTTGTCTTGTGGTTTACCTGAAGGTTTTCTCTGTGACTGTTTACAGTTTGACTATGAAATGCTAGGTGTCAGGCTTCAGTCTTTATTCCGCTTTCTCTTTTCTCCCTGTGTGCCCTGCCTGGTGCTCTCTCAGTCCCGGATCTGTGGTCTGGAGCCTGTCGTTAGTGCTTCTCCTGGTCATCCCACCACATGCCTGGCACAACTTTTGGAATTTCCTGGTTGTTTTTGGATATCCTGTTCCATCTTTTTCATGCTTTTCCCTCTTTGCTTTCCAGTTTGGGAAGTTTCTGTTGATGTATCTTGACGTATTTGCACTCCTGCTGACCCTTCCCTTGGCTGTGTCCAGCCTACAGATGCATCCATCAGCCGTACCCATCCCTCTTTGTTTCTGTTATGGTGGTTTTGATCGTTGGCATTTCCCATCGATCTGTGTTTAGCATTTCTATGTCTCTGCTTACATTACCCATGAAGCACAATGTCCACTTTTTCTTTTGGAGCCTGTAACACATTAATCCCACTGCGTTATTTATAAACTTTATTTTATTTTTTGAAGATTTTATGCATTTATTTGACAGAGAAAGAGAGCAAGAGCACAAGCAGGGGAGATGGGCAGAGGCAGAGGGAGAAGCAGACCCCCGCTGAGCAGGGCACCTGATGGGGGACTCGATCCCAGGACCCCGAGATCATGACCTGAGCCGAAGGCAGACGCCTAACCGACTGAGCCCTCCGGGCGTCCCCAATCACACTGCTTTAAACTTTGGGTCCGGTGGCCCCTGAGAACAGCCCTGCCATGTCTGTGTCTGGTTCTGGTGCTTGCCCTGCCTGTTCAGACGGCGTTTTCAGCTTTCGGCATCCCTTGTCGTCAGCTGGACGTGACGTATGGGGTAACAGGAACGGCGGTGGATGGGCCTTCCGCGTGAGGCCGTGTGCTTACCTGGCTGGAGGATGACTGTGGGGAGGGGTGTGCTCTGCCGTCCTGTGGTCAGTGTGTCTCGCTCCTCCAGGGAGCCAGTGCCCCTGGACTGTGACGGCCACACGTGCTTCTTGCTGTTTCCCCCTTTAGGCAGGAGCTGGGTATTTCTGTCCCTGGCAGAACTAGTTCGCTTGAGGAACGGCCCCTGTTACGGGTAACAGTCCTCACAGTGCGGTACATTGGCAGGTGTGGGAGCGTCTCCTGAGCCGGGAGAGACTGCTCTAAGAATTCAGAGCACACTTCCTAGCGGAGGGCCCCCCCGCACCCCGCGCCCCCCACCCCGAGCCAGGCCAGCAGGCCCGGTGGTGGAAGGCGGAAGCCAAGCCGTGTTCTGTGTGTGTCCACGATGGTCTGGGCTGATCTTCCCTTTCTCATGGCAGCTTCTCTCCTCACTTTCTTGCAGTACTTAGGTCAGTTAACGTCCATACCAGGATACCTGAATCCCTCCAGTAGGACCGAAATCCTGCATTTCATAGACAATGCAAAGGTAACCCCATCCTTCTGACCCTGACCTGTGACCCCTGGCCTGTGATACCTCCTAACCCCAACCTCTGACCCTCAGTCTGCTCCAGCTCCTAACTCTGACCTCTGAGCCTCGTACTCTGACGCTGGCTCTTGGTCCTCTGCCACTGGACCTTCACGGCTGGGAGGGAGGACCCTGTCCCGTCATATCATAGGTGTGCTTGGCTCTTGGGCCATAAAGACTGAACCTGTCTGAACGTGAACTTTATTCTCCAGGCTTTGCTCCTTGTGGTTTTGGGCTGTTTTCAGAATTCACATTTTCCAGACACGTAAAGCACACACCACAGGTCTGAATCAGAGCAGCTCTAGAAGCAACAGAGCTCCCGGAGCAGGCGTGGCGGGGCGTAGGGAGAGTTCTGGCCTGTGCGTGGTGCAGGGTTCCTGGGGGCCGTGGCAGGCCTGCACTTCCGATGCGCTGCGTCCCTTCCAGAGAGCCCACCAGCTCCCCGGACACTTGACCCAGGAGCACGACGCTGTGATCAGCCTGTCTGCCTACAACGTCAAGCTGGCCTGGCGGGACGGGGAGGACACCATCCTCAGGGTCCCCATCCACGACATCGCTGCTGTGTCCTACGTGCGGGATGACGCCTCGCACCTGGTGGTCCTGAAGACAGGTATGCACCCGGGGGGGGCGGGGTCAGGGGTCCTTGGCAGGAACAGCCCACATCTTTGTTCTCAGGAGTGAGTCTGGGAATTTAGTGGAGCTCTGGACACAGTTTCTCCAGCATTGGGTCAGCTGCCACCTGAGAGGGGGCCTTCGCTCAGCCCCGCCAACATGTGGGCCCTGCCTTTGGCCACAGGCTTCCCAAAGCTGGGTACAGAGAGGAGACCAGACCATTGTGGAGCTCCTGGTCCCAGACGTCCTGAGCATGTCCTTGTAAGAGAGTCAGGAGGAACCTTAAACCAGGCACTGGCCCCCAGCCCCCTGCATCCGGTCCCCCCACCCCGCCCGGGGTTGGGAGCCCAGTGTCACCTCCTGGGCTCTCCAGAAGAGCTGCCCCCCCGACCAGTGCCACAGCCTCTGCCTGGAACCAAGTCACTGAGACACGAGGAGAGACGTCACGCCCCTCGGGTGGGGTTCTGAGGTTGGCACTGCGATACGGAACTCATCGTGGGCTCCTTTGGGTGTTCTGGAGCCGGACAGGGTCCTGAAGCCATTCATTTCCAAAGGGCCCGTGGCGGGGGCCGAGGGGGGCTCAGGCAGCGCAGAGGGAAACTGTTTTTCCGCCTGAGGTCGGCAGTTCATGGCAGATCCGAGAGATTTTCTTAAGAGCCAGGCCCTGGTGAGCCTCCTTGCATGACCCCTTGAGCTTGGGGGCCTCTCACGGCACAGATCGGTAGGGGTGCTGCGGGCCCACCACACCCCTCTGTGCTCTGCTGATCCCTCATTTCCCTTCGGTACATCTACTGTTGAATGATGGGCGTTACTTTAGTGTGAACAACACGAAGCTGCCCATATGTAACAGTTTTAATGTAAAAAAATGGCTCAAACTAGCAGAAAGCCTGGGACACGGATTACCTGGTGTAACATCCCGCTCAACGGTGAGGACCGTGTTCTCCCGCTTCACAAATGGAGTAGCGGAGCACAGAGGTCGAGTGACTGGCGGGGGGCCCAGCAGGGTGTGGCGGGGCCGGCCGGCCTGGGAAGTGGCTTCATCGGGGCTCCTGCCATTGCCTACCTGGGCGCGGACGGTCCCGCAGGAGGCCCGAGGTCTGGGGCATCCTGAGGGACAAAAAGCAACGGGAAGACTGACCTCTGACTGGCGCCTGCAGGCGTGGAAGCTGGTGGGTGGGGAGCTGGGCCCCCTGGTTGGTTGTGTGGTGGGACACATATCAGCGTTAATCATTAGAGCAGATTGCTAAGAAAGGGGTAACAGATTTTTTGCGAGGGAGAGAATGAGCGCTGTAGGAGATGCTTTGCAAAATGAGACGGAAACCGGGACCCAGAGCTTTGAGGGCTTTTGAGTTAAAGGAAGACAAGGAATCCCTGTGTCCTGGGTATCTTCCTCATTTGAGCAGACGGTCCTGAGACCATGAGCCTGCGCGTCCCAGTGGCCCCAGCGTGCTGGGTATGGGATCCTGCACGTAGGGGTCCTTAGTGTGCTGGCCGTGTTTAGTAAGTGCCTACCAGCGCAGCCCACGTGTGCACGTCTGCGGGCCAGGCTGTGCTGGTGCCTGGGGCAGCGTGGGGGACATGGGTGTGTGGGGTCTGGGTCTGGCTACAGGGGCTCCGTGTGGCGGGCATTGCTTGGAGGGCAGGTGACCCGATGTCCAGGCGCAGCGGGGCGGGGCAGACCGTGCAGACGCGGAGGGTGTTTCTGTGGGTGTCGGACGGCGGATGGGGGATCTGAAGCCGGAGCTGTGAGGACAGCCTGCGGGACTACGACCGGGAATGCTCACGTCAGACAATGCTGGGGGCCACAGAGCTACTTAAAATGTTCTAGTAGCCACAGTGAAGGAAGTGAAAGGAAGCAAGTGAAATCAGTGTTAATGTATTTTATTCAGCCCTTTGTATCTATGCATAACCAGTATGACCATTATTAACAAGATGTCCCCTGTCTTCTTTGTACTTCCCCCGAGACCCTGTGTGTAGTCTGCACTCCGCACACGGCACCGTGTGCACTTGCCGCATTTCACGTGCTCAGGGCCTGTGGCCCGGTGGTGCGGTCCTGGGGTCTGACGGCGGCGTTCGTGGGGCTCATGGGGTGCCAGGCCCCGGGCTCTGCGGGCACACCCGTCCCGAGTGTGGCTTCTGCCTGGTTCCTGGCTCCCAGCCACGTCTGAGCTTCGGGTGCCCTCCGGGCTGGGGTGGGCCTGTCTGGAGACACCCCAGCATCAGGGGGAATGTGAGCTTCACTTCCAGCTCCTGCTCCCCGGTCCCATGTGCTCGTGCTTCCCAGGGCGGGGGCCTCCCTCCCTGCTGTGGGCAGGCCGGGGGCTGCCCCGTGCGTCCGCGCCCTGGGACCTTTGTCTGACGAGGTGGTGGGCGGAGTGTTAGAAACGTGGGCCGGGGTCCACATCCCCTCCTGGACTCTGCCCCTCTCACGCCCTTGGGCCCCACACCTCAGTGTCCCCATCTGTCAGGATTGTGTTCATGCCCATGGTTCCTGTAAGCGGAACCCTGGGAATACCATCTTGTGTGTAGACCAAAAGCAGCTAAATATTGGCCATTTCATGTCTCAGCCCAAGATACTAGCATCATCCGTGGCAGGGATGCTAGAGGGCCCTGGAGGGTGGCAGTTCTCGGTGAGCAGTGGCCAGAGCAGCCGCCGCGGAGTGAGGATGGGGGCAGCCTAGCTGGGAAGGTGGGGCAGGGGGCACGCCTGTCCCTTACCTGAGCCAGGTAGGGCCTGCCTAGAGCCTGCTGGCAAGCTCCCAACCTGCTCTAACCTGCTGCACTGTTGACTTCTCAGCCCAGGACCCTGGCATCTCCCCCAGCCAGAGTCTGTGTGCAGAAAGTTCCAGAGGCCTCACCGCAGTCTCCCTGTCAGAGAGCGGAGTGGGGCCTGTGGAGGCCTGCTGCCTGGTAATCCTAGCCACAGAGAGCAAGGTGAGTAGAGGGTGGGACCTGGGACTCAGGCCCGCCGATACCCGGCGCCTGTCCTGCCCACAACCTGTCCAGGCCCCGCCCACCTCCCCGACCCAGGCCCCTCCCACACCCTGGCCGAGGCTCCTCCCACAACCTGACCCAGGCTCCTCTCATATCCCTACCTAGGCCCCTCCCACCCAGGTCCCTCCCACACCGTGACTCAGGCCCCTCCCATAGCCCCCCAACCTGGCCCCTCCCACCTCCCCCCAGACCCCGCCCACAACATACTCAGGGCCCTGCTTAGGCCCCTGTCCGGCTCACTGAGTCTGGTGCCTTCAGGCTGTGTTCCTTTTCTTCCAGGGGCCTCACCCTTTCCCCAGCGCTAATGGGGGTGGTGGTCTCTGCACCCCAAGCTGTGCCCTGGGAGTGGCAAGTTAGGGCTTGGGGCCCCCTCAGCTACCCAAGGGCTGCCAGCCTCCAGGAGCTCCTCGGTCGCCTTGTTTGTAGTTTCTGTGTCTGTAAGACTGCAGTGTGGACCCCCTGCCTTGGGGACCCTTTGATCAGTGCCCTCCTTGGCTCTGTCCACCTTCTGGCCAGTTCTTCCTCATGGGGCTGCCTCCCTGGCCTGTCCCCACTGCAGGCCCCTCTGGTCACTCCCCGTGTCCAGGGGCAGAACCGCCCCGGAGGGGACCCTGCCCTAACAGCACGCGTGTGAAGCCGTGTCCCGTGCTGGGAGTGCTGTCCCCGAGCCTGGGGCAGCAGCCTGGGCAGGGTGTTGGTGGGCCAGGTGGGGGGAGCAGGAGGGCTGGCAGCTGACTGGCACGCCTGGCCGTGAGCTGGTCCCCATGTGGCCCCGTCGGGCAGTGGGAGGCCAAGGGCCCTCGGTCCTGGTGCTGGTTGGGCATCTGAGGAGCCAGGTGGCCGGCACGCTGTCCAGGAAGGTCCGGCTCTGTCCCCACGGCAGGTCGCTGCGGAGGAGCTGTGCTCTCTGCTGGGGCAGGTCTTCCAGATTGTGTACACGGAGTCCACGATCGACTTTCTGGACAGAGCCATATTCGACGGGGCCTCGACGCCCACCCACCACCTGTCCCTTCACAGCGGTACGTGGGCGTGGGCGGGCAGTGGCGCTGCTGTCCCCGTCCCTGTGGCTCTGTACCAGTGCCTCGTTCCCAGACTCCACTGCCCAGGTCCATCTGCAGGCGGACACGGCCCCCGCCCCGGGAGCCTGGTGGCTTCCTGCACCACGTCGGGGGGCAGGGAACGCCTCAGCTGAAGTCCCTTCAGCTGCCTCAGAACAGAGGGCCGGGGGCTGGAGGCGGTGTGTGTGGGGAGGAACCCCAGACCTCACAGCCCCGGGGCTGGGGTGGGGGGAGCACGTGGAGGCCACCCCCTCCTCTGTATCTGCGGAGCGTTTTGGGCAGGCGGCTCGCTCAGCCCGGTGTTCCAGGCACCAGGAGCGCCGCCTGCTCCTCGCACCGCTCCCCGACTCCGCACTTCTGAGCCGCCTCTCCGAGCTCAGCATCGTGCAGAACGGTGTCCGTGTCCCTCACGGCCTGTGTCACGCGGACCTTAGGTCACCCGTCCGGCGTTTCCCGAGTAGCTGCGGTGTCCCGCGCTCTTTGCTGGTGCCGGGGGTCCCGCCTCCCTGCCTGCGTGGAGCCCACCGGGCCCAGGCTGGGGGCCAGCCCTGCCCTGACCATGGCTCCTGCCCTCGGCCAGCCCCTGCGGTGGGGCAAGCTGTCCGGCCTCTGGGATCCCAGTCCTCGGCTAAAGCGGCAGAGGAGACAAAGTGACCCGGGCCCCAGGACGCCGCGCGGCAGCCACGAGTCCCGCTTGTGCTATCCTTGGCCCTCGGGGAGCGCCCTTCAGCGCCCCGTTTGGGGCGTCCTGCCGAGACCGGAGCGTTGCGCTCAGGCGGTGCCGGTCGGGACGCCCCCGGGGGAGCCGGTGTGGGTGCGCGCCCCCCGGGGGGCCTGTGGCTCTGCCCCGGAAGGCGTGCAGGTGCCCCCGCCAGGGCCCCCGTCTCGCGGGGTGCTGGGGCCCCGGCACTCGGTGCCCCTGCCCACTGACCGGAAGGCCCTGTGTCCGCACCCCTACAGACGACTCTTCCACCAAGGTGGACGTGAAGGAGCCGTATGAGCCGGAAGCCGGCACTTTGTGAGTACCCCGGCCGCCGGCGCCCCGGCCGGAAGTGCGCGTCCGCAGGGGGGCGGGGGGCGCGGGGCGCGGGGCGCGGGCGCGAGGCGGAGGCCGGAGCCGCGTGCCCACGGCTCCGTCCTTGCAGCGCCTTCCCCGAGTGTGCGCACGCGGGCGGCGTCTCGCCCGTGTCCTTCTGCGCGCAGCCGGCGCCCCACGCCAAGACGGTCAGCGAGAGCGAGCTGAGCGCCACGGCCACCGAGCTGCTGCAGGACTACATGCTGACGGTGCGCCCCGGGCCGGCCCGAGCTGCGGCGGCTCCCTGGGGGCGGGGGGCGCGCGGCGGACCCCCGGCCTCGCCGCCGGCCTCGCGGGCTCCGTGCGCGCGCGCGCCCCGGGCTCCTTGCGGGCGCGCTCCCTGGGGGCGCGGCGGGGGCGGGGAGGGGAGGGGAGGGGCGGCGGCGGCGCCGCTCACCGCCGCACCCCTGCCCCGCCGTGGCAGCTGCGCACCAAGCTGTCCTCCCAGGAGATCCAGCAGTTCGCCGCGCTGCTGCACGACTACCGCGACGGGGCGTCCGTGCACGAGTTCTGCATCAACCTGCGGCAGCTGTACGGGGACGGCCGCAAGTTCCTGCTGCTCGGTGAGCCCCGCGCCGAGGCCCTGGCCAGCGGCTGGCGGGACCTGCCCGGGGCAGCCAGACGGAGGGGCGGCCGGGAGCTGCTCGCCCTGGCGCGGGGGCCAGGGTGCGGCTCCTCAGGGGCTTGGCGCTGCCGTGGGTTACGTGGGGGACGAGGAGTTTGCGCACGGGGGAGTGGACCCCGTGTCCGGGGAGGAGGACCGGCCTTTGCGGGGGTGCCGGCCCTGAGAGCTGGGTGGGCAGGGTGGTCGGGGCCCTGCCCACTGCCCACGCCCTCGGGCATGACAGTGCTGACCCTAGAGACCCCGGCTGCGTGATGGGGGCCGGCGAAGGCTCCCGGGCTCTGCCCCCACCATCCAGGGGGGCCTGGGTTATACCCTTGTCAGCAGCCACTGAGGAGCTCTCCACTCACGGGGGACGTAGGGCCGGAGGCCTGGCCTGCTGCGTGCAGTCTGAGCCCTTGCCGACCCTGTGGCCTCCCCGCCGGGGTCAGCCATGCAGCCAGGGCTGGGGTCCGAGGCCCCAGCCCCCAGCTCCATGTTCCTTTCTGGCTTATTCTTACAAAAGTGGGTGGTACCCCTCAGAGGTCAGCCTGCCTCCCCTCCCCGCCCCCGTTCTGCACCCGGAGGCCTGTGGGTGCCGTTCCACCAGGCCCGATGGGGGGAGATGGGGCCAGCCACCCGCCGCAGACGCGGGACCTGCGCGGGCGTGTGGTGCCCGTCGGACGGGGCTGGACGCGGGGCGGGTGGGGCGGGCAGGCTCGTTCTCCCCGCAGGAGGCCTGGCGTCAGGCGCACCCTGTGTCCACAGGTCTGCGGCCCTTCATCCCGGAGAAGGACAGCCAGCACTTCGAGAACTTCCTTGAGACCATCGGGGTGAAGGACGGCCGAGGTATCATCACCGACAGTTTTGGCAGGTACCGGCGGGCCCTGAGTTCCGCCTCCGCCTCCACCTGCACTGGGAACAGGGCCACCGGCAGCTCCGACGACCAGTCCGCGCCCTCGGAAGGGGACGAGTGGGACCGCATGATTTCGGACATCAGCAACGACATCGAGGCTCTGGGCTGCAGCATGGACCGGGACTCGGCCTGACGGCGCCGGGAGGGGCCCACCGGTGCGCCCTCTACTGTGAAGGATCGGCCTCGGGGCGCCGGTGCCCAGGAGGGGTCCTGGGGGTCCTTTCAGTTTTGCACACGACATTCTTGTCGAAACTCTCAGAGACCTTCAAAGAAGTTTACTGCGATGTGAATAATTCCTTTCTGGTCCCAGCGTGCTTCTGGTCTCGCGGGGTGGGAGCCAGGCCTGCACGACGGGCTGGGCGCTGTGGCGTGGGGGCCGGCTGCCTGTTGGTGCTCGTCGCAGCAAACCGGGAGCACGGGATTGGGGCTTTTGCTTCATGGACGTGGGGTTGGGACAGCAGGGGGCCTGGGCGCTGGTGCGAGTGCAGGTCCTCGCTGCTGGGCGCGGGCTCGGGTTCCCAAGCGTGGCGCCTGCCCTCCTTCCCCTCCCCCCCTCCCCCGAGAGCCTGTCATCCTGGAGCCCAGGGTCCCGGTCTCCAGGGGGCTTATGGGGGGCACTGTGTTCTAGGTCTTCCCTGGGCTGGGCCCCTCCCCTGCCCTTGGCACATGGGGAGGCAGTGGGGGTGGCCCTGGAGACGCCCTCCTCACCTAGAAGGTGCCTCTGCCCTGGGAGACCCCCGACAGCACGTGTGGGAAGCCCCAGGCCGAGCAGGGTGGGTGCTGGGGTCCCGGAGAGGGAGCACAGAGCCCTGGGCCCACAGTGAGGCCGTGTGGGGGCCAGGCGGGGGTCTGCGTCCTGGCCAGCGGCAGGTCGGGATGGGAGGAGGGCTCTCAGACTTGGTTCCGGCCTGCGCTGTCCGGGAGCTGGTAGTCGGCCCAGACCCGCAGAGCTAAGGGGATATGGGGTAGGTCTCCAGACAGGAGTGCAAATCAACCTGCTCTGGAAGCATCTGGAACAGCTAAAGTCATCCAGGCAGGGCCAGCCCATCCTGGGTGTGAGTGGCCCCAACGAGCGGTCAGGGGTGGGGTGGCCACACTGTGGAACCGGGTCTAAGTGTCCTGTGTGGACGGCAGGAGCCGCTCCCTCCTCTCCAGGGGCCCCTCTCACCTGCAGCCCCCCTCCGCAGGTCCCTGGGCTTTGGAGAAGAGGGAACATGGAGGGGATGGGCGGCCCCTCCAGAGCTGGGCACCAGGAGGGGCCAGGAACTTTGGGGGCCAGTTGCTGCCCCCCCACCCCCCAGCAAACACTTTTTCAACGGCTAAACCTCCAGAGCCCCTGAGTCTGGGGAGTTCCTTCCCAAAACCAGTTCCTAAGCCCACGCCTTGGGCCACAGCCAGGTGACTGCCTACTTACTGTCTGGGCAGGTTGGGTACTGTGGACATGGGGTGGGGGGAAGGTGGACCCCCACCTGCTGGAGTCACGGGATGGATCCCACCCTCTGGGGACAAGTGGGGACAGAACCCCACCCTCAGGACAGAGAGCACTTCCACTCTGAGGATATGGGACAGACCCCGTCCTCTGGGGCACGGAGAGATCACCTGCCCTCTAGGGCCATGGGAACGCCACCACCTCTGGGGCATGAGCGGGTAGGACCACCAGCCTTTGAGAACATGGGGGACAGATCCCCACCCTCTGGGACACGGGAGGGAGGACCCCCCTCCCCCTGGGGCTCCGCACGGACCCAGGAAGTGTCTCCACCCATACACAAACCCCGTTTGGCCGCAGCGCGCCTGGGCAGGTAGGAGCCAGAGCAGAGGCGTGAGGAGACACCTGTTTATTGAGCAGCAGAGCCGGGGGCAGGGGCGGAGCTGTGCGGTCAGGTGGTGGTCCGCGGCTACATGGTGAGCTCCTGCGGGAAACGCAGAGAGAGAGGGCAGGCTGGGGAGGGGCGCAGCAGGGCCAGCAGCAGGGGGCCCAGAAGGGGCCAGCCACTCACCATGATGGCGTTGACGATGTCGCTCTGGTTGTCCCTCAGGGCCCGCACTGCCCGGGCCCGCGACACGTTGGCCTGCGCCATCACCAGCTCGATGTCCCGGAGCTCCAGCCCTGCCTCATCCACCTGCGGGGGGCAAGCAGGCAGGTTCTGGGGCTGCCCCGCCCCCAGGAAAAGCAGTTGAGGATCCCCAAGCCCGGTGTCCTTGCGCCTCACCTCCTCCTCCTCCTCCTCCTCCTCTTCCTCCTCGCACTCGGGCCTCACCAGCGGCCCGGGCGCGGACTCGGGGACCAGGGCGGAAGGCTCCGTGGGCACTTTGAACTTCTCGGCAGCAGCTCTGTGCACTTGCTGGGACAGGTCCTCGATCTGCAGGGGCACAGAGCGGTCAGCCCAGCCCGCACCCCGGGCCCCCGCCCCCGCCCGCGGCCTGCCAGACCTTGGCCTCGCCGAAGACCACGTAGGTGTCTGAGGCTGGGCTCTTGAAGACGTCGGGCTTGGCGATGACAAACAGGATGTTCTTGGACTTCTGGATGGTGATCCGGGTGACCCCCTGGATTTGCCGCAGGCCCAGCTTGGACATAGCCTGGGGGCACAGAGCGGGGGGCTCAGACCTGGGCATCGACCCCAGGGGTCCCAGGCTGGGGTGGGGAGGAGCGGGTGGGCCCAGGGGGAGAGAGCACACTGATGGGGGGAACGAGGGTTCTGCCGCCAACCCTGGGGGACCGACCCTCTGTGGTCTCTGGGCAGAGCCTGTGGGAACACCAGCCCCCCGGGCGTTCAGTGGGTGCCAGACCCCAGCTGGGGGCACATTCTCGATGGATGCTCCGGCCCCAGCAGTTTCACGACCCGACGGCCCCTGGGTGTGAAGGGTCCCCTTATGCAGCAGGCCCCGCCCTCGCGGAGTGGCCCCAGCGGGACCCCCACCCACCTTTCGGGCTTTCTTCTCACTACGACTCTGCTTGGCTTTGGCCACGGTCTCCTCGCTGCTGCCACCTGCCGGGGCCTGGGGAGAATGGGGTTTGAGCACCTGAGGGGAGGGTGGGGTGGAGCCCTCCCAGGGGTGCAGCCTCCCCCCTCCCGGGCCGGGCACCTGGGCCGGGCACTGTGCTGTCTGCGCTCCTGAGAGGTCCTGCTCCTCCAGCTCTGCAGACGACTCGCCGTGGCTGTCCGAGTGCTGGCCGGATCCTGGAGCCCTCGGCGGCGAGTCTGGGCATGGGGTAGGGGTGTGTGTGCGTTGAGGATGGCTTCCCACCCACCTGCCACCTCTGGTCCCCGGCTCAGGACAGCGCTCCAGCCCCGGCCCCTCTCACCTTCCTCCAGGCTGTCCTGGTCATCTTGCTGCTCGGCGGCCGGGAGCCCTCGAGGGCCAGGAGGCACTTGGCAGGGGGGCGAGATCCGCCAGGCCTGGTCTTTGGCATGGGTGTCCCCCGTGGGGGCCGTCTTGGGGCTGAGGATCGGGGAGTGGGGTGGGAGGCTGACCCGATGCCCGGCCCCAGGAGGTTTCGTGGTTCCTGAGAAGGCAGCCACCGCCCGCTGGGCTCCTGCCCGTGGCGGCTGGAGGCCCAGAGGGCCCGGGGACTCCTTGCCCTCATCTGAGTCTTCCCTGGGGCCCTGGCAAGGGCAGGGGGCGAGGGGTGCCATGGGGCATGGGGCTGCCTCTGTGGGGACCCCAGGAGCAGAGGGCTCTGGGACGAGGAGCCTGTCTTGGGGCACACTGGGCAGGCCCCTGGCAGGGCTTCTGGGGGCTTGTGCTGGGGACGAGCTGGGGCTTCCAGGTGCTACTTGTGCCCATTCTCCACTGCCTGGGCCCAGCATGGGCTCTGGCTGCCGAGAGGGTGCTGGAGAGGTGGGGGCAGGCTCTTTGGGGCAGCCCCTGCCAGGCCTGGGCACGAACCTCGGTGGAAACTTGGAGCAGGAGCCCAGCCCAGCTTCTGAGGCCACAGCAACGGGGGACCTGGGCTCAGGGTTGGCTCTTCCCTCCTCCACTGGGCTCTGGGGCCATGTGTGGCCAAACTCGGGGCGAGCAGCAGGATGTACCTCTGGGCCACTATCCCCAGGAGCCTTCCTAGCACCCTGGGGTGCTGACTCGAGGCCTCCAGCCCCTTGATTCTCACCCCCTGGGGCCTCCTTCAGGGGCAAGTGGGGCTCGGCTCCATCACCAGCATGCACACAGGCACTGGGACCGGTTCCCTGCTCAGGTGCCAACAGGCCCTCAGCTACTTCCTCTCCAATGGAGGCAGGCTTGGGTGGGTCTGTGGCCTCCATGGCAGGCCCAGGGGGGCCTGTGGCAGGCTCTGGGCATTCTGGAGCTTTTGTGGCAGGCTTGAGGCATTTTGGGGCCCCCGTGGCAGGCTCTGGGCATTCTGGGGCCCCTGTGGCAGGCTCTGGGCATTCCGGGGCTCCCATGGCAGGCTCTGGGCGTTCTGGGGCCCCCGTGGCAGGCTCTGGGTGCTCTGGGGCCTCCGTGGCAGGTTCTGGGTGTTCTGGGGCCCCTGTGGCAGGCTCTGGGCGTTCTGCGACCCCCGTGGCAGGCTCTGGGCATTCCAGAGCCTCCGTGGCAGGCTCTGGGCGTTCCAGGGCCCCCGTGGCAGGTTCTGGGGGTTCCGGGGCCCCTGTGGCAGGCTCTGGGTGTTCCGGGGCCTCCGTGGCAGGTTCTGGGTGTTTTGGGGCCTCCGTGGCAGGCTCTGGGCGTTCCGGGGCCTCCGTGGCAGGCTCTGGGCGTTCCGGAGCCTCCGTGGCAGGCTCTGGGCATTCTGGGGCTCCTGTGGCAGGCTCAGAATGTTCTGGGGCCTCCGTGGCAGGCTCTGGGCATTCCGGGGCCTCCATGGCAGGCTCTGGGCATTCCGGAGTCTCCGTGGCAGGCTCTGGGCATTCTGGGGCTCCTGTGGCAGGCTCAGAATGTTCTGGGGCCTCCATGGCAGGCTCTGGGCATTCCGGGGCCTCCGTGGCAGGCTCTGGGCATTCTGGGGCCTCCGTTGCAGGTTCTGGGCGTTCTGGGGCTCCCGTGGCAGGCTCTGGGCGTTCTGGGGCCTCTGTAGCAGGCTCTGGGTATTCCGGAGCCTCCGTGGCAGGCTCTGGGCATTCTGGGGCCCCTGTGGCAGGCTCTGGGCATTCTGGGGCCTCCGTGGCAGGCTCTGGGCGTTCTGCGGCCTCTGTGGCAGGCTCAAAATGTTCTGGGGCCCCTGTGGCAGGCTCTGGGCATTCTGGGGCCTCTGTTGCAGGTTCTGGGTGTTCTGGGGCCCCCGTGGCAGGCTCTGGGCATTCTGGGGCCTCTGTGGCAGGTTCTGGGCATTCTGGGGCCTCTGTGGCAGGCTCTGGGTGTTCTGGGGCCTCCGTGGCAGGCTCTGGGCATTCTGGGGCTTCTGTGGCAGGCTCAGAATATTCTGGGGCCTCCGTGGCAGGCTCTGGGCATTCCGGGGCCTCTGTGCCAGGCTCAGAATATTCTGGGGCTTCTGTTGCAGGCTCTGAGTGTTCTGGGGCCTCCGTGGCAAGCTCTGGGCATTCCGGAGCTTCCGTGGCAGGCTCAGAATACTCCGGGACCCCTGTGGCAGGCTCTGGGCATTCCAGGGCCTTTGTGAGAGGCTCTGGGCATTCTGGGACCCACATGGCAGGCTCTGGGCATTCCGAGGCCTTTGTGGCAGGCTCTGGGTGTTCGGGGGCCTCCGTGACAGGCTCTGGGCATTCCGGGGCTTCCGTGGCAGGCTCTGGGCATTCCGGGGCCTCTCTGGCAGGTTCAGAATGTTCCAGGGCCTCCATGGTAGGCTCTGGGCGTTCCGGAGCCTCCGTGGCAGGCTCACAATGTTCCGGGGCCTCCGTGGCAGGCTCACAATATTCCGGGGCCTCTGTGGCAAGTTCTGGGTGTTCTGGGGCCTCTGTGGCAGGCTCTGGGCATTCCGGGGCCTCCGTGGCAGCCTCACAATGTTCTGGGGCCTCTGTGGCAGGTTCTGGGCGTTCTGGGGCCTCTGTGGCAGGCTCTGGGCATTCTGGGGC
>NW_023270498.1:734688-735483 GCF_011800145.1 Mirounga leonina
GCCTCTGTGGCAGGCTCTGGGCATTCTGGGGCCTCTGTGGCAGGCTCAGAATGTTCCGGGGCCTCCATGGCAGGCTCTGGGCATTCTGGGGCCTCCGTAGCAGGCTCTGGGCATTCCGGGGCCTCCGTGACAGCCTCACAATGTTCCGGGGCCTCCGTGGCAGGTTCTGGGTGTTCTGGGGCCTCTGTGGCAGGCTCTGGGCATTCCGGGGCTTCTGTGGCAGGCTCACAATGTTCCGGGGCCTCCGTGACAGCCTCACAATGTTCCAGGGCTTCCCTGGCAGGCTCTGGGCATTCTGGGGCCCCCGTGGCAGGCTCAGAATGTTCTGGGGCCTCTGTGGCAGACTCCAGGCATTCTACAGCCTCCATGGCAGGCTCTGGGCATTCCGGGGCCTCTGTGACAGGCTCAGAATGTTCCGGGGCCTCCGTGGCAGGCTCTGGGCATTCCGGGGCCTCTGTGGCAGGCTCAGAATGTTCCGGGGCCTCCATGGCAGGCTCTGGGCATTCTGGGGCCTCTGTGGCAGGCTCTGGGCATTCCAGGGCCCCCGTGGCAGGCTCAGAATGTTCCAGGGCCTCTGTGGCAGGCTCTGGGTGTTCTGGGGCCTCTGTGGCAGGCTCTGGGTGTTCTGGGGCCTCCATGGCAGGCTCAGAACGTTCCAGGGCCTCTGTGGCAGGCTCAGAATGTTCCAGGGCTTCTATGGCAGGCTCACAATGTTCTGGGGCCTCTGTGGCAGGCTCACAATGTTCCGGGGCTTCCCTGGCAGGCTCTGGGCATTCTGGGGCCCCCGTGGCAGGC
>NW_023270498.1:735493-779007 GCF_011800145.1 Mirounga leonina
GGGGCCTCTGTGGCAGACTCCAGGCATTCTACAGCCTCTGTGGCAGGTTCTGGGTGTTCTGGGGCTTCCGTGACAGGCTTGGGGCAATTTGTGGCCTCTGTGTCAGGCCCAGGGCGTTCCACAGCCTCTGTGGCAGGCTTGGGGGAATCTAGGGCCTCCATGTCAGGCTTGGAGGCGCCTGCAGTTCCCCATGAGGCCCAGGGTGTCCCAGCATCTGCAGCTGGCTCCAGGCCATCCAGCTGGGCCCGGTCCCAGGCTGGAGGCTCCGGGCCTCCAGTGCAGCTTGCGTCCCTCGCCTCAGGGGCTGGTCCCAGTTCCAAGGTCACTCGTCCTTCGTGCTGGGCTGCAGTGACCACAGGCTCGATCCCTGGCAGGCAGCCCGCATCCTTCTGCAGGGTCTCAAGCCTGGCCCCAGCGGGGGTCACCTGGCCTGAGGGGAGGCCTGCGTCCTGCAGGGGCAGGGGTGTGGCCAGAGAGTCAGGGTCCTGGCCTGCTTCTTTCTCCAGCTTCTGCAGAGAATCTGGGCTTGGCGTGAGGGCTCCCTCTTCCGGGGCGGTCCAAGGCCCCGGGCCCAAGGCCGCGCTGTCATCCTCCCGGAAGGGCTGAGCTCTGCCCGCGGCAGCAGGTGCTGGACCCGACAGGGAGCCTGCCTCCTCCCCCCAGGCCTGAGGGCTCCCCCCGGGGAGGCCTGGGGCTTCCCGCGGGGTGTGAGGGGCTGCGGCGGCGGCGGCGGAGGCCTGGCCCGCCCCGGGGACCTGGGCGCCGGGCTCCTGGCGCGTGGTGGCTCGGCCAGCCCCCTGCTCGGCGGCGGCGGGAGCAGGCTCGCCAGGGCTGTCCTGGTGCAGGGCAGCGGGCCGCGCGTGGGGCTCCTCGCTGTACAGCCTCTCGTCGTCTGCCCCCGCATAGGAGGCCGAGTCGGGGTCGGAAGAGGCTGCCGAGGTGTCGTCCCGGAAGGCGAAGGCCTCGTCCATGCCCTCGGTGATGGAGAGGTCAGACAGGGACTGCAGGGAGGACGCGAACGTGCTGTCGTCCTCGCCCTCCCCGGCTGGGTCCCCTCCAGGGACAGGGACCTCCTCCTCCTGCTCTTCCTCGTCCTCGGGGGCCCTCGGCGTCACCTCCACGGCCTCCACCTGGACGATGAGGCTGCCTCGGAAGGGCAGGAGGGCAGCGGGGATCATGGGGTCGTTGGCCAGGAAGTCCAGCTCGAAGAAGTGGCCCTCCTGGCCCCAGGAGGAGCTGCTGTCGGCCGAGACGCTGGACTCTGGGGACGGGGGGCCGGGGGGCCCCGTGGGAGACGACTCCTGCTCGTCGGCCACAGAGCCCGCTGGGGAGAAGCCCCAGCCTGAGGGGACGTCCAGCCCTTCGGCCGGGGCCAGCAGGCTCAGGGAACAGGACGGGGACGAGGCCCAGCTGTCCCCATCTGCCGTGATGTAGGAGCCCGAGGGTGAGGCGGGCGGCGAGTCCCCTGGCTCGGCTGGGGTGTCCCGGGCCTCCCTGCGGGGCCCGGGGCCAAGGAGCAGGGCAGAGGCGCTCTCGGTGGGGGTGGAGGGCGGTGTGAAGTAGGAGTCAGGGTCTGGGGCAGGGCAAGGCACAGGAGGGTCACCCTGAGAACACAACTCGGGGGGTGGGTCCAGGCTGGGGTGCCCACCCTCCTGGTCCCTGAGCTCTGGCAGGGCTGCCCTGGATGGCGGGGGCGCCTGGCGGGTCTCCTCACCCATCACGATCCGGGGCTCCAGGGTGGCTGGGGGAGGACCCCCGGCGGGCTGGGCCTCGGGGGAGCCCGGGCTGGGGCTGCCTTCTGCAGGTACCGCCCACGCCGAGGGGGTGCCGCCCGGCCCTGCATCCCAGCTGGCTCCGTCCGGCGGGGGCCGGGCGCCCGGCTTGCTGGGCAGAAACTCCAGGGCCAAGGCGCTGGGTCCGGGGGTCAGGGCACAGTGCTCCAGCCGGTCCCCTCTCGGGGTGGTGGCCGCGGCCACATCACAGGACGACTCTGTGGAAAGAGGGGGGGCATGAGGAGGGCAGACACCTTCTGGGAGCTGGAGCTGCTGCGTCTGGGGGAGAATTTCAGCGAGTTCCGACCCTGGGGGCACAGCCTGGGGCCAGGGGGTGGGGGGTGGGCAGCGTGGCTCCCGTCAGGCTCGGCAAGGCTGGACTAGCACCTGGCTCTGCGGACGCTGGCTGGCTGGCCCCCTGCCCTCAATCTGTGCTGGGCCTGGTGGGCGACCTCTCCTGACCTCCTGCGCCAGAGGCCCCCAGGGGCAGGGGACCTGCACCCGCTGGCCCTGGGACGCTCTAGGTCTCCCACCTCCTGTGCATGGGGGTCTCGCCTCTCTGCCTCGTCTCTCTCCTTGCTGCCCACACCTGAGGCCAGCCTCTGGAGGCGCCCTCTGGCTCTGCCCTCGCTCTTGCTCCCAGAGCTGGTGCACGGAGGAGGGAAGCGGAGCCACTGTGTGTTCGTCCTCAGGCTGCGCGTCCCACGGAGGCCGAGCTGGAGCATGGGGGTGAGAAGGGTTCCCTCCGCCAGGAATAAGCCAGCCGGTCCCAGGGCAGTGTTACGGGGGCTGCTTGGGCCCCGACCACGTTCTCAGGGGGGGTTCCTGCTCTATCACCCATGATCACCCCACAAGTACCTCCGTGCCTCAGCTGTCTGTCTGCAAAGTCGAGTATCTCCCAGGATTAGAGGTGAAGCTTTTACGAAGGGGCAGTGCCCTCCCCAGCCTGCCCATCGGCCTGCAGCAATGGGGGGCAGTCCCTCGGGGCCCTTGGGCCGCACTACTGGGATTCTGAGGTGGCCAGGGGATCCCAAGAAGGGGGTCCTTTGGGTCCACTGCCGTGTGACAGACACCCAACACCTGGAGGTGGGTGTGGTGGGTGGGGACGGGTGGAGACCGGCTCCTGGCACTGAGCCTGGGGTGCCTTTGCCCACCCGCCCTGGAGCAGGGAGAGGGCAGAGCTGGGCCAAGGAGGGGGGGTGAGGAAGGGAAGCCAAAGGCCAAAGGTTTTTGTAAGCATTCAAGGTCATCAAGCAGCCTGAGACCCTGGGTCTGGGGAGTCCTAGCCTCCACCTACACTACTGGACCCCAGAGGGAGGCCAGGCCCCTGGACCCAGCACTGGTGACATTCCCAGGTGACTTATCCACAGCAAGGTGCCCTTGGCCCTCCAGGGATCACTCATGGCTGACCTCCTGCTGGGCCACCCTGGCCGGTCCTTCTAGACCCAGGCAGACCCCCTCAGCCTCCACCCACACTTGCTGACCTAGCCTGTCCAAGGATGTAGGCCTGCACCCCGGGGCACTGCCCCCCAGACCTTGCTCCCTCAGGGCATCCGACCTCCCACCCTCACAGCCTGACCCCCTGGCTTCCCCAGGCTCCAGCTCCGTCCGGCTCCACCTGGCCAGGCCAGACCAGTCACCGGCCCTGAGGCGGCTTCAGGCATCTAGGGGGCGAGTGCCCGTGGTGGTGGGGGTGCAGTTGAGAACCCCCCACCTCTGGTCCAGAGCCGTGGGGCCAGGGCCCGCAGCTCCTCACAGACAATGGGGCGGCGGTGGCCCAGAGGGTGGGACGTGGGCCGGGAGCCACGGAGCCCTGGGATGCTCACAGGCCCTCGCGTCGCTTCTGGCTCCTGGAGGCCATCCCGTTTCCGCCCGCCCGCCCTTCCCCGCGGTCCTGAGCGGGGACGTGCGGGGCTCGGGGGGTGGGAGGCGGTCAGGATTCAGGTGCCCGAAAGGGCAGGGCGCCAAAAGGACCGGAGAGGGGACGGGGGGCGGCGGGCGGTGATTGGAGAAGGGAGAAGGACAGAGGGGACAGGCAGGGAGAGGGACCGGAGAGGGGACGGGCAGGGACAGGGCGGCCGAGACGCGCGCAGGGTGCACAGCGCGAGGCCTCACCTGTGCGGGGCCCGGGCCTGCCCGCCTCCGGCAGCAGCGGCTCGGCACGGGCAGCCTCCCCGGGCATGGCCTGACCGTGCGCCCTTCCCTCGGTGCCCGGTCTGTCCGCGCGTCCGTCCGGCGGAGCCTGCGCGGCCACCGCCCCTCGGCCAGGGGGTAGGGGGTGGGTGGGTCATCGGATGACGTCAGCACCGCCCCGCCCGCCCGGCGCCCCGAGCGAGCGTGCGCGTGCGCCCCAAGCACTGCGGAGCGCCGTGGCGGGGGGCGGCCTCCCTCCTTCCCCCGACCGGGGCTGCGCCCTCCTTCCGCGCTGCGCGGCCCCGCCTTTCCCGCAGCATTCCCCCCTGAACGCGAGGGGGCTCGGGGACCAGTCGGAAGCTGGCCGGACCCCAGGGAACATCGCCCCTAAGCCGGGCCTGGACGAGGCGGGGTTGGGGAGGGTCGCCGGCACGCGGGGCACGGCGGCCTCGGCGCCCTGGGGGAGGTGGCGGCGCCGTCCTGGTGCCCGGCCTCCTGCGTCCCCCTTGCCTCCATCCAGGAGGTGAGCTGGAGCCGCAGCTCCACGCTGATTGGCTGGCCGTCGCACGTTGGTCTCCGTGGCAACCGCCTCCCGGCTCCATGGAAACCGGAGACCGGAGCCGGCGCGGCGGGAACGGCAGCCCCGGGGGAGCTGGGCGGACCGGTCCCGTGCGCCCCGCAGCTCGGCTCCCGGACACCGGGGCGGGAGGAAGAGGAGAACCACGCTTTCCTCCGCCTCGGCGGCCGCCCGCGCCCCCCCTCAGGGCTGCAAGCCCTCCCGAGCCTCCTTGAGCCGTGCCCTTGCTTCCACCCGGGCCCTCCCGCGCTCGCACCCGCCCAGTGCCAGGCTCCGGCTCCGGGAGACAGATGGCCATTGTCGCCATCCCAGAGCTGGGCGGGGGCAGGGAATCAGATTGGTCATTGTCGTGGGGGGGGGGCGGGGAGTCTCCGCAACCCTGTCTCCTGCGGGCGCTGCCCTGGACGCACCGCAGAGCTGGCTCCCTGCCTGCGCTGGGCACCAGCCCCGCCACGCCCAGCCTGAGCCCTGCATCCTGCACGCCTCTCAGTCGCTGGAAATGCTGGAGATCCGTCCATCTATCCCTCTGTTGGGGACCCTCCTCTTCCTCCCCTTCCCCCACACCTTCATCCTCACCTCCCAGGCTCTTCTAAGTTGCCTCCTCCCATGGCCCTTCGCCCGTGGCCGTAGCAGAGTCCTTCACGGTTCCCACTGCTCTGCTGACCCCCTACCATCTGGCCTGAACACACTTTCCAGAAACCAAAAGCCCTTCAGCATGCCCTGAGGGGCTTCTAGTCTGGACGAGGTGGCTGGCCTAGGCTTGTCTCTGCTTTTCCCGACTACCAATAAACGCAGGAAATCAGAGACAACCAAAACAGAACTCTCACACATGAAAAGAGTGAGGTGACGTGGTGAGGGTCCCCAGGCTGGAGGAACAGAGCAGACCGACATAAGGGGGTCCGAGACCACGTTTCCTGACCCCCAGCCTGCTACCAGGAAGAGGACCAGGTAGACGTATTCATCCCCATGTGAGGCTGGAGTCCCACTGACGACTCTGGGTGGGGGGTCTGCTAGAACCGGCAGGAGGATCAAGGAGAGGCCCACTCCTTCCCCACCCGGCTCACCGGCCCCCCTGCCCCACTGAGAGGCCCCAAGGGTGTGGGGGGGAAGTACGCCTCCTAGGGGCCAGATACCCCGCCCCCATCCAGAGGCCCAGGATGGCCCAGCAGGGACCTCTGCACGGTCCACTGTCACTGAAACCACAGGCCACTAGAGTAGCCCAGGACCTGCCTGCTGAGTCCAAACAGGATGACCACCTCCTAAAATACAAAATGTGAACATAATAGCCTGACTGTTCAGGAGACAATAAAAAAATCACCTGTCATACCAGGAAACTCAAGGAAGAACCCAAGACTCAGGAAAGTCACAACTAGAATAAGAAAGAGTAATCAACTGATGCCCAAACTGAGGTGGAGATGCTGGAATTATCTGACAAGGATTTTAAATCAGTCGTAATTCAAGAGGTTCCATAAGGAGTAACAGTTCATCTTGTAGCAAATGGAAAATGTCAGCAAAGAAACAGACATAATACAGAAGCAAACCAAAATCACAATATGATACAGAATCACTGAAAGGAAACACTTGCTGAGCGGCTTATCTGTGGCCAGAAATGACAGAGGATGTCCCAGTGAGGCTGAAGATGGGTCCACAGAAAGTACTCAACCTATTAACAACAACGAGAACAAAAACATTGGGGAAAAACATTGAACAGAGGCTCAGGAACCTGTGGGATAACAACACAAGATCCACTGTTCACATAACCAGAGTCCCATAAGAAGAGTGGCAGGGGCGAGCAGTTGAAAAGAGTATTCAAAGAAATGATGGCTGAAACTCCCCAAATTAGGCAAAAGAGAGAGACTTTGATTCAAGGACCTGAGCAAATCTCAAATACGATACATCCAAGGAAATCTACATCCGGCCACTTGAGCTGTAACTTCTGAGCACCGAGGACGTTCACGGAAGCAGCCAGAGAGATGAGCACGAGACCCACAGGGAACGCTGAGGACAACCACAGTGCACTTCCGATCCAGAGCCAGCGGCCGGAAGGAAGCGGCGCCATGTTTTCCAAGTGTTGAAAGCGAGCATCATTCGAGGAGGAAGACACTCGCTTCAGCCACGCGCCCGTGCACACACACAAGAACAAAGGAGAAATGCACTCTGAGCCAGGGGACACTGAAGGCTCCAGCCCTGGCAGACCGCCCTGCAAGCCCAGGTATAGCGCATCTCTCCACAAGGATGGACATGATAAGGGTGGCCTCTTGGGCATTGGGAGGGAAGAAGGAGCATGGGAAGGGCAGAGAGACGGGCACAACAGTGGGCACTCCTTCTCCTGAGTGCCTGGTGGCACGTGTGATGAGAGAAACAAGTGTTAACACCAGCTGACATTCGAGAGGATACTGAAAAGCAGGGATGGCAAAGCAACCAACATGGAAACAGTATGCACACGTAACCTGAAGTGCACACACTGCGGGCAGCTGACTGTGAGGACCTGCACGCGAGTGTGTTTCCATACCCAGAACAAACTCTTAAGAAGACCACTCAAGGGGCGCCTGGGTGGCTCAGTTGGTTGGGTGTCTGCCTTCGGCTCAGCTCATGGTCCCAGAGTCCTGGGATTGAGTCCTGCATCAGGCTCCCTGCTCAGGGGGAAGCCTGCTTCTCCCTCTTCCTCTGCAGCTCCCCCTGCTTGTGCTTGCTCTCTCCCTCTCTCTCTCTCTGGGTCAAATAAATAAATAAACCCTAAAAAAAGAAGACAATACAAGATGACACACCCCCAAACCACTCTATATAAGTCAAGATAGAGTCCTTCAAAATGTTCAGAGTCCTCAGGTGGGGTGTCTGGATGGCTCAGTCGGTTAAGCATCTGCCTTCAGCTCAGGTCATGATCTCAGGGTCCTGGGACTGAGTCCCATGTTGGCCTGCTCTGCAGGGAGCCTGCTCATGTTCTCTCTCAAATAAATAAATAAAATTTTGTAAAAAAATGTTCAGAGTCCACAGGAAAGCAAGATGAGAGAAACAAAAGAACAAGAAACAGAGGCAAATGAGAAGACAAATAACAAAATGGCAGACTTTTGGCCTTAACACACATAAACGTAAATAGGCTAAATATACAAATTACATTAAATACGTTAAAACGTATACTCACAGATTAGGAGGCAAAGACTGGCAGAGTGGACAAAAAAGGCAGACTGAACTATATGCTGTTTATAGGAAAGTCACTTCAAATTCAGTGACGTAGGTGCACTGGGAGAAAGTAAGAGAAGAAAATACACAATATGAATAGTAATCAAACACAAAACAACAACAAAATGAAGAAGCAGGAGTGGCCGGTTAATATCCGAGAAAGTAGACTTTTGAGCAAAGGAAGTAAGTGGTGACAGACTGACATTCTGTGATGACACATTAGAGGTAATGATCGGTCCACCAGGAAGACATAACAATCCTAAATGTGCACACACCAACTATTAGAGCCTCAAATACACGAGGCTGAAGCTGGCAGAGCTGAGGAGAGACTGGCGTACCTGCAAGTATGGTTGAGGACTTCACTTTGTCCCCTCGACAACCCACAGGACCACTAGACAGAAAACCAGCCCAGATGTAGGAGACCCATGCCATCCGCCCGCCCACAGCATCCCGCAGGGTAGTCCACCCAGCAATACAGAGTGCTCCTATGTTCAAAGTAGGGAACATTTCCCAAGAGAGATCAAACCTTGGGCCATAAAACAAACATCAACACATCTAAAATAACTGAAATCACAGTGTTTGTATTCAGACCACAATGGACTCCAACAAAATCAATCACAGCAAGACAACAGGAAAATCTCCAAACACTGGGAAGAAAACCACACCCTTGTAAATGATCCATGGGTCAAAGGGGAAGTACCTCGCGGCGTTTTTTTAAAAACACAGAACTGAACCAAATAAAAATAATACAAAACATCAAAGTATGTGGTCTACAGCTAAAGCAGTGGTGAGAGGGATATTTATAGCACATCAGAAAGAGGCAAGACCTCAAAATCATTGAAATTCCTTCTTTTCCTGATAGGAAAAGAAGAGCAAAATAAAATCAAAACAAGCAGAAAGAAGGAAATAATAAAGTCAAGAGCAGAAATCAATGAAATTGAAAATAGGAAATCAATGAAACAAACAAAATGGTTCTGAGAAGAATTTAATAAGATTGACAAACCCCTAGCAAGACTGACAACCTTAAGAAGAGAGAAGACACAAATGCCCAGTATCAGAAGTGCCCTGGCAGCTGGATGCTTAATTCTGTGTCAGCCTGACTGGGCCACAGGATGCCCAGACGGCTGGTAAGATTCTGTTTCTGGGAGTGCCAGAGTGATGTTTGAAATCTCTGGAGGCAAGAAGAAAATTAAAATCTACCAAATTCGAGCAAGCAAAATGAAGTAGATAATCTGAACAGTCCTGGAACCATGAAAGAAATTGAATTTTTCATTTAAAACCTTCCCCAAAGAAATGTTCAGGCCCAGATGATTTCACTGAAGAATTCTACCAAGCATGTAAAGTAGAATTAACATCAATTTTAAGCAATTTCTTCTAGAAAACAGAAGATGAAGGAACACATCCTAACTCATTTCCTGAGACAAATTTAAATACTACCCAAACCAAAGACAGTACCAGAAACAAACAAAAAACAAGAAACTACAGACAATATCTCCCATGAACTTAGGCACAAAAAATCTCAATAAAATATTGGCATATCAAATCTGACATTGTATAAAAAGAATTATACAACCATGACCAGATGGAATTTATTCCAGGTGTGCATGGACGGTTCAACATTTGAAAAGCATTTCGTATAATCCACCATACCAACAAGCTAAAGAAGAAAAATTATGTGATCGTATTGAATGACACATAACCCATATGACATAATCCAACAGCCATTCAGATTGCTAAAAACTTCTCAGCAAGTTAAAATGAACTTGATTAAGATCATATGCAAAAGCCTTACAGCCAACACTGTGCTTGATGGTGAAAGACTGAATGCTCTCTAGGGCTGAGGCAAGAAAAGGGCATCAGCTCCTGCCCCTGTTTTCAACACAGGGCTGCGGGTTCTAACCCCACAGTGAGGCAAGAAAAGAATTAAGGGCAGCCAGACTTCTAGAATGAAAGCACGAGGCGCTCCACTGGCCAGCTTCCCAGTGAAACTGGTAGAAATAATACAACAAACAGTTAAAGCTCTTGGAAATGCTCTGATGGGCAAACAAATGAAGAAAGAGCTATTGAAGAAAATGGGTGCCGAGTTATTTATTTTTTTAAAGATTTATTTATTTGAGAGAGAGAGAGAGAGCACATGTGTATGGGAGGAGGGGCAGAGGGAGAGAACCTCAAGCAGACTCTGCACAGAGTGCAGAGCCTAATGTGGGGCTTGATCTCATGACCTGAGCTGAAACCAAGAGTTGGACGTGACTGAGCCACCCAGGTGCCCTGTTTCGAAGTTCAAAAGAAAGCAGAATCAGTGGTTTATGAGCCAAGCTGCTCCTTCCCTCCCCTCTCCCCGCTCACCAAGCTAGAGAACCTACCCAACTGCTGGGGCCAAGAACATAGGTCCCCAGTCACTTAGCATTTCCTATCCTGTCCTGACACCTGCTGCTGAGGCTGAGTCCCAGGCAAGTGTGACCGAGGTGGGGTTCCCTTTCTCTGTTTAGCCCCCGCTTGTGGGAGGGAGACTCTACCTTGGGCCTGGCATGCTGAATATGCCGATCCAGTGGCCCCTCTCCCAGCTCAAGGCCGTGGCTCCAATCCAGAAGAGGCTGCTGTCCCCCCTCCACTGAGTGCTCAGCGCCCAGATTGGGGGTGTCTCTCACAAGCTTGCTTTGAGCCCTGGCTGAGATTTTGCCAGGCTATGAAGTGGATAGCTCCCAATCTCTTCCCATAGGAACTGACTTCCCTTGCAATAGAGCATCGGGAAGTTTCAACCCGAGGGTGCCCTCGGGACAGTGGAGGTTGTGGTCAAAGGCATCTGGGAGGAGATTCACAGAGCCAATGAAGCCACAGCCTAGAGAGCAGGCCAGGGTGACTGTGGACATACCTATGTACCTCCCAGAGGAAAAGCACCAGAGGCTGAGCACTGCAGGGGAAAAGGAGCAGACTTCACCAAAATAGTCTAGCCAGTCCCCAGGCAAACAAGCAAATAACAGTAAGAAGCCCCGGAGGAGAGGGGGTGTTGGCCTTGGACCCAGAATTGTTACAGTATTTTATTAAAAATGCCCGATTTCCAACAAAAAATAACCAGGCACACAAAGAGAGGAAAGTATGACCCAGATATTGGGAAGAAAGCAGGCAACAGGAACTGCCTATGAGAATGACTAGATGACATATCTCACAAGGACTTCAAGGTAGCCATTATAAATATGTTCATGACTAAAGGAGAGCATAACTAAAGAAGTAAAGGAAGCCTTAATGATAAGGTCACATCAAGTAGAGAACATCCATAAAGCACAGAAATGAGGAAATTCACTTCAGGGGCTGACCAGAAGATTTGAACTGGCAGGAGAATTGGTGAACTTGAAGACAGATCACAGGATATTATGCTAGCTGAAGAATAGAGGAAAAAAAAAAGAACAGAGCCTCCAAGAAATATGGAACACATTAACTGCCCCCAACATACACATAATGGGAATACCAGGAGGAGAGAGAACTTTCAAAAAAGGCATGGCTGCAAACTTCCTAGGTTGAAAACAAAAACCTCTTATACATTCAGGAAGCTCAATGGACTCCAACTAGGATATATACAGACAGAGCCGCAAACAGACATATACAAAAATGCTAAAAGTCAAAGACAGAATCCTAAAAGCAGCAAAAATAATTAGGACTGGTACATTAGTTCATCAAGGTTGGAGGACTCAAGATCAGTATATAAAAATCAATTGTTGATCCCAAACAGCCAAAGCAATCTTGAGAAAGGACAAAACTTAGAGGTATCACACTCCCACATTTTAAACTATACTACAAAGCAAGTAAGTAATCAAAGTAATCAACACAGTATGGTACTGGCAGGAAATAGACACACAGATCAATGGAACTGAATAGAGAGACCAGAAATAAACCCACATTTATGGGGTCAATGAACCTATAACATAGAAGGCAAGAATATCCAATGGGGGAAAAGACAGTCTCTTCAACAGATGGTGTTGGGAAAATTGGACAGCCACATGCAGAGGAATGAGACTGGACCACTTTCTTACACCATCCACAAAAATAAATGCAAAATGGATGAAAGACCTAAATGTTGAGACCCGAAGCCATAAAACTCCCAGAGGAGAGCACAGGCAGTAAGTTCTTTGACATAGGTCTCAGCAATATTTTTTGGACCAGTCTCCTCAGGCAAGGGCAACAAAAGCTAAAATGAGACTGCATCAAGCTAAAAAGCTTGTGCACAGGAAGGAACTATCAACAAAACGTAAAGACAGCAGCCTACTGAAAGGGAAAAGATATCTGCGAATCACACAACCAAATATGGGGTTAATATCCAAAATATATAAAGAACATGTACAATAAAAAAAAAAAAAAACCAAAAACCCAACAGGGTGCCTGTGTGGCTCAGTCGTTAAGCGTCTGCCTTCGGCTCAGGTCACGATCCCAAGGTTCTGGGATCGAGCCCCATATCAGGCTCCCTGCTTCTCCCTCTCCCACTCCCCCTGCTTGTGTTCTTGCTATCTCTCTGTCAAATAAATAAATAAAATCTTAAAAAAAAAAAAACCCAACAACAAATACCGTGATTTAAAAATTGACAGAGGATTTGAATAGATATTTCTCCAAAGAAGATGTCCAGATGGCCAACAGACACATGAAAAGATGCTCCACATCACTCATCATCAGGGAAATACAAATCAAAACCACAATGAGATACCACCTCACACCTGTCAGAATTGCTAATATCAAAAAGAAAAAAATATTATGACGAGTGTTGGCAAGGACGTGGAGAAATTGGGACACTTGTGCAATGTTGGTGGGAACACAAATTGGTGCAGCCACTCCATGGAGTGGAGGTTCCTTGAGAAACTACAAAACAAATTGTAAAAAATCTAAAACCCAAAACACAACATGGCAACAGCTTCAAAGATAAACTGTTGGTTACCAGAGGAGGGAGGGATGGGGGGGGGGGGTTTATATAGATGAAGGGGATTAAAGGCATAAACTTCCAGTTAGAAAATAAGTAAGTCACAAGTATGTAATGTACAGCATAGAGAATACGGTCAATAATATTCTAATAACTTTGGTGACAGATGGTAAGTAGACTCATGGGGACCATTTCATAATGTATACAAATGACATCACCTGAAACTAACAGGATATTGTATGTGAATTATACTTTGGGTAAAGATTCAATTGTATCTCTATAAATCTGTAATAATCCAAAATTGAAATAAAGAAAATGCCATTCATAATGACACCAAAAAATAGTCCTTAGGAATCAGTTTAGCAAAGGACGCTCAAAATTTATACTCTGAAAATTACAAAACACTGTTGAAATTAAGGAATGTCTAAATAAATGGGCAAACATCCCATATTCATGGATCAGAAGGCCTAAGGTGGTTCAGAAAGCACTCCCCAAACTGATCTAAGGCTTCCTTGCTATTCCTATCAGAATCCTGACTACTTCTTTGTAAGAATTGATAGGCTACTTCTAAAATTCATATGCAATTATAAGGGACCCAGAATAGTCAAAGCAACCTTGAAAATGTAGAATCCATTAGGACTCACATTTTAACAAATTCCAGTGTAGTTAAAAGTGTTGTATTTTCAGGCATACAGTGTAAGTGAGTCAATGCTTCTAAATCGCTCAGTGCTCCTCAAGAAAAGTGTACTTGGCCCTTCACCTACTTCCCCCATCCTCTGGCCACCTCCCCTCAGGTACATATTTGTTCTCTATAGTTAGGAGGAATCTTTTTTGGTTTGTCTCTTTTCCTTTTTTAAATTCCACATAGGAGTGAAATCCTATGGTGTCTTTCTTAGTTCAGTTAGCATATCCTCTAGCTCCATCCACATCATTGCAAATGGCAAGAGTTCTTTTTTTATGGCTGAATAATATCCCATTGAATATATATACACCATTTTCTTTATCCATTCATCAGGCAATGGACACTTGGGCTGCTTCCAGTTTGGCTATTGTAAATAATGCTGCAATAAACATAGGGGTGCATGTATCCCTTTGAATTCGTGCTTTTGTCTTTTTTGAGTAAATACCTAGTAGTGCAATTGCTGGGTTGTAGGATGGCTCTACCTTTAACTTTCTGAGGAAACCACACTGTTTCCCGGAGTGGCTGCACCAGCTTGCATTTCCACCAACAGTGCATGAGGGTTCCTTTCTCCACATCCTCCCAACAGCTGTTGTTCCCCGTTTTGTTAATTTTAGCCATTCTGACAGGTATGAGGTGGTACCTCATTGTGGTTTTGATTTGCATTTCCCTGATGATCAGTGATGTGGAGCATCTTTTCATGTGTCTGTTGGCGATATGGTTGTCTTCTTTGGAGAAATGTCTGTTCATGTCTTCTGACCATTTTTAAACTGTAAGGTTTTTTTTTTTTTTGGGTGTTGAGTAAGTTCTTTATATACTTTAGACACTAATCCTTTATTGGATATATCATCTGCAAGTATCTCCACCCATTCTGCAGGCTTTTAGTTTTGTTGGCTGTTTCCCTCACCGTGCAGAAGCTTTTTATTTTGATGTAGTCTAGGACTCACACTTTCTAACTTCAAATGTCCTACAAAGCAACAAGCAAGAAACAGAGGGATACTGAGCCCAGAAATAACCCCAGACATCTGTGGCCAACTGAGTTTCAACCAAGGTGCCAAGACCATACAACGAGAAAAGAACTATCTTCCCAATAATGGTGTTGGGATAACTGGAGAGTCACATGCAAAAGGATGAAGTTGACACTAAGCACGTAACAAATACAAAAATTAACTCAAAATAGGTAATAACCTAAGGTCAAGATGATAAAATTCTTGGAAGAAAATGGGCATACTTTCAGGACCTAGATTCACCAAAGGATTTTTGGATATGACCCTCCAAAGCACAAGCAAAAGATAAAAGAGCGGACCTCCCAGAAACTTAAATCTTTTGTTGCTGCAAGGTCGCCATCCAGAAAGTGAAAATACAACCCACAAAATGGGAATAAGCATTTGCAAATCCCTTCTCCAACAAGGGACTGGCTTCTACAACATACTCTTACAACTCAGACGACCTAAGTGAAACCGAGACACAGAATCGGAATAGGCATTCCTCCAAAGATGACGCCAATGGACAGTAAGCACGGGTGAGGATGAAGAGATCACTGGTTGTCGTGGAAACGCACATCCAGCCGGCTAGAACGAAGACGTGCTCCCCAGCACTAGCCACGGGGAGACGCACCAACTTCCGGAATCCTAGCCACATCTGTGAGGACACCGCATGGCGAGCATGGGGGGGACCTCAGGGCTCCTCACTCTGCTGGCGGGAACGTCGGACGACAGGAACAGCCGAGCTCCCGGGTGTTTATCTGAGGACTGGGGTCCCGCCATCCTTGTGGGTGGGGCTGAGCCATCTAACTGCAGGGGCAGGTCAGGACCCGCACAGGGAACGCTCGCATGAGCCCTGGGAGCTAGTGCGGATCCAGCCAGAGGGCCACGTGGTCAGATTCCTCTATAGGAAGCTCTTTTAGCCAGGGTAGGAATGGAGAACAGGGGTGGCAGCCAGCGAGGGGGAGGCGTGGGTATAGAGAGCACAGGGGTCCTGTCTGGGGACTCCCATCCCTGTCAGCGTCCTGGTGCGACACCCCCCAGTGCTACGAGAGGTCACCAATGAGGAAACTGGAAGGACACAGATACCACGTCCCTTCTCATGAGTGCAAAGGGACCAGAGCGTCTCCCGTGGAGGCCGGTGGGCCTGAGCGGTGCACAGGACGAGCTTGTGTGTCCTCAGCGGGCCCTCCCAGAGGCCCTGGCACCTGCCCATGGCAGTCCTTCACCGTGGCATGTCCTCCTGGCTCCCGCACCTTGCTCGGGCCACCGTGGCTGTGCCCTCCCACCTGGTGATGGACGGCCACCAGCCTGCGCGAATGTGTCCGACAGCTCCCATCCACCCCCACACCTGGGTGAGCTGAGTTTCGGGAAGAGACCCCTCTGGAGGTGTGGCGAATGGCTGGCCTGGGGACCCAGGGTGGAGGTGGCGCTTCTCCCCAGCTCCCTCCCCCACCCCGAGCTGCGGGGGGTGGGCAAGCAGCAGTGGTCACCCTCTTGTCTGCTCCACCTACAAAGTCTCCAGCGAGGGACTGGGAGGGAGACAGACTGTCCTTCCCAACATCTGGTGGCAAAGGAGGCTCAGGGTGCTCAGGCACACGACACCAGGCCCCCTGGCCTGGCTGGGGCAGCGGGAGGGGTCGTGAGCCCCGCTCTGTCAGCTGAGCGCACTTTCTTCTGCTCCGCACCTAGTGCCTCCTGTCAGCTCGGCTCCTCGGGGTCCCCCACTCCCAAGACCACAGGCAGGAGAACCTCCCAGGACGACTGTGCTCAGTACCCACACCGCCACGAGAACCCCAAGCCACATTCTCAAAACCCAGGGGCCTGCCCAGGAAGGTCCTCATGGCCCCAAGGCTGGAAGCGTGGGGCTCGATCCGTGCTGACTGTGCGTGCGCGGCCAGGACGAAGGCCCAGGGAAGGCAGAAGCGGGGACGGGCCAGCCACGTGGACAGCAGAGTGGAGGGCGGTGATGGGGACAAAGGCCGGGACGCCTCCTGGTTGAAAACCGGAATCACAGGTTTATTGCCCACGGGAGGCAGGAGCTGCCGGCAAGCTCGCACACGTCCGAGTGGCCCTGGTCAGGCCTTGGGGGAGCCCGGCCCCCCATGAACGCGGTCCATGGCTCAGGACGGTCACTTGGCCAGCTCCTCTGCCACAGCTTTCCGCATCTTGTCCTTCAGGTAGGCACCTTTCTGCCACTCAGACCTGAGTTCCTGCCACTCGTAGTACGGGACCTGCGGGGAGGGCGTGGGGGCCCTGGCTCTGCCCACTGTTCTGCACCCGCACCCCTGGCTCCCAAGCCCACGGACCTGTGGGACTGTGCCCAGGAAAGATGCCCCACTTTCCTCAGCGCTCAGAGCTACAGGGCCCTCACCCCTGCGGCCAGGGATCCCAGAGTCCGTGGCACCCCAGAACAACTTTTTAATTTTTAAAGATTGTTAAAAACAGAAACCACCCCCCCCCCCCAGACGTAAATGTGACCAAACCGTCACACGGTAAGGACCACTCCCGTGTCCTCTGGCCTGTACAGGACAGCGCGCTCTGGGGCTGGTGTGCAGACCTGGTCTGCAAGGCCCTGAGCGGATCCCAGAAGCTGTGGCCTGAAATACCACCTTCCGAGCTTCCCTTTCTCCCATGGGAAGGGGGGACCCCGGCGTGGCCAGCCTCCGGGGCTGGGCCCCGACGGTACTCACGTCCACCACCAGGAAGCCAGCGGCCCGCACGTGGCGCCGGGCCAGCGCAAAGCGCCCCAGCAAGTCTCGGCTCCGGCTGCCGTAGTTGGGGAACTCCCAGCGCAGGAAGGCCAGCCTGGTGGGGAAGGTGCATGGAGCTCGAGCGGAGCATGCTCCCTGGGGCCCTCGGGGGGGGGGGGGGGGCCGGAGAAGCTGCGCGACTGCCTACCTCTTGGCCCCGGGGGGCAGCGGCTGACTCCCGGAGGGTGGGGTGAGATGAGGGGCCACGAAGTCCCTGGGGGGCAGGAACTGGCTTTCGGGGTCCAGCAGCACCTCGGCGTCTAGGGAGGCGTGTGGGTGCACATGTTGGGGATCGTCCCTGGGGGCCTAAGGCCCTCCTCACAGCAGCCCCGTGGCCGCCAGCAGGGGGAGTGTGGGGAGGGCCTCACCCAGGACCCAGCCGTACTGCGTGGGCACCGTGAAGCTGCCCCTGCTGCTGTCCCCCAGCAGCCCCTTCAGCGTGTCCTGCAGCTCCTTCTGCAAGGGGGTCACCTTCCCGTCGAGGGCTGAGAGTCTGGGGACCAGGGCCGAGGCCGGCAGATGGGGGCCGGCGTACTCTGGGTGCTCCAGATGGGCGCTGGCATTGATGTGGAGCAGCTTCTGGAAGGTGCCCTGATCCCTCGGGGACCTGCCCTCTGAGGGAGAGGACAGCGCGAGAAGAGCGGGTGAGCGGAGGGCGGCACCGGGGCGGAGGGACATGCGGGGCAGGTGGGGGACAATGGCACCCCGCCCCCGCGCTGCCCCCTGAACTACGTGCGTCAGCAGGAGGGCGTCTGTGGGCCACCCGCAGGAAGGGGGCGGGGCAGCAGCCAATGCCCGGGCAGCTCAGGGGGCTGCGCGGGCTCAGCATCACGCAGGAGAGGAGGGGACAGCCCGCCGCTCACCTAGGAACTGGGTGTGCAGGTCAGGGCGCAGCACGGCCCGCAGTTCTGTCTCCCGCACCCGCTGCAGCACGCACAGGGCCCACACCACGTCCACCTGCAGGGCTGGGTGCAGGCCCGTCAGCGCTGGGCCCAGCTTCTCGTGAACCTGGGCGACGACAGGGCGGGCGAAGGGGGCTTCCCTCAGCGGCCGCCAACATCCCCGGGCCAGCAGCGCTCAGGGCTCCCGAATGACTTGGCCACACTGAGGCCCGAGGCAGCTACAGGGGATCCCTGCTGACGCTCTCGGCCAGGCTTGGGGCAGCCCTTCGTAGAGAGTACCAGAAACCCTCCTCGGCACCCAGCGCCAACCCGGACAGCACGACCTTCAGCTGGATGTTCTGCGGCCCCTCCCAGCAGCAAGTCTGTGCCCCGAAATCACGTCTCTCTTAACACGGCGAGCGGGCCCAAGGCCGGGGACATGTTTCTGGCCTCGAGGGGAGTTGGAGACTACGAAAGGGGCCGCAGCTGGCCCGCTGGGGCGGTGCCACATGGAGGCCCAGGGTCAAAGCCGGTGCACCCGCGGGACGCCTCACCCCTGCGTGGATGCACTCTGCACGGTGGCCTGCACAGCACACAGCCCCGCCAGCAGGTCACAGCGTCAGCAGGGAGTTCAGGAAGCCCCAGGAACGGAGACCAGGGGTCCCCCACCCCTGACTGTGCGGCGAGTGAGCCGGCCGACACGTCCTGACCAGCACCTGTTCTGGGCCACACAGCAGGCGTGGGGGATGGCACGTCTTTGGTCCCCAGACAAGGTGTGCCGTGTGGCCCCAGCCGGCCCCCATGCAGAAGTCCGGCCTGAAGCTGCGCCCAGGGGCCCTGCGGCAGCCGGCAGCCCGAGGGAAGAGGAGGGGGGAGCAGGGGTGTACAGAGCGTACCAGGTGGAAGAACTGGTCCTCCCGTTCCGGGCGGAAGTTCAGATGCGCGAAGGCCAGGAGCACGTTGCACAAGTATGGCACTGGGATGGTCTGGGCTCTGTCCAGGACGTGCTGGGCCGGCCATGTGCGGTGGAGCATAGCGTGAGACGGACCCGTCCCTCCCACAGGGCCCGGGACCCCCTAGACCTTCCCTGGCGGCACCTGCCATCCCCCAGAGGCTGGGACCCCGGAGAGCCGCCCGGCACAGCCTCAAGCAGCTGCGCGGCCCGGCCGTCCCTACCGCTCCCTGCGACAGCCACCCAAAGACATAGGTTCCTCCGAAGGTCATGAGAGGACAGGGGACGCCGTCCTCACCCATACCGTCTGTAGCACCCAATGACCCGAGGAGGAACCCCCGATCCGCAACCAGCCAGTGTGTCTGGCCGGCCGGGCCTCCCCGATGGAAGGGGCAGGGAACCCACTCCTTGAGGGGGTCAGGCCCACAGGGCCGTTCCAGCCCAGGCTGCAGGGCTCTGCCCGCTCACCTGGACGAAGGCCTCAAACAGGGGCCCGCTGAGCCACTTGAGGAGGGCGAAGGACTTGGCGCAGCGGGCCACCTCGCCCGACGTCAGGCTGGGCATGTGGGGTAGCAGGTCGGCAGCCAGGCGCTGGAACACCTGGGGCTGCTGGAAGCCGAGTTTGCCTTCGGGACAGAGCGAGCCGAGGAGTCACCCGGCGAGGGTCGGCAGGCCGCCCTGGGAGCCATCCAGCCACCCCAGCCTGGCCTCGAGGTCTGGGGGTGAGGTGTCCGTGACCAAATTTATCCCTGAGGCCCAGCACGGGGGATCAGGGCCCATGGGTCACAGCGTTTCTGTGGCAGCCTTTCGGGCCGGTGCGAGCCACGGGGTGGGCGGGCACCGAATTCGACACAGCTGCGGCCAAAGCGTCCTCTCCCCCCACTGCTCCCAGTGGCAGGGGCTCACCGTAGGCGTACGCCAGGTCCAAGAGGATGCATTTCGTCAGGGGGAAGGGCTTCTGGACCAGGTGGTAAGAGATGGCTCGCAGCAAGGGCACGGAGCGCCGGTTCTGAGCGGCCAGCGTCACCAGCACCTTCCGCAACTCGTCGGGGCCGAACTGTTCTACCAGCTCCAGGCACTGTCAATCACAGCCGGCAGGAGTCAGCTGGACGGCCGAGGCCAGGGCTCCCAGGCAGCGCTGTGCGGCCCCTGTGGGACAGCGACTGGACCTGAGCTCACTAACCCCGGGCCCCGGCCGCGTGGGGCCTGCCTCGGCTCCCAGCTGGGGAACCCCGGGGCCCGGGGCGCCCTGTCTGCAGCCAGACTTATCCCCAGGTCCCAGCGCAGGGGGACCCGGGGCCCATGAGCCGCAGGGCTTGCTGTGGCAGCCATCTGGGCCAGCGCCCGCTACGATGGGAACAGGTGCTGAATTTGACTTGACTGCGGGCTGCAGGTGGGGGCACGACATCACCAGGAAGCGCCAGCCTGGAGCAGGGCCACTGGCCGGCCCAGGTCCCGCACAGAAGGTGGTTTTAGAGAAGACGAGGCACGCCAGGCTCATCAGCGTGGCCACAGAGCGTGCCTGCGGCTGCCCGGGCCCCCTGCCCCAGTACCTTGTCCTCCAGGCGGGTCATCAGCGGCTCCGAGAGGGGCCCCGTCTTCGCCATCATGGCCACCACCGTGCGGCCGTCTTCGATTTCCGCCCAGCGCCGCTCCAGGTGCAGGAGCAGCTCGGCCAGCAGCTCCTGGGAGCCCCGCTCCTGCATGTAGGTGGCGCTGGACTCCGCCAGGAAGGCCAGGTGCTTGTACCTGAGTCTGCGCAGGCGCCACCGGACCTCCTGCTCCACCGACTGCAGCTCCTTGCAGGCCGCTGGGAGCGCCAGCGTGTAGAGGCTCCTCAGCAGCCTCACGAGGGGCCCGTGCCAGACGGAGGCTATCTGGGCGGGGAGGACACAGGGGAGTCACACCCGAGGCCCCACCTGCCCCGCGCCAGGGGTCTGGGCTGGAAGCTGCCTGCCCAGCACGGCCCCCCGCCCCACCCCACCGGCTGTCGGGCCACCTGCACCCAAGAGCTCCGCCTGAGAGGGGCAACTCCCCCCAGCTTTCCCCAACGCAGATTCCACGGATGTGGCCGGTTACACAGAGACCTGGCCACGGATCTGCGCGGTGGGCACGCCTGACGAGTGCCCGTCTCGCACGCGCAGACCCGAACCCAAGCAAGCCGTCGAGTCCAGAAGTCAGGGGAAAGCCTGGGGCTGACTCAGGGTCATGTTCTGTCAACCCGCTGGTTCCTTTGCGGGACGGGACGGGACGATCGTTAGCTGTCAGACACGCTGACTTTTCTTGGGCAAACAGCTGCTCCACCGAGTCTGAGAAGCCCCGAGCCCTAAACCCCTCTTCTCCAAGGGGCAGTCCTACAGCTCCTGAGAATGTCGAGTTTCTCAGGAACACTGAGAGCAAAGCTGACACCCCGCAGAGCAGGTCCAGGTGCTGGCGCCCCGCTGCCCCACCCTCCCACCCAGCCCCTGCTCCCCAAGGCGTGAAGCTGCGCAAAGAAGCCCTGGGATACGTGGGCAAGAGGAGGCCTGGCCACCCTACACCCCCAGGCGTCAGGGAAGAGAGGCTGCCACCATCGTCACATCAGGCACCCATGGCCCCACACACAGTGTCCCCAAAGCCCCATGCCGGCGGTGCCACCATCTCCCTCCTCCTCGGGGGCTGCTTCTGACAAGGGGACCCTGCTGTTCCCAGCAGGGCGTGTTTCCAGGCCTCAGACATGCACGGGGGCCCCTCCAGCACAGCCCACAGCCTCGCAGAGGCCCCCCAGGGGAGCCAGGACCCGGGCGTTCACGGGGGGGGGGGTGCTCTGTCGGCGGCACTGAGCCTCTAACTCTGCCCCTTCCGGTGGGGCCGCTCCCTGCATCTGTGAAATGGGACCGCAAAGAGGGAGCGGAGTGCAAACGGGAGCCAGTGAAGGGCTGGGAGGCCAGCCAGGGCAGAAATTGAGTCTGTGTCAGGAAACCTGGTGCCTGCACCTGCGCGTCTCCTGGACGGCACGGTGACTTTTAAAAGGAGGCTTGATCATCGTTCACATTGTACTTTGTTCCCGGGCCGTTCTGGCTTATAGACTCGTTACAACATTCCCTCTCATCTCCTAAAACGTGCTTCAGTTACCTGCGTGTGTGCCAAATACTCAATAAATAACCATCAAGATCACAGTCTCAGAACAAGGGGCTCAGTAAGGGATTAGGTCAACGGCGTCAGAGAGAATTGACCTTCTGTCGTGACCCCAGTGCACGCACACGTTTCACCAAGACAGAAAGCTCCGTGACACGATACTTCCCTTACCGCGCGCATTCCGGCGTTTTCTGTCAGCCTGTCTTGTTAAAAAACAGCCAGCCACGCCCACTGCTTTCCCGGCCTGCAGTCCAGAAACCCCACCCTTGAACTGTGAACCTCCTCCTCGTCACCTCTGACGACTGGATACAAGGCTCTGGTGCTCAGTGACAGAAGCACGGCTTCTTCCCTCCATCACGGAGCAGCGGAGGGAATGTGGGCTGACGAGGCCAGAGCCAACAGCTGGTGTGCCCCGCCCCCCAGTGCCACACAGACAGGTCGCCCCTTCTCTCTGTGCTCACAGGTAAGGATCTGACCGGCTGGATGATGCCTGCGCTCAGCCCAGCTGCCTGGCACCCTCCATCAGCCCCTCGGCATCTCCTCCAGCATCAGGGGCATGCCCACTGTGAGCCAGACACTGGAGGGGAGCCACCCAAGTCAGACCGGCCTGGCCAGGGAAAAAGCACCCCGGAAATGGAGAAGGATGAGCTCGCTTCCCGTGCGTCCATTTTCACGTCCCATTTGCTGCTTGGAAGAGAAGGACAGCAATACTCACGTACCGGGGCTGTGAGGAGGATTATGAGAATAAAGACTCTACAAAATGAAAAACCACAGAATGTGGAGAACTAAACAGGCGGCAGAGTTCCTGCCTTCGGAAAGCGACTGGCTGCTCTGGACTCCAATGCCACTGTTTTCTGCCCACTGAACCCTCAGAGAACATTCTAGAAACCCACCTGGCTGTCGACAAGCTGGAGAAGCTGCTGAAAGCGGGCGTCCCGCGTGAGCGAGGCCTTGTACTCTGGCTTGTCAGAGAGCAGGCGAGAAAGCTGGATGAGCATGAGGGCTGCGTGGTTCTCGTGCAGGCGGTGACCACCACCGAGCAGCTCCAGGAGCTCCTCTGGCCGGGTGGCCTTCTTAATGAGCTGGTCCACCTCTTGCTGCTCTGGCCTGGTGGTGAACACCTGTTCCCTCTCTAAGAGCCCCGACAAGGAGCCTGGGAAGTGGGAACTGGGCGAGGTAGCTGAGGAAGTCAGAGTCCTGGGGGCGGCCTGGGTAAGTCTCAGTCGGCCAACTGGAGCCACAGCAGGGGCCACACGGGTGGCCTCCCTCAGGAGGCATGTGCACCGTTTCACCAGGCGAGCCGCCATGACGGGGCGGGGGCGGGGGCGGAGGCGGAGGCAGGTACGACTGCTAACAAGCGGTCCCGCAGCCCTGAAGAGACAAAGGCGAGAACGGGGTGATGCAGGCGGTGCTCCCGACTCCCAGACAGGGGAGCCCGGCAGAGGAGGCCACGGCCACTCTCCCACACCGGCAGGAACCGCCCCTTTCTGCCTGTCCCCGGGCACACCAGTGCAAAGCTCACAGGCTTTTCGTCCCAGCGCAGAATGGGACCAAATACGCAGACGCCGCAGCGTTACAGCTTGGGCTGCGCTTGGAACCACCTAGTCCGACAGCCCAGACCCCCAGGCCCAGCCCAGAGGCCTCCTGGGGGGGCTCTGCACGTCCGACGGCTCCTGGAAAGCCGGGGCGTGCAACCCACACCCCACCACTTCACAGCGGAGCGACCCCCTGCAGCACACTCCCACCTCCCGCAGGCCCTGCAGCTCTCCCTCTTGCCCCCGCCGCCCCGGGACCCAGGACACCAGCCTTCATGCCTCCACGCCCAGGCGAGACGTTACCTCCAAGCACCCGTCACGCATCCTGCTGCTGTGGCCTCTAACCGCTCGGACCGTCTCGCACAGCAGGGCGATCCAATGGCCGGCGCACGGCAAGCGCCCGGGCCTCCCCTCCTGCAAAGCGGAGAGCGCGTTCCACCGTCGGTTTCCCGGAGCTCACTCGCTCTAAGACCCTCGGTCTGATCCCCGAAAAGCGGAGGCTCCGGAGGGACACGGACCAAAGGCAACGTCCCCCACCCACGGCGCCGCCGGGGCCGCTCCCCACGGAAGACAGCCCTGCGGGCCACGGAGGGAGCGGAGGCCCGCAGGCCCCACTGGGGTCAGGCGAACAGCAGCCCAAAGCCCGGCCTTCGGGGGCAGACAGAACACCCGCACCCGGGCCCGCGGGCCACGCGGGACGGCGGCGGAGGAGCGCGTGCGCACGGTCGGGCCGGTTCCCCGCCTCCAGCCCCAGGACCCCGGCCCCCCGCAACCCGGCGCGCCCTCCAGCCCTCAGGACCCACGCCCAGAACCGCCCTCCCCACCGGCACCGGACATACGCAGCAGCCGCGAGGGCTACCGCTGACCTCCATGCGTCCCCGCACCGTCCCCAGCTCGCGCCGCGCGGCGCGCGCGCTACGTCACTCGGAGCGCCGCCGGAAGCAAGCCTAGCCGCCGTCCGCCCGACCGGAAGTCATGCCCGCCACCCTTTCCGGCCGGGTGCCATCTTTGCTGAGGGCAGGCGGCCGGAAGCCACGCTGGCTGCTCCTTTCCGGCCGGGCGCCATCTTTGCTGAGGGCACAAACCCGAAGGTGGGAAGCAGGGGAGTGAGAGACGGGTGCTGGGCAGTTCAGGAAACGTGGGAAGGGGGGAGAATGAGGCGCCCGGAGCCGGGGCTGAAGGCTGCGCGCTCTGCCGCCCCGCCCCGCAGCCCGCCCCGGGGCCCCGTGAGGAGCGGCTGCCGGTGCAGACGGTGCCCGGCCGAGCTCGTGCAGAAATGCAGGCGCGGTGTGCGTCCTGCCAGGGTTTCGGTTTTCTCTAGAATTGTGGAATTCGCGTGCACTCTCTGGCTTGTAGGTGTGACCGTGTCGTTGTGGGAAGACTGAAGTGCGGGGAAGCGGAGCCCGCGCACCGGAGGTCCGTGCGCGCTTACTGTCCCTTCGCGCCGCGCTCTCCCGGCTCCGTGCAGGTCGCCCCGGCCTGTGGTCGTCGGATGGCGGCTCCCGCGTCCGTCAGAGTCCAGCGCCTGTCCCCGGAGCGCGCCCCGCCTGCCTCGGGCTCTCTGGCCGCTCCTACACATCGGGTGGGTCCCGGCGTCGGCGGGGACCCCCGTTCCCGGGGACAGTCGGGGGGTCTCCCCGGGGGCCATCGGCGTGGTCCCTTCCATCCCGGGGGCCGTCTGCGGGGTCCCCCCTTCCCGGGGCCGTCGGCGGGGTCCCCCCTTCCCGGGGACAGTCGGCGGGGTCTCCCCTTCCCGGGGCCGTCGGCGGGGTCTCCCCTTTCCGGGGACAGTCGGGGGGGTCCCCCCTTCCCGGGGCCGTCGGCGGGGTCTCCCCTTTCTGGGGACAGTCGGGGGGTCTCCCCGGGGGCCGTCGGCGGGGTCCCTTCTTCCCGGGGCCGTCGGCGGGGTCCCCTCCTGCCCGGGGGCTCCTCGGCGGGGACCCCTTGCGCAGTCTTGTCGCTGCTCCTCCGGCGGAGTGCGCCTGGCTCGTCCTGGAGAGCTGGTGGGGCGGAGGCCGATTCGGACCTTGTGGGTCTGAAGGGACTACCTGCTGTGTCCTCCCACTTGCTGGCTCGCCGGGCCGGCTGCTATGGTTAGAAGCCTCTCCTGCTTTGAAGCCTCGCTGCAGGACCCTCTGGCCTCCTAGCTCCCCACGTTTCTGAGGAGTCCAGAAGTTCGTCTGGGGTGTCAGTCCTCCCTCTTCCTTTCTTCCTTCTGTTCTTTCCTTCTCTCCCCTTCTTTCCTTTTTTTGTTTTAATTTTTAATTTTTTTTTTAAAGTTATTTATTTATTTGAGAGAGAGCGTGAGCATGAGAGGGTAGAGGGTCAGAGGGAGAAGCAGGCTCCCCGCTGAGCAGGGAGCCCGATGCGGGACTGGATCCTGGGACCCTGGGATCATGACCTGAGCCGAAGGCAGACGCTTAACGACTGAGCCACCCAGGCGCCCTTAATTAAAAAAAAATATATATATATATATATTTTTAATTTATTTTGAGAGAGCTAGCACACAAGTGAGAGCACAAGCAGGGGGAAGGGCAGAGGGAGAAGCAGGCTCCCCGCTGAGCAGGGAGCCCGATGCGGTACTGGATCCCGGGACCCTGGAATCATTACCCGAGCCGAAGGCAGCCGCTCAACCAACCGAACCACCCAGGTGCCCTGTTTTAATTTCTAAAAGCTGACTTTTCATTATGCCTGGGGTTCTGATATTTCACAGTGATGCGAGTCTCCCTCTGCCTGAGCCCGTGATGAGCCCTTAACCTAAAAACCCGTGTCCTCAGGCTGAGAGTTTGTAGTTTATTTGGTTGGATATTTCCTTTCCTTCATCTAATCTCTCTTCCCAAAATGGCCAGGTTTGAATATTGGCTCTTCTGGACCGATTTCTGATTTTCCCTGGTTTTCCCATCTTGTCTCATCTCTGCCTTTCTTCTTCTCATTATTATCATTATTATTATTTGCTCTGCTTTCTGAGACATTTCCTCAGCTTTAGCTTCTAAGTCTCCTGAGGCCTGATTTCTGCTGTCACACTTTGTTTACCAAGAGCTCCTTTTTGGCTTTTGAATGCTCCTTTTTATACTATTTTTTAAAAATACACTTTATTTATTTTTAAAGATTTTATTTGTTCATTTGACAGAGAGAGAGAACACAAGCTGGGGGAGTGGGAGAGGGAGAAGCAGGCTTCCCGCGGAGCAGGGAGCCCGATGCGGGGCTCGATCCCAGGACCCCGGGACCATGACCTGAGCTGAAGGCAGGCGCTTAATGACTGAGCCACCCAGGCACCCTATATAATTTTTTTTTCATGATTGTGATATTGTCTCTTATCTCTGTAAGGATTTTGGTGATAGGGATATTTTTTTTTCTAAGTTTTTCTTTTTCTTGTATAGTTGCTGTTCTTTTTCCTCTTGCTGTTATTCATCCTGGTTTGGTTTCTATCCTCAGATGTCTGCTCATCCTTTGCTGGTGGGACTTTAAAATGGTACAGCTGCTTTTGAAGTTTCCTATTTTATTACAAAACTAAACATACTCTAGCCATATACAATGGACCAAATACTGTGTCTCCTCAATTCATATGTCGAGACCTAATGTTCAAGGTGATGGTGTCAGGAGGTGGGGCCTTTGGGACGTGATTGGGTCACAAGAGTGGAGGCTTCATGGTGGGATTAGTGTCTTTAAAACAGAGACCCCTGGGCACTGGGTGACTCAGTTGGTTGAGTGTCTGACTCTTGGTTTTGGCTCAGGTCATGATCGCAGGGTCGTGGGATCGAGCCTTGTGTAGTGGGGCTCCATGCTCAATACAGAGTCTGCCTCCTCCCTCCTCTGGCATGCGTGCTCTCTCTCCCTCTCTCAAAAAAAAAAAAAGACAGAGACCCCACAGAGCCTCTGCGGTTCCACCACAGGAGAGCACAGCAAAAAGTCTGCAGTAGAGAACGGACAGCCCTCCTGCGACCATCCTGGTGCCCTGATCTCGCTCCTTTACCCTCCACTCAGAACCGTGAGAGAGATTTCTGTTGTTCGTAAGGCACAGAGTTGATGGTATTTTTGCGACAGGAGCCGGAACACACTCAGATGCCATGCAGGCCCGCAGTCGTCCTGTTTGGTGTTCCCCCCGAGGAGCCGAAAACTTAACATCCACATGGAAACCTGCACACAGATGTTTCTAGCAGCTTCAGTCCTAATTACCAAGACTTGGAAGCAACCAAGGCGCCCTTCAGGAGCGGGGTGGCTAAGCAAACTGTGGTCCATCCAGCTGGTGGGATATTACATAGCACTAAAAAAAAAGTGAGCTGTCAAAACACGAGAGGACATGGAAGAACCTCGAATGCATGTTCCTAAGGGAAAGAAGCCTATTTGCAAAGACCGAGTACTGTGTTAATCCACATGTATGACGTTCTGGAAAAGGCAAAACTATGGGCACCGTGGAGACGTCAGTGGTTGCCAGGCCTGGGGGTGGCAAGGGTGAATAGGCAGACTGTAGGATGTTTAGGGCAGTGAAGCTATTCTGTGTGATACTCTGATGGGTGGGTATCACACCTTTGTCCAAACCCATTTGATAAACACACCAAGAGGGAGCCGTCACGTCAGCTGGGGACTTTGGGTATTCATGACGAGTCCTTGTGGGTTCATTGATCATAACGAATGTGCCCTTTAGTGGGGGATGCTGATAGTGGGGGGAGGGCGTGTGTGTGTGTTGTGAGGACAAGAGGTAGATTTCATGGTACTTCTCACCCGGTTTTGCTGTGAACCTAAAATCGCTCTAGAAAATGAAGAATATTAAGAAAAAGCAATTAACGGGGCACCTGGAGGGGCTCACATGGTTAAGCATCTGCCTTCGGCTCAGGTCATGATCTCAGGGTCCTGGGATCGAGCCCTGATTCGGGCTCCTGGCTCAGCAGGGAGCCTGCTTCTCCCTCTCCCTTTGCCTCTCCCCCTGCTCATGCTCTCTCTCTGTGTCTCAAATGAATAAATAAAATCTTTAAAAGAAAGAAAAAGCAATGAGCAGCAATGTACGCAGTGACCTGGGTGAATCTCAAAACAAAGACGCAAAGTCAAAGAGCTCTTACACCTCCATGGTAAACGGCAGTTGCCCAGTTGAAAACCGGTCAAAGAATTGGAGTAGACCTCTCTCCAAAGACCCACACGTGTCCGACGAGCACAGGAAAGGACGCCCAGCGTCACCAGTCCTCAGGAAAATGCTGCTCACAGCCACAGTGAGGTGCCCCTTTGCACCCACTTACATAGCTGATGTGAAAACAACCTCTACAGAGCCCCAAAGATGACAGGTGTTGGCGAGGGCCTGGGGAGTTCGGCGTGCTGAGCGTTGCTGGTGGGCGTGTAGCATGGTGTGGCTGGCTGCTTTGGAAAACCAAGCAGTTTCTCGAAATTGTGTGACTCTTAGGTGCGCACCCCGAGAAAACAGAAGACACGTCAGCACCAACGCTTGTGGGATGGTCGCCAGCCAGAATCACTCTAGATGAGCATTGGGAACGTGCTCGGCGACGGAGTCCTGACACGAGACGACGCACCGCGTGACTTTGTCCGTGCACCTCGTCCTGAAGACGCAGGTCCGTAGGCGCAGAAGTAGACGGGTGCTTGCCAGGGCCACGGTTCCTGTCGCCATTGGTCCTGGAGGTTGCGAGGCTGGCTCGCCTGGGGCCCGATGTCTGGGGGCTCACCTGCTATGGCAAGGAGCCGCAGACAGCCCACCCAGAGCCCCGTGCGTCCCCTCAAAGCCTCTCCTACTTCCCTGGAGCCAGGAGTCAGCGCTCCAGCAAACCCCGCCCGCGGGCCGCATCTCCAACCTGGTGACCGAGGGGTCCCCTGACCTCACTCTTGGGGGAGTGGCATCCGGGCCTGGGGGCTACATCCAGAGCCCCCACGGTCACTCAAATTTTCACAGGGGACCCCACGCTCTGAGCTGGCTGAGGCAATGCAGTGCAGAGGCCCTCGGCCACGCTCCCCAGAGAGAGGCTCCGTGTTCGTGGGCAGGGCTGGGAAACGCGGTGGCTCCGTTTTGTGGGTGATCTGACTTTGCAGGAGGTGTTCAAATTGTTCTGAGCACAGAACTTGGAACCCCCATGGCAGTCAGAGGCAGTGGATCCAGCTGGATGCGGGGAAGATGCGGGCGGCCTCGTTCTTGTCGCCCTCCTGGGCCCCTCCGCGTTCCTCCTTACCCCAGTACCACCCTGTGTCCTGTGCCCCTCCCAGTGAGGCCAGCCCGGCTTGCTCCCTTACCCCCCAGCCTGTTGGTGACCTGGGGGCAGAGTGGCCTTGGCCGGGGGTCCCAGCCCGGCGCCCTCAGCAAAGTGCTGGTGCAGGATGGTGCCCTCCGCGCCTGCTGCTGACCTGGAGGCCAAGAGCACCAGGCTGACAAGAAGGCTGGATGTGATGGGTTCGTCTCCCTTCGAAGGGGACGGGGGAAGGATTGCTGGGGAGACCTCAGCCCATCCCGTCCAGCGTGCTTGCTGGCAGGTGGAGTGGCAGACCCAGAGCAGCGTGTTGCCGGGGAATCCAGCGGCTCCTCGGGCTCCTCCGTGGCTAGTCGGGGACAGGGCTGGAAGCTCCCGCCCGGCCTCCTCCAGAGTTCACCCCCGTGCCTCTTCTGTGTGCAGGTTTTGCAGTCTCCTTCTGCCATAATACATCTTAGCCGTGGCCAAGGCGCTGTGCTGAGTCCTCGAAGAATCACAGAGCCTGGGGGTGGGCCTGGGGACTCCCGACAGACCTGGTCACAGGCTTTCTCCTCTCAGGGAAGGACCCTCCCTTGGGACCTCCGCAGACCCCCGAGGAGATGGAGGGGGAGGGGAACGAGGAATCAGATCTGCAGGCCTGTTCCCTCAGCCTGGCCCCAGTTCTGCCAGGCACATGAACCTGTCCCACACACCCTCCTTACCCTAGGGAAACTGAGGCCGGAGGGGGGATGGGACTGCCCAAGGGCGTGTGGAGAGTTCCTCCAGACCTGAAGCCCCAGCACCTCTCCATCCTGGCCAGAGGCTCACTCCCAGCTGGGGAAGGGTGGTGAGCCCTCTGCCCTCCTGAACCCTGAATCCTGCCAGAAGTCAGGTCCCCCAAACCCATAGACCGACACATCCAACCTCTCCTCCATCCCATCTCCTCCCTCTGCCTCCTCCATTGTCCTTCCTCCATCCCTTCTCCAACATCCTTCCTTCCTCCTCCATCCCTCCTCCTCCTCTTCCATTCTGCCCTTGTCCATTCCTCCACCGGGTCCACCCTTCTGCCTTGCCCATCCTCCCCCCATGTCCACCAGCAAGTCCTGCAGAGCCTCCTGGTGTAGCGTGGCGAGTGCTCAGTACAGCGTATGGGTGGGGCCCGGCCCTGAGCTGTACTGACCGCCCTTCTGGCCTCTCCTGGCTCCAGCCCACCCGGGCTCCGGCGTGGGGGCCCTCAGCATGGAGGAGCGGTGCTTCAGGGGGATAGAGCTGGGTGGCCCGGGCAGGAGGCCAGTCGGCAGGGCCTGGGAGCTCTGGGGTGGGCCGCCATGAGCACGCGGTGGGCGGTGGTGGAGGAGCGGGGGAGCCGGGAGAGAACCCCCCACCCCGCCATGCTCCTCTCTCTGATGGACATCCAGCCCCTGAAAGCGACTGTTTTAAGATGCCCTGTAACAGGAAATCCAAGGTTCGATCAGAAGGTGGGTGCCATTGAAGACAGGTTGTCACAGTCATCAGAAAGAGGGGCACTCCGTGCACGCAGGGAAGCCCCTGGTTGGGAAGCAGGGGGAGGGTCACTGTGGGCACCAGCCTCTCTGGTTTCTGTGGGGAGGACCAGACCCGGGCCGGCTCTGCTGTGTGGGGGCTGCTCCTGGTCGTCTGGTCCCTGGGGGTGAGGACCGCAGGGTGGGGGGGTGGCCTGGAGTTTAAGACCCCTGTGGAGGAGGGGGTTGGGGCATGGGCTCATCATTGATTAGCATTTGAAAGTACCCCCCTTACCCTGGGGGCGGAGGACTGCTCCTGAGGAGGGGTGTGGAGGAAGGGGTGGGGGTGGGTCAGTGTCCAGTATATGCACGTAGGGCAGATGTTAGGGCATCAAGCTGACAAGTTGGATGCATGGCTAATGCAGGGATGGAGGGGATGGGCGTTCTCTGCAGGGGAGGGGTCCCCCAGCATGGCAGTGGGGGGCTGGGGTGTCTGCCTCCTGCCTGGTTCACTCAGGTTGAGGCAGGACAGGCTGGGTGGTTCGTCTGTCCAGGCTGGGCTCAGACCCGCCTCCCCTCTCCCTTCTCCCATCCCCCTCCCCTCCCTCTCTCCCTCCCCTTCCCTCTCTCCCTCCCCTTCCCTCTCCTTCTCTCCCCCCATCCCCTCCCCTTCCCTCCCCCTTCTTCCTCCAGCACCCCATCTCCCCCTCTTCTCCCCCTGTTCTTCTACAACACGGAGTGGAAACTGCACTCACCTGATGGCACATCTCTGGCAAGGCCACCACCTGTGAGTGTTGCGGTCCCCTTGGGTCGCACTGGGACGCACAGAGCCCCGTGAGTCCTAGAACGCGTAGTTGGGGACCAGCTCTCCGCTGTGGAGGAAGCACCCCCTGGTGGATGATGAGCGAGTATGGGGGATGCTTGAGACTGTGCCCTTCCTCCCAGTGGTTCCCCGGCATCTGATGACACTGCCTGGAGTAATGAGGACTGTAGAGTTGTGGACGGTGGGCTTCTGGTCTTGCTGTCCACCCCCCACCCCCGTGTTGACTAGCATTTTCCGCGAGGAAGAGCTTCCTGCCCTCCACTGTAGCTGCTGGAGTCCAGTTGCCTTGGTGGCTGCAGGCTGGTGCCGTTTTCTGACACGCAGTGTCCCACGCAGCCTTGTCCCGTGTTCACTCAACAATGTCTCCAAGGAGTCCTGGTTCCTTTTGCTGGAGAATGGGCCAGAAACGAAATTCAGCCACCGGTCGGAGCCCTTTTCATTTGGGACGACCCATCCCGTCTCCCCGGCTCCCGATGTGTCAGCGGGCAAGTGGCAGGTGGCTGAGTGCACGAGCTGGGGCCAGGCCGGCTGAAAGCACCCACGTGGGCCGGCCGTCAAGAGCTCTGGTCTTTGGGGCGGGCGCCTGGGGGCTCAGTGGGTGAAGCGTCTGCCTTCAGCTCAGGTCATGATCCCGGGGTCCTGGGATCGAGCCCCGCATCGGGCTCCCTGCTCAGCGGGAGCCTGCTTCTCCCTCTGACCCTCACCCTGCTCCTGTTCTCTCTCTCTCTCTCTAATAAATAAATAAAAAATCTTTATGATATGGGTGTCCTGTGATATTTGCAAGGACGCTTTTCTCATACCTGTCTGTGCTGGGGTGGGGGTCCTCGATGGCACAGGACAGGGGCCGGCGGCCCGAGGAGCCAGCCATGAGGTTAGAGGGCCGGGGCTGAGTTGGTCAACAATGGCCAATGGCTTCATCCTAACGCCTGTCAATGAAGCTTCGAGAAGCCCTCAGGACACTGAAGCTCAGGGGGGCTTCTGGGCTGGTGACACCTGGGTGTGCTGGGAGGTGGTGCGCCCCCACCCAGTGGAGACAGAGGCCCCCACGTCCCCGCCCCCACCTCCGAGGTGAGGTGTTTATTTGGCTGTTGCTGGTCTGTGTCCTTTATAACAGACTGTGCTTTTGGGGTTCCGTGGGTCGTCCTTACGACTTCACGAATCTGTGGAGTTCGTGGGAACCCCTGAATGTGGAGCTAAGTGAGTCAGGGTGCAGGTGGCCTCAGAAATTCTGGGGGGTGTTTGCAGTCGGGGCAGCCTGGTGGGAGCCCTGGGGGTAAGCTGTGGGGTGCTCACCGCATGTCTGGTGGGCGTGCACACTTCACTGCAGGTCCCAACAAGGCTGCCCGAGGTGCTGTCGGCACTGAGGCTCCCTGTGACCACACCTGCCCACTGCACCCGCCACCCCATATGGGGTCACAGGCGCTGTGGAGCGAGGCTACGGCGACCTCGTGGCCCCAGCCCTCCCTGCAGGCTCCACTCTGCCCCTGTCTCCATGCCAGCAACGCCTCTCAGCAGGGCTGGACCCCGGAGGGCCAGAGCCCTGAGGGCCGGGTGGATGGCCCGGGAGCTCCCAGAGGCCTGTGTGCTTTGTCCCCCCCGCAGGTGCCCTGGACAGACAGACAGACAGAGAGACGTGAAGCTAAGTGGGTTTTTAGTAGCAGCGGATAGGGAGCATCTTGCACTCTCTGGATCTGAGAGAGAAAGTTCTTGCCAAGCAGGCTCAGGCTGGTCCCTCCTGGCAGCAGGGGCTCCTGGGGGAGCCCCTCACTGACGGGGTTCCTCTGCAGGGGACACGGAGGCCTCAGGCCTGCTCCACACCCATCCCTCCCGGCTCTCCCTGTGGCCCCCAGGCAGGCGTGGTCACTGGGGCCAGCAGCCACGTTTCCCAGCTCCCGCCCCAGACCTCCTCCCGCGTTGGGAGCCCAGACGCCTCCCAAGGTTATGTGGCAAGGACACAAGCCCTGCTACGTCCTGCTGTCCTGCTCGGGCAAGTCTCTGAGCCTCCGCCTCCTTTGCGTGCCCGACACCCACTCTCAGCCCAGACCTTCTGCTGCATCCGTGGCCGTGGCCGTGGCCGTGGCTGGGGCCGGGGCGCTGTCCGGGGAGGCTGTGGGGCGCTCACCTGCCTCAGGCTCCAGACATCGCAAGGTGCAGATGCTGAGGCAGCACTTCCTGTTGTCCGCACACTGGTCGTTCCTGGAACACTCGCTGCTCTCCAAGCAGGGCTGGGGGATCCGTGGGGCCTACACCAGGGGGCAGCGGCCGGCCCTCCGCACAGGCGCTGGGGAGAGACGGCCGGCCCGTCAGGCCCCGGGACCGCCCTGCGGCTGATCTCCCCTGCGGCTGGTGTCCTGGCTCCCAGCCCCACCGCGCCCCCTACCCCTAGGGAGGGGACTGTGGTCGCTGCCTCAGGGAGCTGGGCCTGGGCAATGCTGGGAGGAGGCGGCCGAGCCTCAGCGGCCAGGCCGGCAGGGGAATGGGCTCACTGCCCGGTGGAGTTTGGGGGGCTGGGGGGCGGGTCACCAAGAGGGATGTGAGGTGCCCACTCAGGGTGGGCCCTGGACGGAGCTGGCTCCTCCCTCCCCCAGATAGGCCTCGGCGTGGGGCATAGGGGCCGCGGTGTTACCGTTGAGGGGGACCATGCAGGAGCGGCTGCAGGGGCAGCATTTGGTGCCTTGGGGGCAGTTCTCGTCTGAGTTGCAGGAGACCACGCAGACATCCTCCTCTGAGGAGCTGAGCTCTGGGCACATGGCCTGCTCTGCACACAGGACAGGCAGGTGGGTGGGTGGGTGGGGGCTGGTGGACTGCCTCCCCCGGGGCTGCTCGGTGGGGGGGGAAGCAAGGTGGGGAGACAGCAAGAACCATGGGGAGTCTAGTCCCCAGCACCCTAACTTGCACCCTTTCTTGAAAGGAAAAGAATATGCAGAGCGTGACCTGGGGACAAAAGGGTGCCCAGGCCCACGGCAGCAGGTGGGGTTAAGACCCAGGAGGCCAAGGACAGGCCCACCACGCTCTGGGAGCTGTCCTGCGATCAGGGACAGTGGCCCGGGCCCTGCGGCACCTGGGGGTCTCTAAGCAGTGCCCCACTCTTTCACTGTGGCGGACCCCCAGGGGCCAGCCTCCTCTGCTCTGCGCCTCCCGTCCTGTCACCAACACATCGGGGCCAGCAGTGTGTCAGGGACGCACCTGGAGCAGGGGGAGGTCAGGAGGACCCTCCTGGGTGCCCCCCAAGGGGCAGCAGCCCAGGCCTACCTGGCATGGTGAGGGCTGGGGCCGGGGCCAGGGCCAGGGCGGCTTCCAGGGCCAGCAGGGCCAGAGCTAGGCTGGCAAGGCAGTGCATGGTGGTGGGTGGCAGGCAAGTGGCAGATGGTGGCCTGTGGGCCCCAGGTGCCTTTAAAGGCAGCGATGGGAGGAGAAATGTGGGGGAGGGGCTGGCACTGGCCCAGCTGGCCCAGGGGCTTCTGCCTTGGACAGGCTAGCTGCATCGGGGACATGTTTTAAAACTTAAAAAAGTCCCTGATAAGGTGTGCCATTTCTCTCCCTTGTGCAGGTATCGCCTGAAGGGCAGTGGGGGTGGGATGGGAGACCTGGCCATGGTCCTTGACGAAACCAGGCTGCATTTGTGAAGGTCACCGAGACAGTAGATCGTAAAAGTTGTCATCACAAGAAAAGGAAATCTGTCACGGAGCGTGCTGACGGGTGTTAAGGAGACATCGTGCTGATCGCGTCCCACGGTTTACAAACATCCAGTCACCTCACTGTACACCTGAAGCCAAGATCGTGTCCATGTCAACGATACCACTTTAAAAAAAAGAAGGTAAAACAAAACAAAACAAAAATGAAGGGCAGAGAAGGGAAGAATGGGACCCACGACAGCAAGTCCTGGGTCCCTCCGATGGGGCCCCCCAGAATGGCATGCCCCCATCCTGCACTCGGATCCTGGGTATGGAGGGCAGGCGATCTGGGAGGACCGGCCGTGTTGCTTGTGGTGCCTTGTGTCTTCTCTGGAACTTTCTACAAGAACGGCTGCCTGGTTAGAGCAGCAGAATCGGGCCAGGGAATGTCCCAGCTATTTCTGCGCAGGGCCTGGAGGCCACTGGGAAGTCCTCTTCCCAGAAGGGCCCGCCTGTGGCAGGCCAGCCGGGCCACATGGTGGGGGTGGCACTCCTGGGGTCGGGAGGGAGCTTCCTCCATCCTTCTTCCCTGAGGGCCTGGGCAGGGCAGGGGCCCCGGGGTGACTGAGGGCCAGTGCCACGGGGCCTAGGCCGCCCTCCTCTGCCAGCTCAGGACCTCGGCCTCGGACAGCAGTCCCCTGTGGCCCTCAGCCTGTGCTCCATGCATTTCCAGATGTTTTGGCCCAGACGCTCTTCCCCTGGGGCTCTGGTGCCCCTAGCTCTTCCCACCGGCCCCAAGGGTCACCGTGCTGGCCTCACGCTCCCTCAGCAGAGTTCTGGGGCCTCAGCCCAGGCCCCTCCCAGGGTGGTCAGCCGCCGCGATCCTGGCCGATGACAGTGACTTGCAGCCTCATGCTGGCACTTCTCAAAATGGTTCCCCGCCGAAGCCTAGGAAGGAGGCAGCGCATGGGCCTGAGTGGGGAAACCAGGCCCACGAGGAGAGATGGGTAGTGAGGCCATGGTCACTCCCTGGCGGGTCCGGCTGGCCTTTCTGTCCCCGTTCTCTGTGCCTCCCCCAAACCAAGACCGGGGGACTCAGGGTCTGTCTTGCTTAGATGCTGGGTCTGATGCCAGGCTGACCAGGCCTGCTACCAGCTCCCCAGGACATGGCCCTTGGCCTGAAGGACCTGTGGTCACAAGGGCTGGCGGGCCATCCTGCCTTGTCCCCTCCTCCCTGACCACTCGGAGCACCTGAGCTCCTTCCTGCATCTAACCTCCCCTTCCCCTCCCTTCCCTTCCCCTCCCTTCCTCTCCTCCCCACAGCCCCACCTTGCACCTTCCCGGGGGGGCTGCTCCCTCAGTGCTCCCCCCCTCGGGGTCCTCCCGTCTGTCTCCTCAGCTCTGCTGCCCTGGCCTCTCCTCTCCCAGCACAGGCCTAGGGAAGCTCCCCTTTGGGACATTTATTGTCTGCTCCTCCAGAATGTAATCTGCTGGGTCAGGGCCCTTGTCCATCACGCAGGACGGCGTCGCCCCGTATCTGCGCACTTATGCACGGTGCACAGAGGGGACTGCATCAGGACTTTGGTCACTGGTCAGTGACCTCTCACATCTTAGCGTGACCCTGTGACCTGGGGGCTGGAGTCCAAACATGGGTGTGGCCTGAAAGCCCCTCCGGACGGGGAACCTTGGCAGTTGCATGGCCTCTAGCAGCTCCCGGAGGGCTGCCTGGAGTTGGGGGCTGGGCTAGGCCCTGGGAACCCATGCTGGGGGGAGCCTGTCCAGGAGTTGGAGGCCCTCAGACAGGACCTGGCCTCTCCCTGCTCCCCCCAGGCTCTCCTGCTGGGGCCATGCAAGGACCATAGGTGCCACCGGATCTGCGAAGCTTTCTGCGATGCAGGTCAGATTATTTAGAAGACAACCTCTAGTTGTTCTGATCAGAGGAATAACACACGCATTATAGGAAGTCCGGACAATTCAGAAAAGCGTGGAGAAGAAAACGAAACTCACGCCTCATCGCGTCCTGGAGCGGTATCGTCACCAGCTCGCTCGGACTTGATCTAGTTTTCCCTCGCCTGTCCATCATCCATCCATCCATCCATCTCATGCCCCCCTACAGACGCAGACGGCCCCCCGGCCCCCGCGATGGTCTCGGTCACTGGGGCCATATGCTAGCAGTGTGTGCAGACCGGCACGACGAGCCCTCCCCAGGCCCTCCAGACTTCCAGAAAGCACCGTGCTCAGTGGCGGTGGACTCCGTGGTGGTGGAGCGTGGCCTTCACCTGCGGGCTAGCACCATTTTAAACACTTCTTCACTTGCAAAGGGAGCCTTTTGTGTGACTGGACCACACTGCTCCCTGAGCTGGGGTCTTGTTGTGGGGGGGGAGCGGAGGTCGGCTCTAACTGCCTGGGGTCACGAGCTGTGGCCGGGAGGGATACATAGCCCACAGGGCTGGTGTGGGGGGGACAGAGCAAGAGGTGTGGTTGGGAGAAGCGGAGAAGCTTGGGGGGCAGGGCCTTCTGCCCTCACAATCCTGAGGGCAGGTGGAGAAAGCAGAGGCTTCCAGGAACGATGTTGCCTTGAGCTCTGCAGCCCCGGGGCAGGGGACATGCGCTGCTCCTTGGCCTGGGGACGCTTGCTGGCCCTGCTGGCCTAGCCTCAGCCCGTCTTCTTCCAAGAGAGATAGGCCTTCCTGCTTCCCAGCAGCCCCCGAAAGCCAGGACAGGTGGGGAAACTGATCACCTGGAGCATCATGGCCTTTGTGGGCTAAGCACACAGCGTCCCCACCAGTCCTATGGGGTCAGCTGGGTTGAGGTTTCCTCCAGCTCTCAAGGTGGACACAGGGTCAGGGGGCCATTCTATACACTTGCCCCTCTTTGTGGGGAGCATCATGGCCCCTTAGTGGGGGTCTTGAGGTCGGTCCACATCATCAGGTGTCACGACCCCTGGGTTGGGGTCCTTGTCCCCATCACTGGAGTCACGACCCTGGGTGGGGTTCAGTCCTCAGCCCTCCTCACCGGGCCTCTCAGGCCCGAGGACCGTTCCACACCCCAGTCTCACTGAGTCATGCCCCTGCACACAGCGCCTGCACCTCCGGCCTCTTGGTCCTCTCTGGAAAGTTCTCTCCTACCCACAGTCTCTCAAGGCATCTCCTGTGCAGGGCTGCTTGGTCTGTTGGATGTCCAGGGTGAGGGGTGGGTGGCGGGAGCTCCTGGGTGGTCCGGTGGTCCTCGGGGAGGAAGGCAAGTGTAGGGCTGGCTGTGTGGCCAGGGCCACCGCCGGATGAGGTGTGGCCCTCCGGCCCCAGGGGACACACAGATGCAATCGCCTCCCCACCTGGGGGCCTGCAGGGGAGGGCGGGCGGCGTCCACAGTCCAGGGGCCACGACCAGCGGTGTTGCCGGGCACAGAGGAACCGGGTCTTCCGGGGGCAGCCGATGTCTGAGTCACTCAGGTGGGAGGAGCAGGGAGGCTGCAGGGTCAGGACCACAGGGCGCCATGGGACCGGGACCGGGTCGGGTGGGGGGACCTGACCAGTGGATTTCACAAAGGCCCTCCAATGGCTGACCAGGGGGAGCCCTGGACAGCCCACTGCCTGTCCTAGTGAGACAGGACCAGGGTGGCAGAGGTCCTGGACAGAAGGCAGCGGCCCAGCCTCCTAATCAGGGGCCCAGCCAGGCTGTGGCGGGAGGGCAGGGTGGAGGGGACCTGCTGTCTGGTGTCTACCCTCGCCCTCAGACGCCCTGCCCTGGTGGCATGTCCTGCTTCAGAGCCAGCCTGGCGCAGACAGCTGGCACCATGCGCCATGTGGGCCTGGGGGGCTGGAGGGGGCTAAGGAGGGGCGGGGCGTCCTGTGTGATCTATATGGGTGTATCTGTATGTTGATGGGCACGGAGTACATTTACACGTACACATGGATGCATGTGTGTGCGTGTGTGTGTGTGTTTACGTGTAGACTGTTTAGATCAGTACACACGGATCTACATCTGCGCACAGCCCCTTTGTGTCCAGTGCATTTTCCAGAATGACCCGTGAGTTCTCTTCCTCTGCAGCGGCCTCCTAGGAAGGATCTGGACTCTGTCTCCGGCCTGGCCGGACCAGACCACAGACTCTGGCAGCCCCTGAGATGCACGGCGGGCAGCGGACCCTCGGCCTGTCCTCTAGAAACTGCTGTTACAGCTTTAACAGTACATAAAAGCGGGTCCTGGAGTCTACACCAGCGTGCCCGGAGCCGACCAGCCCCCGACCTGGGGTCGAGGGACTGTGATGGGAAAGTGACGTGAGGCCTGTCAGCCCAGGGCCGCCGTGGGGTCCCCCCACCCCCCACCTGCAGACCACGGCTTGGAGGCCAGCAGGGTACAGCCAGGTTCACCTGGGACCCCAGGCCCGCAGAGGGTCCGCAAACGGAGATTTATGATTGTATTCGTGTAATGCAGGAATCCGTGAAGGGCTGCAGGAGCTGGTGTTCAGTCTTGGGGAGAAGGGCTGAGCCCTCGTCCAGACCCCCCGAGCAGTCAGTGTGAGGCTGCCATTCTGACTCCTCCAAGCCTGGCCACCAGCCCCAACCCCCCTCCTCTGTCTGTACTTGGAATGAGACCCCTGGTGAGGATAGGGAAGGGCATTCACAATATACTGATGAGGTAGGAAGCAGAGATGAGAAAGCAGTTGCATGGTGAGACTGACATGATGTTCGGTGTGGACAGCACGCGCTGGTCCCCGTACCGGCCGTGTCCAAACATGGGGCCACCTGCGGGAACGCCACGATGCAGGTCACGGCCGGTCCCCGTGACTCTCCTGTAGGACATCAGGGTCGGGAATTCTACCCTCAGAAACTATCCTGCAGAGTCAGGTTTAGGAACCCCCAGAACTTGCCGTGGGCAGAGGTACTCCTGCAGGTGTTTGCCGTCGAGAAATATTTATTTCCTAAACATGAATCCACAGTGGGCTGTCCCTGCTTGTTACTACGGAGCTGGGAGTGATTTCTCCTACGACAAGTGTGACCTCGGGGCATGGAGCTTCTCAACAGCACAGACTCTTCCATGGACGGTCCATCCAAGTCCCCGGGGCCTCGGGAACAGGTGGCAGGCAGAACGCAGGGCTCCGCCAGCTGTGCCCGGGGCCGCACGTTCCCGTGTGGTACCCTCAAGGGGCAGGTGGGGAGCTGACGTGGACAGAGGGGGTCAGCCCTCGATGGTAGGGCCTGGCCCTCTTTCTCGGTGCAGGCCTGGGACCCGCAGAAGGACCCCCGGGGCTCCTTCCTGGTTGGAGGGAACGGAAAAGCTGACCTCAGGCCGAGGCCCATGAGGCGGGAGGTGGACAGTGGGGACAGTGGGCTCGGCGTGCAGGGCTTCCCGGGGCTGCCAGAGCCCGCCAGGGGCCCGGGTGGACGTGGCCACTTCTCCCTGCAGGTCTGAGAGACGTGGACCAGGCCTCGTTAAAGCAGAAGCTGTCAGTAGTACCCCTCTCCTGACAACTGGCGGAATGACTTCATGGAAAGTTAGCAGGAACGTGGAAAAACTCGGTGCTGCGTCACCCGCCGGACCCCTCTGACGTCGACAGGACTCCCCGTCCACCAACGGCAGGGTACACGTTCTCTTCAAGCGCCCACAGACCAAGAGGCGCTCACCCTGGCCCACAAAGCAAGTGAAGCATCGGAGTGTTTTCCGGGAGCCCAGTGGGGGCTCTACTAAGTAGAAATTAGTAACAAAAAAGTAACAGGAAAAGTCCCCAAACTCTTGGTAACTAAACAGCTGGCTTCTAGATAATCCACGGGTCCAAGGGAAGGCCCCAGGGACGTGGAAGGACCACCTGAACTGCATGACAAGGAAGATCCGACATATTCCAACCTGTGGGCAAGGCCAAGGCGGTGTTGGCGCCAGAAATGGGGAAAGTCTCACGCCCATCATCTGAGCGCTCCCCTGAAGGAACCAAGCAGGGAAGAGCAAGCAAAAGGAAGGGAATAATAAAGATAAAGGTGGAAACCAATAAATCCGGCACAGAAACGCCAAGAAAAATGTTCCCCCGCAGACTCTGGGTCTTTGGGAACATCAGTAACATTGATAAACTGCTAGCGAGACTGACAAAGGAAAAGGGGGGAGACAGAGGGGCAGCATCTGTGCTGGAAGTGGGTGTGGCCGGGGAGGGGGGGAATCCTGCGGACGGACGGCTCCCCTTTCACAGTCCCTGTGACAACACGGACAGAAGGGACCAGCTTCCCAACCGCACGGGCTGAGCTCACCCAGGACCAAGCAAGTAAGGAACTGAGCTTGTAGATGAAAATTCCTGAAAAAGAAACCTCCAGGCCCAGAGGGTTTCACTCGTGACGTGTACCAGACATTTAACGAAGACTTAAGACCCAATCTCCACAATCAGTTCTAGAAAATGGAACAGGAGGAAACCCTTCCCAACTCCTGTTACACCAGCAGTATTACATTGGGTCCACCCAAATCTGACAGATGGCAGAGCATGCACAGACAGACACACAGACACAGAAGTCCTCGACGAGCTATGGGCAGTGGACCTCAGTCCTATGTACAGAGAATTACACGCCATGAACAAGTGGGGCGTATTCCAGGCGTCCAAGGCTGGTTCAATATGTGAAAGCCAATCAGCGAAATCTGTGTAACAGAGTGTAAAGAAGAAAAATCAGGATAAAACCTCTCAGAAAGTTAAGAACAGAAGGGAATTTCCTTGGCTTGATAACCTCTACAGCGTAATTCCTGTGAAAATCCCAGAGAGATTCTTGGTAGTCATCGAGAAGGTCATTGTCAAATTTTACATGGGAAGGCAAAGGGACCTAAGTAGGCTCAAAGAACTTGGGGGAAGAATAAGGAGGGAGGAAGCCGCCTGCCTGGTGAAGGACGTCCACGGCTGTAACAGTCAGGATGGTGTGGGATGGGCAAAGGGACGGGCAAAGGGACAGACACTGGGGATGGTGGGACGGAGCTCAGCGTCCACCCATAGCCCCACAAAGACACAGCCAACCGACGGTTGGACACACTGCAAAACCAATTCAGTGGCAAGGAAGGGTCATCTTTCTGGCCCGTGGTGCAGGAACAGGTGGGCGTCCACAGGCCAAAGAATGAACTTTGACCTAAACCTCACACCTTATAGAAAAATTAACCGCAAATGGATCATAGGGTGCAGCCTGATGAAGGGCCCAGGGGATCTCTCTGGATTGAAAATAAAAAGTTGAAAATGTAATAAAAAAAAAAAACCCAACAAAAATGAAACTTGAACGAAAGACATTCAAGACCTAAAACATGGAAATATACATTATGTTCACGGATCTAAAGATTCAATCATGGTGGATGTTCCTTGTTCCCAAATTGCTTTTCAGAGTCCGCACACTCCCGGTGAAAATCCTGAGGTTAATCTTGAGTCCTTGGGGAGAGGAGAGTCCTGACATTCTTGAAGGAGCCCAGCCCATGGGTGCCCTGCATCAGGACTAAATCATGGTGTTTGATTCCTTTGTTGTGGGGCTGAATTTGGCTTATAAATAATTAGTTGAGAAATTTTGTTGAATTTTAGTTGAGATTTTGATGAATCCATATTCATCAGGGATATTGGTCTGTAGGTTATTTTTCCCCCTTGCAGTGTCCTTGCCTGACCTTGGTATCAGGGTGAGTCTGACCTCATAAAATGAGTTTGGGAGAGTTCCCTCCTTTTCAATTTTTTGGAAGAGTTTGAGAGATTGATGTTAATTCTTTTTTTTTTTTTTTAAACGATTTTATTTATTTGACAGAGATAGAGACAGCGAGAGAGAGAACACAAGCAGGGGGAGTGGGAGAGGGAGAAGCAGGCTTCCCGCTGAGCAGGGAACCTGATTCCGAGATCCCAGGGTCCTGGGATCACGACCTGAGCCGAAGGCAGACGCTTAACGACTGAGCCCTTTCTTTTTTCTTTCTTTCTTCCTTCCTTCCTTCCTTCCTTCCTTCCTTCCTTCCTTCCTTCCTTCCTTCCTTCCTTCCTTC
>NW_023270498.1:779017-782602 GCF_011800145.1 Mirounga leonina
TTCCTTCCTTCCTTCCTTCCTTCCTTCCTTCCTTCCTTCCTTCCTTCTTTCTTTCTTTCTTTCTTTCTTCTTTTTAAGATTTATATATTTATTTTAGAGAAAGAGAGAGAGCATGCATGAGTGGGGAGAGAGGCGGAGAGAATCTCAAGCAGACTCCACACCGAGCTTGGAGCTGGACACGGGGCTCGATCCCATGGCTCTGAGATCATGATGTGAGCTGAAATCAAGAGTCAGACGTTTAACCGACTGAGCCACCCAGGCGCCCAGCAATACAGCATTTGCTAATTAGAGTATGTATATATATATATATTTTAAAGATTTTGTTTATTTATTTGAGAGAGAGAGAATGAGAGACAGAGAGCATGAGAGGGAGGAGGGTCAGAGGGAGAAGCAGACTCCCCGCCGAGCAGGGAGCCCGATGCGGGACTCGATCCCGGGACTCCAGGATCACGACCTGAGCCGAAGGCAGTCGCTTAACCAACTGAGCCACCCAGGCGCCCCCTTAGAGTATGTATATTGTTTTTTAGACACAATGCTGTTGAACACTGATAGACCGCAGCGTCGTATAAACATAACTTATACGCATTGGGAAGCCAAACAATTCACTTGACTTGCTTCATTGAGAGCCTCACTTTATTGCAGTGCTCTGGCCATAATACCTGAATTTTGAATTTACTGAGCAAATTGCAAGTTGGGAAAATTGTTTTTTTTTCTTGTGGTGTCACGTTGCCTTGATTTTTCATGTTCCTTGAAGTTTTGTGTTACTGTCTTCACAGTGGAAGGGGCAGTCACGTCCTGCAGTCTTCACCGACTGACGTGCGGAGAGATGTACCTTCCATTGACGCTGTTAGGGATTCTCGGGCTTTCTCGGACCTGTGGACACACCTCTTCCCCGCTCCTTGCTCCCTCCTGTGGCAGAATTCTTTAGTTTGCTCGCTTTTCCTCTACCCTGCCAAGTCTAGCCGTGTGCCCACAGCCTCCCCTTTGCTTTCCCAGAGGGTGCTAAACCTCGTTGAGGTCTCTCCCTGGTCCGCGGGTTTGGGCTGGCTTTCTGGGCATGCCCACTAGCTGTCTGCAAGAGCTTTCTCTCACCCCCGTTGGGGGTTTGGGAATGCGCACAGGTTGCTGGCCATCGGCACTCGGAGTGCTGGGGGTGCCCTGGGCCGAGGCAGAGGTGGGTGAGACTCCTTCCAGGTCCCTTGGCATTTGGTCCTGGTGACAGACCAGCTGAGTGGCTGAGTCCTCAGGAGTGTGGGCGGTTTCCTGCTCTGCAGCCCTCGGCCCCTGGGTCAGCAGCCTGGGTGCAGGCCTGGCTTCTCAGATCAGCCTTCATCGGTCTTAGAGCACAGGGGGGTTTCACAGGGTCCTGGCTGGACCCCACAGCCCCTCGAAACCACTGTTGTCCGTGACCAGATGCCACGTTGCTTTTGTCAAGGGGGACCTGAGTGAGGGACGTCTTGTCCACTTTTGCGACGTCATCCGGACTCTATTCTTCAGTGCAGGACGAATATTCCTGCCTCCTGTTTCGAGGGCTCAACGAGCTCTCAACGAGCTCTCAAAAGGGGGCATGCTCCCCAGACATGGCTCTCAGCCTCACCCCTCATCCTGGACGTCGCACGGGTCTGCCCTCCTGTGGCTGTCTGCGTGCCTCAGGTCCCAGGAGAAGACCCTTGTAAGTCCCCTGGGAGCCTGGGAGGCCGACCTCAGCAGGTCATGCTGTTGGCAGGATCTCCTTCCTACGCACTTTCGGGGTTGGAGGCTTGAAGCTGACTTGGTTTTTTTTGGCAACGTGCAATATTTATCGGCATTCGGCCAGGAGCCCAATCCCCGACCAGTGAGGTGGGCGTCTCTGTGTGGTGGCCACTCGCCTTGCTTCTCTCTCTCCTCCCTCCCCAGTGGTCAGCTCTGCCCTGCAGAAGTCTGACCCAGCAGCGGCCCCTCGAGGAGCATCATCTGCAGCAAGGGGACCGACGTGGAGAGGAAGACCCAGGAGTCAGGGTCCGAAACAAGGTGTCCAACCTCAAATACGGTAACTACCTTCTTAAACCTTTTCGTGTTGATTGCTTGTTGAAAGCATCCTGCCCTGCCTTAGGTTACGATTTAGGGTGAGGCTCACAGGGGTAATGAGGAGACCACCTGTGGGCGCTAGCATGCCCGACAAACGCTGGGCCCCGTGGTGGCCAGAAGTCCCTGCAGAAGCTTTGAGCAAGAAGGAAGGAGGCCACGAAGGTGGGTGCGCCAGAAGGTCGAGTGTGTCCTCCGGGAGGTGTCGTAGCTGGGGATACCAGAGAGAACTTCGGATCCCACAGTGTCAGGTTCCTATCTCCTGGCCAAGAAATGTTATTTTGTGAGCATGTAACAGTGATGTCATTCCTCGGGGAAGGACGCTTATTGGCCAAGATGCGCACTAAACTCCTACAGCAGCGGATGAATGTCCCATCAGAATAACCACCACCAGGATAGAATGCAATCCAACACCAGAATGGTTAGCGTGGTTTCCTGGGACATGGGGCCACGTGGGAAACCAAATGGCAACCGGAACTGTGGCTGCGTGGAGGGTAGGGTGGCGTTTAGTCAGAGATGTGATGGCCTCAGGCTGGCACCTGGGCATCCCGGCCCTCGTGGGACTGTGAGCTCTGGGTCCCTGTGTCAGCAGACTTGGATAGATACCCCACTGCCCACGCTCCTGGGCGCACATCTTCTCCTCCTCCCCTCCTCCCTTCCCCTCCTCCTCCCCTCCTCCCTTCCCCTCCTCCTCCCCCTACTTTCCCTCCCCCTCCTGTACCTCCCCTCCTCCCCTCCTCTCCCTCCCTCTCCTTCTCCTCCCCTCCTCCTCCCTCCTTCTCCCCCTCCTCCCCTCCCCCTCCCCCCTCCCCCTCCTCCCCTTCTCTCCCTCCTCCTTTCCCTTCCTCCCCTCCCCCTCCTCTCCCTCCTCTCTTCCCCTCCCCTCCCCCTTCCCCTCCTCCACTTTATGCTTTGTTGCTCTGTGGGGGGTTTCCACCCTGTGAATCTCTTTATTCTGTGTTGCAATCATCAAGTATTAACTTTAAAAAAAGGGTTTTACAATTACAGAGTGGGAAAATGATCATAACAAATCAAGTAAAAAAAATGTTGGCATCTTCCCTGTTATTTAATTTTGCATGAATCTCGTTTAAAACATTAAAAAGCAGTTTGCACAGTCAAATGAGATTCTTTCTAAAATAAGTTTGCAAGAGATGGTGCCTATTTCCTTTGGATTCACTTCCTTTCTGCTTTTCCCTGAAATGATGTGTATTACTTCTATGAATGGGGGAAACACAAAGACAAGTCAGGGATGTCACCTGTGCTCCCCCAAGTGGGGCCTGAGGACTGGCCAGGGACACTCTGTCTTCTGGCCTTCAGCCTTCACCCCCAGCATGTGCTCGCCCAGCTATGTTACCACTTGACTTCCCAGCCGCTCCATAGACCGCTGAGACCAAGGGCTTGCTTCCTCCAGGCATCTAGGAGTGTTTCTTGGGGTGTCTCTGTGTTATCTCTGGCTATCTTTGGCTGTCTCTGTGCTGTCTCTGGGTTCTCTCTGTGCTATCTCTGGCTATCTCTGGCTGT
>NW_023270498.1:782612-800779 GCF_011800145.1 Mirounga leonina
CTCTGGGTTCTCTCTGCGCTATCTCTGGCTATCTCTGGCTGTCTCTGTGCTATCGCTGGGCTGTCCCAGCTCGCTTGCACCAGCCCAGCTGGGCCACCAGCTCCTCTGCACCGATTGTGGGGTGCGCCCTGGTGATCTGGGCATGGCATCCCCAAACCTCTGGGGGCAGGTGTGCAAACGAGGAGCTGGGTTCTACGTTTGCTGAGCTGCAGTTATTCAGATCAACAGCGGCCTGCGGCGAGGGGTCCTTAGGGCTGCAGCAGGGGCACCAGAGGGGGACCCGTGGGGAGGGAGAGCCGTTCTTGCCTCCCCGCTGCTCTCGCTCGCTTGGGGCGGGGTCACTCCTTCCTCGAGGCCTGAGCTCCTGCCCAGGGTTGCTGTGCTTGCCTGCAAGGCGTCAGGGCGGCCAGTGGGTCACTGCTGCGGTGGGGCGGGTCCTCGCGACCTGCTGTTGCCCCCGGTACTGCACCCCAACCCCAAGAGAGTGGGAAATGAAGCTCACAGTGAGGTCCCCCGAGTGACTGCGGGAGCCAGAGTTGGACCCCGCGGCTGCCGGCCCTTCCGGAGCCACCTTCCCCCTGGATCTGGGCCCTGGGTTTTTGATGGGGCTCTGCGGTTGGTCGGTCCGTGCACCTGAGCATGCACCTGAGCGTCTGCCTGTGCCCTGACCTTGCAGATCCTGCGGTGCTCTAAGTGCCTGCAGGGACAGAGGTGCTGTGCAGGGGGGATCGCAGCCCAGACACCCCCGGTCTGGAGCACACTCTTTTCCTCTCCTCTGGTCCTGTTCTTGTGAGCAACGTGGCCCACCTGCTCCCGGCACCTGGTAGAGACCGCCGCCTGGTCAGGCACAGGAAGTGACCAGGTGGCCCCCTTTCCTCATCCTGATGCGCACTTACCTATTCACCTAGCCGGTGAGGTTCGTGTGTGCTGGAGGAGTGCACACATGCACGCACACACCACACACATGCACGTCCATGCACACATCAGACACGCACACGTATGCACACACACATGCATGCATGCATGCACACGCAAATTCACAACACACACACGACATAAAATCCGCCATGGGCCACTTGCGGCGCTGCGGGAGGATAAGAAAACAGGAAGGAACATAAATTAGGCATCCCTCCAAATCCCTCCAGATCCAGGAATGACCAGGGATAACATGGTGGCCTATTCTCCTCAAAACATTTTCTGATTGATTTTTACAAAATTGAAATCAAATGAAGGTGAGCTTGCTTGGTTCACTTAAAAGGGAAGTGGATGACGATGACCGAGTAGACAGAACGTGGCCCATCCACACCGTGGCCCATCCTCAGCCTGGAAGAGGAAGGACCCCCTGACACCTACTCCAGCGTGGATGAACCCGGAGGACGCGGTGCTGAGTGGAATGAGCCACACACACACAGGACACACGGCAGGGTTCGCGTTCTGGGAGGTGCTGAGAGGCGTCCAGTCCACAGGGACGGAGATGAGACGGTGGGCAGCAGCGCGGGGCGGGGGATGGGGGCCAGCGTCTCACGGGGACAGAGCTTCAGTGCAGAGGAGAAAGCTCTAGGCACGGCCTGTGGTGGTGGCCGCCCCCCAAGTGGATATGCTCAATGGCACTGAAGTGTGCACTTTGAGCTGGGGAGGACGGGAGTGCTATGCCGTGTGCATTTTATAATAGTAACAATAATAGGGCGCCTGGGCGGCTCAGTCGGTTAAGCGACTGCCTTCGGCTCAGGTCAGGATCCTGGAGTCCCGGGATCGAGTCCCGCATCGGGCTCCCTGCTCGGCAGGGAGCCTGCTTCTCCCTCTGACCCTCCCCCCTCTCATGCTCTCTGTCTCTCATTCTCTCTGTCTCAAATAAATAAATAAAATCTTAAAAAAAATAGTAACAACAACAACAATAATAATAATAATAATAATAATAATAATAATAATAATAATAATAATGATAAGACCTGGAGAGTTGAGTCCGGGGTCCTGGGGCAGCCGGGAAGTGGCTGCAGGTCCCCTTCTCCAACCCCAGAGCTGGGGGACCTCCCCCTAGCCCCCTTGCATGGTCCCACACGGCACTGAGGATGAAGATGCAGTGGCTCGGGGTCTGTCGGCAGGGGGAGCCAAGCGTCCATGCACCTGCCCTCTGTGGCGGCCTCCCAGGCCACCACGGCTTTGCGGGGAACCTCCCAGAACTAGCAGGCCTGCCCGACCTCAGGCCCTCCCATGCTGAGGCACACACAGCGGGACGGTTCTCTGATTGGGCTGCCAGGCTACTCACAGGGGAGCAAGACCACTCGGGGTTACCCTTGAAGGCCTGGCTGACTCCACAGGGCCTGTGCCCATCAGGAGACTTGGGGGAGGCGCCTGTCTTACCCAGGGGACTCATACTCACCTGTGCCTGTCCCTTTCCCCAGAGGACCTGCCACGGAGTCCGGGAGCCTGGAGAGACCCCTTCTCAATGAGAACACATGCTCAGTCTTCCATCTGGGGAGAGTAAGGGCGTGGGGACGGGACTCCCAGGGAGCTGTATGCAGGCCTGCTGGAGAAGGTGGGACCTGATGGCCTCGCTTTCCTGATGTAAAGGCCACCAGCTTAGGGCCACAGGGCTGCAGGGGGGAGACACACGGGGCTGCCAGGAATGACAGCTTCTCTTGGCCCCAGCTGTCCCTGTCCTCCCCCCACCCACTTCCCTCTCCTGTGCCCATGTATCTCAGCATGGACTGGTCCCCTTGGCCTTGGTGCTCACTCCTAATTTGGGAATGAGGCAGGGCAGTGACTTTCTCCAGCTTCAAAATTTTATTTATTTATTTGTCAGAGAGAGAGCGAGAGCGAGTAAGTATGAGCAAGGGGAGGAACAGAGGGAGAGGGAGGAGCAGACTCCCCGCTGAGCAGGGAGGCCGACTTGGGGCTCGATCCCAGCACCCTGAGATCATGACCTGAGCCATGCCACGTGGGGAGGCGGCCAGGCCTGGGAGAGTCTAATGGAGAAGCAGACACCAGGACGCGGGTGAGATTTGCTTGAGCCTCTTGAAGGAGGGGTGAGCATGTCGTTTCCAGAGGAAGTTTTGGAAGCTTGGGGTAGATTCCTATAAAAGCTGATTGGACCTGTTCTCAAGGGTGTCTGGGTTGGGCTGAGGGCAGCTGGGGAGGTGAGAAACTCAACTGACCATGACATTCTCCTCCTTGGGGGCTGGAGTACATGCCGGGGTTGGACTCCTGGGTGGGGCAGCAGTACCAGGGGAACTGGGAGGGCTACTGGGTGCAGAGATACCACGTTCTGGAGCCGAGACAGCCAAGAGTTAGAGCAAAGCCCCCCCTCAAATGCCCACTGACTGCCTGGGCTGAGCTCTGTACCGGATGGGGCCAGGGTGCCGGCCCGAGGTACAGGAGAGGAGAGGAGAGGCAACAGGATGATCCACGGGGGCAAGTGGGCCGGAGGGGACTCAAAAGGAAGCTTCTGCTTCAGCTCAGCAGAAGCAACTCTGCATGCCTCTGTGAAGGGGCAGGAGAAGAGAAGCGGAGAGCCAGGCGGAGGAGGAGGCCTGGGGCACTAGCTGGCCCGTGGGCAGGTGTGGGTCCTCTCCAAGGGGAGCAGACAGCCCTGGGGAAAAGTGGTCGGCTCTTCTGGGGTGGTAGCTTGTGAGCTCAGGGAAAGAACCAGACATCAGGGCAGCCCCTGCCTCGGACCTGATCTGTCCTCTCCGCCCTGAGGCCCGAGGGCTGCAGCTGGCCTCCGAGGCCTCCCTGGGATCCCACATCAGCTTGGCTTGAGGAGCTGGGGGCTTCTGCCGCTGGAGGGAAGGATCCAGGCTACGGTCTCTGATCGCCTGTGGATTCACCATGCGTCATCTTCAGGCAGGCCCCCAGTCAGCCAGCAGCCCCTGTCATGAGCCCTGACCTTAACCCACCTGTCCCGGTGTCCCCTCACCTCTCCTTCCCCTCTAGAGCTCACCCCTCCACCAGGACAGCCCCTTCTGTCTGCCCCGGGGAACACCACACCTGTGCACCCACAAATAACTCAGCAAACATGCATCAATTCTCATTAGCCTGGGTGACTGGCTCCACCGGGAGGCTGTCGTGCTCAGGGGGGTTGAGATTGCCCAGGCACCAACCCAGCCCGGACGTCCAAGTGGCTGGAACGTGGTGGGTGCTTGTCCGGGATGAAGCCGCTCTGCGCAGTGTGGAGCGAGAGGGGTCGATCTCTTCTGTCCCAGCCTTGGAGTTCCCCGAACGTCCCTTCTGCCATGACCCAGGGGTCACCGCAAACTCTAATGCCAGCCTGGGTCTGGGCAGGGTGGTGGCCATTTCCGAAGACTGTTGACCTACCCCCCTGGAGAGGAGAGGAGCAGCGAGCTTGCGGCAGGGGAGGTGCACGGGGCGGGGTGTGTGTGTGTGTGTGTGTGTGTGTCCATGTGCCCAGCGGTGCCAGGACAGGAAGGAATCAGGATGAGGGGGAAGGGCAGGGGCCTCTCCTAACCCCTTCTCGCTAGCTGCGTAAACCCCCTGCACCAGCAGACTCTTGCTCAGTGCCCATCCCCCCCCCCCCTCCCCCCCGCCAGCACAGAGCACAGGAGGCGTGCACAGGGACGCCCTCTAGTGGGGACAAAGCGCGGTCGCGAAGCACCGAGGAGCTCCTGAGCCTGGGGGTGGACGGGACCTCAGAATGGGGGAGGGCAGGGCATCCCTGATGGGGGAGCAGCTTCAGCCAGGTCCAAGGTGGAGCGTGCGAGGCCCTCGAGCTTTCATGCTGTCATCGCTGCAGCCCTGCCTGGCCCCACGGCTCATTCCCGAGGACTAGTCCCACGGAGCCACAGCCCCCAGGCTAGCACAGGCTTCTGGCTGCCATCTGGCCTGTCCCCCTTCTGATCACTCACCCCGCTGTCGCAGCCTGATAGGTGTGCGGAAGCATGGGGGGAGGGAGGGCTTGGGGGTCTGGCCGAGCCTCTCCCGCGGAGTGCCGCGGGCCCTGGTGAGTCTGCAGGCTCCTGGGACAGTGGTGGGCACCCACACTGTGTTCTTGCGTTGGCTGGGTTGGCACAGGGCATTTGAGAGGGGGTGGCTGGCCCGCAGCCGAGCTGAGCCCGCGGCCCCTCTGCGTGAGCCCAAGGCTTGGGTTGCTCCTGTGCCCGCCCTCCCCACCACCTCCGGTGGAAGGCAGGCAGGAAGGCTGATCAATTTTATTTTATTTTTTTTATTTTTTAAGGTTTTATTTATTTATTTGAGAGAGAGAGAATGAGAGAGAGCACATGAGAGGGGGGAGGGTCAGAGGGAGAAGCAGACTCCCCGCCGAGCAGGGAGCCCGATGCGGGACTCGATCCCGGGACTCCAGGATCATGACCTGAGCTGAAGGCAGTCGCTTAAACAACTGAGCCACCCAGGCGCCCAAGGCTGATCAATTTTAAATAGCTTTAAGTCTCTGTTAAAATAATCCTGGCTTCTGCCAGAGAAGGCACAGAAAGCTTCCATCCCTTAACTAATGCGGAAGGGTCAGATGGGCTCATGCAGCCCACAGAGGTCTGTGACTGCTACCAGCACCTGGATTTCGGGGTGACCCCATGAGCTGTTATTACCCCCTACCTCTGCCACTCAGAGAGGCGGAAGGCTTGTCCAGGTGGGGAGCAGGCAGAGAGCAATCCCCCGAGGGAGCCCTGCCCTCCTGGCTCTGCTCTGTGAGCCCTCAGACCAGTATGCCCTCCCAGGGTTGGATTGTGGGCACAGGGGTCCCTCCCGCCAAGGGGCTCAGGAGTGACAATGTGACTAGGTGTCCGCTGGGACCAGGATCCGTGCTAGGGGCTGAAAGGTGACAGAGGTGGCCACCCCCCCATAAGTGATCTATCCGAGTCTCTCCTTCCCCCGCTCGGGGCCCGCGACACTCCTTGCGGTCAGGTCTTCCCGGTTACCAGTCACTCTCCTGGCCCTGATTTTGTCCTTTGCGGTTTCCCAGAGGTCACAGGGCAGGGCCTGAGGACTGGAGCTTCCAGCCACGGGTAGTGGTGTGTGTGTACGCGCGCGCGTACCTGCCCAGGCCCGCATCCCTTTTTGGTGCAGAGGGACGCAGAGGCACAGGGAAGCCCCCAGAAAAGTATCCTGGGGGGCCTGGGGCCAATAAGGACTCGGGGATCAGCCGCTTCACTCTGGTGGCCCCTCCCTGCTCCAGCACACAGGGCACCCCTCCGCGGCCCCACCTCTCCTCCGGCTGGTGCCACCCCCGCAACCCTCCCCTCCAGTCTCTCTTGGGCTCGGATCTTGCCCCAGGCACGTTCCCGGCCCTCGGCCGCCCGCTCCCCGCCTCCCGGCGCACCCCCGGACGCGCACCCACTCCTTCCAGCTCCCTAGGCCGCCCCTCCCCCCAGCCCGCCCCCGTCCTGCCAACCGCGCGCTCGCCGCCTGCAGCACCCCGGAACGGGAGGGCCGGGGCTCGCACCGGGGGTGGGGGGCGTGTCTTGAGGGTGTGCGCTCCGGCTAGGGGGCGAGTCCTGGGCGGGGGGAGGTGGGGCGCATCCCGGGAGGGCGCGTCCCGGACAAGCGCGCGCTCTGGAAGCAGGAGTGTCCCCTGTGGGTGGGCGCGTCCCCGAGGGGGAGGGCGCAGTCTAGGGGCGGGCTCTCCGCGGCCCCACCCTCGACCGCGTCCCCCCCGGCGCCCCCCGCGCACCCGGCCGGGACCGAGCCTACCGCGCGCCATGGAGACGCGAGAGCGGCGGCGCCCGCAGGCTCGGCTGCTGCTGATGTTGCTGCTCTGCGGTAAGGGGGGCCGCGGGGGCCCGCGCCAGGGCGCCCCGACCTCCTCCGGGGCCGCGGGGACCCGCGCCCGCACCCGGCCGCGCCTCCCGCCCGGCACGGATCCCGGCCTGCCGGGCGCGCCCCGCTCCGGAGCGGCGAGCCCTGAGCCCGGGCGCCGTCCCCAGCCGCCGCGGGAGGGTCCTGCCCACGGTCCCCGGAGGAGCCGGAGGCGACGGCCCGGGGCTGGGAGGGGAGGCGCGGGGTCTCGAGCAGGATATGCCCGGCCAGCGGGCTGGGGCCGCGCCTGCTCCTCGCAGCCGCGATGTCGCCGGTCTCGCTGCCGGCGGGCTGGGGATGGCCTGCCAGGGCGACACCCCGAGCGAGCTGAGGCGGCGCAGGTCCGGCTCCCACTTCGCTGGTAGGTAGTGAGCTCCCCGTCCTGGAGCTCTTGCGTGCACCCCCCTCCCAGGGCTTGGGTGAGAGGAATCCAGACCCCGCAGGGCTGGTCCTTTCCACTTGTACTTGTCCTCGGAGGAAAGCCCTTTGGTGTGTGTGCGAGTGTGCGCGGGGCCCGCAGGACCGGGAAGGGGGCAGCTCCCTGAGGCTTCGCTCCCAGATCCCTCTTCTAGCAAGGAAAACGGGGCTCTGGGGAGGATACATTGCGATTTGGGAATGGATCGAATGAAAAGCTTGTTTTGAAAAATTTTACTAAAGAGAGGATCCAAGATCAAGTAAGAGGGTGTGTGTGTGTGTTTGGGGTGGGCTTCTCTGGGAGAGGCTTGCTGAGCAGGCTGCTCAGTTGAGGTGGGGAGCCCTGGCCTGGGGGTCAGGGGGCTCAGGGCCTCTCCCAGGGGCCACTGTCCCCTGGGTCCTGTGGGAGGCCAGCCTTGCCCTCGCTGGCCCACCCACGTCCCTGGCTGTAAGATGCAAAGTTGACCTTGTTTGAAATCGTTGTCGGCTTTGCTGATTTGGAACCGGTTAGGAGGTGGGAAAGGGCTGGATTGGCCCCTTGGCTTCCCGATCTCTGGGCTGCCTTTCCGGTGGAGGTGTCTGGGTGGGGAAAGTGGGGCTTCGTCTCACCTTCCAGGGTCAGAGCCTAGGGTTAGGTGGATCTTTGTGTTGAAGGAAAGGGTGCGTGGTGGCTTTTGGACATCGGGAGCACCCTGACGTGGGATTTCAGTAAGCCTCACAGGCGAGGCCCCTGGAATGGAGATTTTGGTTCCTCAAGGGAAGGGAGCCCTTAGCTTCATTCTGAGGATGGTTGAGGCTCCCCTGACCTGCCGCCAGCATTGGACTGTGAAGGACCAGAGGCAGACCCTGCACAAACGTCTTCCGCGTTTAACAACACTGGGTTCGGGTCTGGAGGGCCATCTGGTCCTCCCTTGGTGGCTCCGTGGTCTCCCTTGCATGGAGCTTCGGTGGCTCCAGGGACCGACAGCACCCCAGACAGCGCTGGTGCTGTGTGCGAGCATGGCACCGTCCTCTCTTTGTCACTGGTGAGTAATGATGTCCCTATGCCGAGTCACCTCCTGTCACCCAGACTTGCATGCACTCCACCGGGCCCAGTGACCCAGGGGCTGCGCAGAGGTGGTTGGCCGATAGGGGCCTCGACGGTCTTCTGACCCCACTCCTCGTTTTACAGATAAGAAATTGAAGTCCATGGGGCGCCTGGGTGGCTCAGTCGTTAAGCGTCTGCCTTCAGCTCAGGTCATGATCCCGGGGTTCTGGGATCGAGCCCCACATCGGGCTCCCTGCTCTGCGGGAAGCCTGCTTCTCCCTCTCCCACTCCCCCTGCTTGTGTTCCTGCTCTCGCTATGTCTCTCTCTGTCAAAAAAATAAATAAAATCTTAAAAAAAAAAAAAAAGAAATTGAAGTCCAGGGTGGGGAGGACATTGCCCAGACTCAGGGGCAGGGACAGAACCTTCCAGACACTATGGCCAGCCTGGCCATGCCTGCCGCTCAGAGCCTGGTGACTGGTGTGGTTGCTCCTCGTTTCCATCCGAGCCGGATGAGAGGCTCCTGTATTTCGTTTCCAAATGCCCCGCTGTAAAAGGCCTTTCTCTGGGAAATGCATCTGTTTGGGTGTTTATCACCTCCTGGAGTCTGGAAGCTCCCGAGACAAAAGGAACCCAGTACTACGTTTTCTTTGTTTCCCTGGTGGAACCAACGGAGTTTTGTATTTCAGTTTAATTCCCGAGACCTTTACTGATGCAGCTGGCAGCTTGTGGCAGTCGCCCACTTTCTCGGTGTTGTCAGGAATCTTCGTCTTTACCTGCTGTTCTAACGCTGGCCGGGGTGTTGGGTTTTGTGGGGAGTGTTTGAACAGGGGGTGCACAGGGATGGTGCTAGAATGCCCCAGGACACTTCTGGTTTGCCCCACGGTGCCTGCCTTGTGCAGACCCAGCGGTGACACTGTCCTGGTATCCTCATAGCACCCCCCATGGTCCTTAAGGGCCAGCGCTGGCCAAGTTCCTGCCGCACTGCGGTGGAGACTCTGGTCCAGGAGAAGGAGGAGGAGGGGCCAGAAGAGAGAGGGTCCCAGGGCAGAGGGAGGAGAACAAGAGGAAGGAAGCGCTGAGCTGGGTCTTAGTGGGTTGACAGCAGGTGGTTAGGGTATGCTGCGGGGCTCTTGGGGGTCCAGGTCCAGGGGTTGCCAGTCCAGGGGTCCAGGGCCATGGGGTCCAGGTCCAGGGGATGCAGGTCCAGGGGTCCAGGGGGTCCAGAGGTGCAGGTCCAGGTGTCGGGGTCCAGCCCAGGTGTCGGATCAGGTAGACGGTCTAGGACTTGTGTGGCTTATGCCCGTGTGGGAGGTGGGTGGAGCTCAGGAGACTCAGATGGGATGCTGTGATGACTCCATCAGGGAAAGGCCAGGCCCAGGAATGGGTCCAGGGGCTAGGTGTGGAGGACTTCTAGCACCTATGATGGGGAGCCCACTGGGGAGCAGGAGAGAGAGGTGCCTTGGGAATAGGGCAGTGATGGGAGAAGGGAACGTGGGCTGGCTTCATCATCATTCCCCACCCCCCCATGGGCCCCCAAGGGCCTGAACTCCCCAGAGTCACTAGCACCATGCCCATGTGGCCCTGGACCCAGGGCTGCCTTCCTGCCGCAGATGGGCAGGTGCATCTGGGCAGGGTGGTGGATCGAGGCCAGCGCATGGCACACCCTGGCTCACATTGATTCTGCGTTTGGCTGTGGGAAAGTTGATTTTCCTCTGGGCATTTAAACTGGGGGGATGGGGGGGCAGGAGACTTGATGCTGTTCCTCAGGCAAACCACGGATGGGATTGGCATGAGGGTGTCGGCTCAGGCCAGTCTGACAGGCCACTGGGAGGCAGCTCTACAGGAAGGTGGTTTGGGCTTGACCCCTACTGTGTTACTGAGCAGGTGGATGACCTTCCCTTTGTGGCAACCCTGTCTTTTTAAGTGCCTCTGCGAGTGGGACCTTACTTAGGACAGGGCACTGTGGACATTGGTCAGGCATTGGGAGGAGATGGCACGGCTCCTCTTGAAGGGACATCAGCTTGAGTCTTGGCTGCTGCATGCCTGGACTCTATGAGTGAAGGTTCCGAGATTGGGTTCAGCGGGAGAGTGCTGGGGTTGAAAACTGCCCTGGGAGGCCTGCCTCAGTGTGGCTCAGGGTCCACCTTTCCAACCTCACTGCCACCCCTTCACCCCTAACAACTGTGGGTGCCCCCCCAAGCCAAGTGCAGTCTGGCTCCATGGCCCGCTGTCTGTACCTGGCACTCCCTCACTGTTCGTTTTCTGTAATCTCACTGATTTTTTGGCTATTCATTTGTTCTGTAAATTAGTGAGAGAAGAGTATTTAATTCTCAACTGTTACTGTGGATTTGTCATTTTGTTCCTTGCAGTTCTATCCATTTTTGCCTCCTGTGTTTTGATGCTCTGTTATTAGGGGCATACATGTTTAGCATTGCTATGTCTCCTTGGTGAATTGAATCATTTATCATTGTGAAAGACCCTCCTTATCTCTGGTAATATTCTTTGCTCTGAATATACTTCATTCAGAATTCATATAGCCTCTCCACCTTTCTTTGGATTAGTATGGTATGTCTTTTTCCACCCTTTTACTTTGAATGTATTTGAGTTTTTTTGTTTAAAGTAGGATTCTTACGAACAGCCTATGGTTGGGGCTTGTTTTTGGATCTCATCTAACAACTTTGCTTCTTAACTGGGGTGTTTAGGCCATTGACTCTCAATCAATTTTTTTTTTAAAGATTTATTTATTTATTTATTTGACAGAGAGAGACACAGCGAGAGAGGGAACACAAGCAGGGGGAGTGGGAGAGGGAGAAGCAGGCTTCCCGCCGAGCAAGGAGCCTGATGTGGGGCTCGATCCCAGGACCCTGGGATCATGACCTGAGCCGAAGGCAGACGCTTAACGGCTGAGCCACCTAGGCGCCCCAATCAATTTTTTTTTTAAGATTTTATTTTTGAGTAATCTCTACACCCAAGGCTTGAACTCACAACCCTGAGATCACGAGTCACATGCTCTACCGACCGGGCCAGCCAGGCGTCCCTCAATCTGACTGTTGACATGGTTTGGTTTATATCTACCATTGTGTCATCAGTACTTTTTCTCTTCTCTTTTTTTATGTTTTCTTTTGGACTTAATTTTTTTTAAAACTCTTCACTGCCTTGCCCTCTTCATTCTCACCTCCCTTCTGTTCCCAGAAGCGCCCTTATGGTCATGGGGCCACCTTCTTTGTGGTGCAAGCCCCTCCCTGAGCCAGGCACCCTGTGATCTCCCCTGGGGACGACGTGGCCTGCAGTGTGGGATCTCAGTGGGTCAGAACCTGCCATTTCTTCTTCACTTGCTTGTGCTCAGACTGTGAAATTTGTGCTGTTGCCCTCAGGAACTGGTCATTCATTCATTCATTCTCTTGAAAAGTCTTTTCGGAATACCAACGAGGTGCTGATGGTTAGGGGAGTGAGGGAGCAGCAGGGTTTTACCAAATACCTACAGTAACAACAAACACCGTAAAGATGGGAGCCTCCTTGGGCACATGGCTAATGCCTGTCCATATGGACCCCTGTGAGGCCAGGACCTGTTTCCCTTCGTTTACAGATGGGGAAACTGAGGTCAGCTGGTGACCAGTGATGCTGGGTGTGAGCCCAGGTCTGCCCAGTTCTGGGTGTGGGCCTCTCTCCTGTTACCTTCCCTACGATTTCTCCTGCAGCACAATACTCTCTGCCAGGACACACAGAGACATACACACACATACACACATATGCACACACATACCAGGACACACACCACGGGGCTTTCTCTTGATTGTGTGGTGGGAGCCAAAGCAGGGTCCATGCGAAGGAAACTTCTGAGGGGTGTCTGGGGAGGAAGGATGGTCGGGTCCTGAGGGTGAGTGCTCCTCGGTGGGGAGATGATCTGGGTGAAGGTGGCGGTGGAGGGATGGGGGTGCTAGGGGCAGAGGTGGAGCGGGGAGGGGGTGCCGGGAATCCTGGGGGGACCCTTGCCGGACCTAGGGGGTGACCTGGCCTCCGCTTCTGGAACATGAGTCCCTATGTCTCGTCGGCCCCAGGCCTCCTGGAATTGAGGGGCAGCTCTGACAGGGCCGGTGGCGTTCACCCCATGGGGGCCTCCGCTGGTGCCCTCGTGGTCCCAGGAGGTCAGCAGACTCTCAGGATCTTTCTGGGGACATGCTCTGGGCACCCTCCACCCTGGCGCTGCATTGGGGCTGCTTTGCCACCCCTGATGGAGGGGACCCGCTCCCCACCCCCACCGCACACGGGAGCCCACCTGTTCTCGGCTTCCCCAGTCCCCAGGACACGCATCCCCTGCCCACTGCCCTCCCTCGCCTTCTTTCTCCCACACCCCATTGGGAGGCCATGGCTCTCTGGGCCCCATCTAGGTGACACCCACCCACGTGGGTCCCCTTTTGGCAGTGGCTTCACTTCTCTGGGCCACACGGCGGGGGGGCCAGCGTGAGGGACCCCAGCTGCCTGCGGGGGCGTGGGGGATGTCAGCAGGAGGCTCGAGGGTCCCATTGCAAACCACATTCCCAGCAGTGTCATGCCGTGGCTGTCCCCTCTGCAGGTGGGTGTCCCCGAGTGGGTGGCTGCAACGAGACTCGCATGCTGGAGAAGCTGCCCCTCTGCGGGAAGGCCTTCGCCGACATGATGCACAAGGTGGACGTCTGGAAGTGGTGCAACCTGTCCGAGTTCATCGTGTGAGTGCCGCTGCTCTGCACGGGCCGCCCTTGCCGCCGCCGCCTGCCCTCCCTGCTCACCCCTGCCCTCCCCTGCCACACCTGCCCCCTGCCCCCCCCTGCCGCCGTCTGCCCACCCCTCTCACCCCTGCCACCCCCGCCCTCCCTGCCCTCCCCTGCCGCCTCATGCCCTCCCTGCTCACCCCTGCCCTCCGTGCCTTCCCCTGCCGCCGCCTGCCCTCCCTGCTCACCCCTGCCCTCCCCTGCTGCCGCCTGCCCTCCCCTGCTGCCGCCTGCCCTCCCTGCCCTTCCCTGCCCATTCCCAGCAGATGCAGAAATTTCAGTCTGTTTGGTTCAGGAACAGTTCCCCCACACCAGCTGTGCCACGTCCACCAGGGGTTGTGGGTGTGGACCTCACCCCCAGAGCCACTGTCTGCTGGGGCACTGGGCACGGAAGCCCCTAGAACAGCTGTTGGGGATGGAGAGCAGGGGGCCTGGGTTTGGAGGAGTCAGGGCTGAAGCAGCTGAGCCGACCTGGGGCTTCTGGGGAGGACGGGGGCTCCCGATAGGCACGGGGCAGGGGTAGCTCGGCCTGTGGGGGCCACCAGCATAGCACCAGCCACGATGCGGAGATGCAGGGAGGGTGGGCAGGCCGGTTGCTGATGATTTGCAAGGAGGTAAAAGCCAGTGTGTCTTGAGGTTTCATGCTAAGTGTGATCCCGGGCACCTTCTTGTCCTCGGAGCCGTGGGGAAGCTTCTGGACGCCAGGCTTGGAGTGGACATGGGAGGAGGGCCAGGGAGGATGAGGTGGGAGATTCCCACCCTGTGTCTCTGTCACCACTAAAGCCTCGGTGAGGAGGTCAAGCTGATGTCCAGCCCTGGGGCCAGAGGACGGGAGCAGGCTGCCGGAGGGGCATCTGGGGTCAGAGCACCAGGGGGAGCTGACTTCCCACCCCAGCTGAGCCAGACCCCACGCCGGAGAGGGGGGCTGGCCTCCAAGACCTGGGAGGTCTGCAAGGCAGCTGAGGGCCATCCGAGGGGCAGCCGGGGTCCAGAGCCCCTCCCTGAGGCTTGTTCTCTGCGCTGTTGGGACTGAGGTGCCTCTTCACACTGTGACCATGGCCCAGGCCTGGGCCCCAAGCCGGGAGCCTGGGGACAGTGGCTGGTGCCCAGCCGCCCCTTCCCCTGCACCGAGGAGGGGACCCCTCGGGTGAGCCGTCCTTCCTGAGGCGGGGGGGGGTGCTGCTGGGGCTCCCTCGGAGGGCCCAGCAGAGCCTGGGATGTTCCAGGCAACCCTGTCCCCCAGGCCCGAACCCCTGCCAGCCCAGAGCCCCCTGGTCGTGAGCATCCAGGTGGGACTGGGACATCGGATAAAGGGCTCTGGCAGGAACAGCGGGGCGGGGACCCACATCTTGAGATCCCCGTGCAACCGCAACCGGAGGGAGACCGCGGTGCCATGTCAGTGCCTTGGGGCGTCCTGAGGGCCAGAGAGGAAGCTCGGCAGACGCAGAAAGCGCCCCTGGCGGTGGAACACCGAGCAGAAGATGACAGAGCTGGGCGCACGAGGCTGTCAGGGGTCCTGGGGGCAGGAGTTCTAGAAGACGGGCAGGGGGACGCAGGGAGGAACTCAGGGCCATTTCCAGGTGGGGGCTCAGGTTCAGACCCCGAGGGCTCGCCCCGTGCCTGGCACCAAGACTGCGGACTGAGGCGCGGGCCGCGAAGGGGCAGAGACGCATGGGTAGAGAGACAACAGCGGGCTGGACACACGTGAGGACTGGGGGCCTCAGGCTCCCTTCGCAGCCCTGGAAACCAGGAGGGGGTGGGGCCGGGGCCTCGGATTTCTAGACTGCTTTTCCCCGCCAATCCGTCATCATGGAAACAGCCCCAGACACGCAGAGCTCCCACCTCATGCTTCCCGGGCGCCCTTTCTCAGGGTGCAGGGGTGGTGCCATCCCCCTGCCCCCCAGAGAGTGAGCAAACCACAAAAGAGGACAAAGTCAGAGACGGAGGGCAGAGGCAGAGCGGGAGGGTGGGAGTGGCAGCCCCGGGCTGGCGCAGGGGTCCCAGTGGCAGCGAGCACCTGGGGGGGCCTGTCCCCATGGTGATCCGTGTCTGAGGTCACTGCCCTTGTCCTCGCCCCACAGCCAGCTTGCTGAGGATGGAGACCCCGTCCATCCCATTAAGGGGAGGCTGCCGGTGAGGTTTCCAAGTGCCGTGCCATATCGCCTACGAGCAATAATGCAGGCAGCAAATCTTGAAGGAAAGCAAGGAGCTGAGTCAGGAGCCGAGTTGGGAAAGCGTCTGCCTGGTGGGAGAGGGCATCTGACCGGGGGGCTTCCGGGTTGTGTACCCCGCCCCCTGCCGTCGGGGCTATAGCTGCATCTTCTTTAACTGCGTGTGCAGCGCCCCAGGAGCTGGAGGGAGGGTGTTCCAGGGGCCACACCCAAGGGGGACATGGGGAGGCCCCCGGTAACCAGGGGATGCTAGGGAAGAACGAGCCGTGTTGTGACCCTGCTTCCCCGATGTCATGCATATAGCGCCTTCCTTGTGAAGAGCCCCTCAGTTGTGTCTCCAGCCTGAGCCGAGGCCGGCGAGTTAGCAGGGCGTGGGGCTGTGTGCGGACGGCAGGATGCCAGGGAGTTGTGGCCTCTGCAAACCTTGTTGGCCCAGCTAGCCCCCAGCATTCTCGAGAAGCACCGGGCGTGGGTATTCGGCATGCGTCTCCGTGAGCCGATCCATAGACAGGGGTGCTCTGCTCAGCGCTGTGCGTCTATGCTCATGGGTGCGCTCACCTGACCCTCTCCGTTATCCTACTGGATAGGTACTATGAACCCCACTTACAGGTGGAGAAACTGAGGCTCAGGGACACAAGAAACGTGGCCGAAATCCGGAAGCTGGTCTGTGCTGGGGCGGGAGGCAGCCTGTCAGCCCACGCTGTTCCGCACTGCCTTCTGGGGGCGTGGGCCCCGGCTCCAAAGCCTGGCTTTGCACACTTGTGTCCAGGTTCATCTGGCCCCATCTTGGCCCTGGGGAGTGGTGGTGGCCTTCCCACAGGCAAGGGAGTCAGAGCATAGGGTTCTCGTCAGAGTCTGGGGACGGCGGCTGCCCCAAGCAAAGGCCAGGTTGGATCTCTCCTGACAGCAGGCCACTGAGCCCGTGTGTGCAGGGGTGGGTCTGGGGATGACGGGCTTCCTGTGGACCAGACCTGGGCATGTCCCAGGCTCTGGACATGACTCAGGCCGTCCCTTCTGCTCCCAGCTCTCTTCCGTCTGTGTGGGCCCCTCCTCGTAGGCATTACCTGGGGGGCCCAGGTGTGGGACCTGCATTCCAGCCTCTGGCCTAGGGCCCTGCCAGGAGGGCTGGGCACCCGGAGGGCCTGGCCACGTGAATCCACTGCTCCTCCTTTCCTACCCCTTGTTGGGCAGAGACAGCCTCTGTGTAGGAAGCAGCTCCTTCCTGTTGATGGCTCAGGCCAGGCCATGTTCCCCAGGACAATGCAGGAAGGAGGACACGGGGCACAGAGCCTCAGGCCTGCCTCACCCCAGCCTTCGTACCCGTGGGGAGCCGAGGTCGGAACCCCTGGCCCTCCTGCTCCTGATCTGCATGTGGCACTCAGCCAGGGGTGGGAAGGCCCAGGCCGTGGACAGGGCGGGTGCACCCTGGCATGTGTCCGTCTAGCCCTCTCTCTGGAGCATCTTGGGGGCTGGTCGCCAGTCTTGGCTCCCACCTCCAGAGGCCGCTGGCTGTGTTCAGGGCGAGGTTGCCATTCGGCTGACTCTGGGTCCCCGAAGCTGCACCGTGGTCGGCTGTTTGAACTGTCCAGAGCCCACCTGCTGGACAGACGTGGCACCTCATGGGTGGCTTGCTGAGTGCCTTCGGAGGTCTGATGACATGGACAGGGAGGCCCTTGGGGGAGGGGGCTCGAGCCTGTTCTGTCCAATGGGGGCCGCCCCCTCCTGACCCGGCAAATGAGGCAGCTGGCCCTTGGCCTTAGAGGTCCCTCTCCTGGGGCCCACAGAGTGTCTTAGATGATGAGGGCCTTGTGGGTCGTGCATCCCTCTGCCTTGAAGAAAGGGGTCAGGCCTGATGTGTCCTCTGGGCAGACTGGGAAGTCCTGGGAGCCCTGGGGGCTGGGCCCAGACTGGGGGCTCTGGGAGCTCACAGCCTCCCAGGGAGGTGGTCATCCGCATGGGGTGTAGATAGAACTCAGCCGCAGAGCTTCCTTGCTCTGTTTGGTCTTGGTTGAGATGGGAGGTCTGGGGTCTGGGCCAAATGAGCTCAGGGTGTGTGCGGAGGTCACCTCACTGGCGGGGGGTGGGGGGTGGGGGGGTGGTCAGGCCTGGGGGGATTCATGGCAGGCATCTGGCCAAGCGGAGTGGAGCATGGTTGTGCGCGTGGGGGGAAGCGGCTGAGGCTCAGGGGAGGAAAGGCTTGGCCGGGGTGGGGGGTGGGGCGGGGGGAGGGGGCAGGGGGGATGATCACCTTGCCCCAGGAGCCTCTGGGCAAGGAGGCAGCATGTCGGGTAGGCACATGGTATGAGGGTCCCGGGGGCGCTCCTGTCCCCGCTGTCCAGCGCCGCCCAGGGCTGGGCCCCACCCCCTGCTCTCCCGGGTCACGGCCGCATGATGGGGGCGCAGGGAGCCGGTTGTCACACCCTCTGCCTTTGCAGGTACTACGAGACCTTCACCAACTGCACCGAGGTGGAGACCAACGTGGTGGGCTGCTACTGGCCCAACCCCCTGGCGCAGGGGTTCATCAGCGGCGTCCACAGGCAGTTCTTCGCCAACTGCACCGTGGACAGGACGCACTGGGAGGACCCCCCGGACGAGGTTCTCATCCCGCTCATCGCTGTGCCGGTCCTGCTGACCGTGGCCATGGCCGGCCTGGTGGTATGGCGCAGCAAGCGCCCTGACCAGCTGCTGTGAGGCTCGGCGGTCAGAGGGGCCGCGCCTGGAGAGAGGGAAGGCCGGGCGGGGGGCTGGGGAGCCACCCAGGACCCAGACCCGGACCCGGCGGTCGTGGGCAGGCGTCACCAGGCCCCGCAGCTCGCTGCAGTCATGCTGCTCACCCAGGCTCTTCCTCTTTCTTGGGCTGGGGAAGAAAACGCACCAAGCCCGGAGCCCGAATCGCTGCTGCTGTGCCCGCTGCCCAGGCTGGGTGTCCAGGCCATTCCTTTGCAGAGCCCTGCCTGGCCCTGGCTGGGCCTCCTGCCCTCACCCTGCCCGCTCCCTGGCTCTGACTCCACCTCCCAACCCGACCCCACCCCCTGCCCTGA